>NC_135170.1:27922532-28522532 GCF_041146795.1 Maylandia zebra
GAGCTGCAGGTGAATGGAAAACTGCAGGAAGGAGAGAGGATACCAGCTGCCCTGTGCCAAACATGTCCAAGTCCAATATTTAACGTCAGTCCACTGAAAAGGGTCTGGTTGACTTCTAGAGGTTTGCTGGTAGAAATGTAAAATGCATTCCAAGGTCCAGGGTACAAATAGAAGAGAAAATTAAAGAGCTACGATTGTCCAGCAGATGCATCCACTTGGTTGTCAGAGCTGCTGTTTGCTGCTGAGGTGCTCAGCCCAGGTACAAGGTGTTGCCTGAAGAGGAAAGGTAAGACTTGAGCGGTGGAGGTGGGCTCACCTTAGCTTTCTTCCCTTCCCCTCCAATCATCTTCCCCTCTTTTCCCAGTCACATGACATCTAAACAGATGTAGGTTTATGGCCTAAAAAAACAAAAAACCTATGATTTGTTTCTCACAGGATTAATAGTATCACCCCATCACTATTTACTGTATTTGTCATCTCTTCTCCAACCACATACATCCTGCAGTCTTTTTCAGACATGCCCCAAACCTCCTCTCACTCTCTCTCGCTCTCTCTGCCTTTCAGGGACAAGTTGCAACATCTTTGGCTCCTGAAATTTCAGTGAGTGAGACGAATGGCAGCTCAGTAAGTAGCAGAGATGTTTATGTTCACTTAGGCGCATACGCTTCAGACAACTAGTTCAACGGTTGTCAGATATAATAGCAACAAATTACTGTACAGGAGACATAATAAAAGCAGTTGTTCAGTTTTGTGGAATGGAAGTAAATACAACGGTAGCTGAACCTGAATAGCAGGTCTCAGTGTTATTGTTTTTGATTTTCTTCTTCTTTTTTTTTGGCTGTTCCCTTTCAGGGCTCACCACGGTGGATCAGATGCCTCCATGCTGGTTTGAGTTTATTGTTCTTAGTAAATGAATGCTGTTATGTTTTTTTAACAACAGCAAGGATAGCTGTACATCATGCCACTCATCTTACACAGTAGCAGAAGTGCAGCACAAATTACTTTTACATGATAAAATAAACTATTTAAATATTCAAATAGATAAACAAAGTTAGTTAAAATGTCTAAAAAAAACCCAATAAAAACAAAGTATTTTTATTGTGTGCATTTTGCTTTATCCTATACATATTCTATACTCTATATCTTAGACATCTTCTTTTGCAAAATTTGGTCCCGGACAGTGTTTTTTTTGTTTGTTTGTTTACAACTAATTTACTAATTTACAATTTTGGCAGACTCCCATTATAACTCCTGAAAATCTAATGTAATAATCTCAGTTTCCTGTAGATGACTAAAGATCAAAAATAATAACTTGTCTCACCTGTGTTTGCTGTACTTTGTATTCTTCTGAGTTTTAAAAAAATGCTAGAAGAAGCCTATTAAGGTAATTTTTCAAACCTTTATTCTTGCACTCTACTGATGTTTCTTGCATTTATAGTTCACAATACTGCTTTGTTGTATAGCCCATCTTCCATTTGGCTTTCTGTTAGCAGACTGCAGGTTTCATCCACAGGTGGGTGGGATTTCCCTGCCTAAAATGACCATAGTAGGTATATCGACTCTCGCTGATATCATACAGAGCCAGTGTTTGAAAAAAATGGTACATAGGTACATTTTAGCATGTTATCTATATAGGTTAGTTAACATTTAAGATGATAAACTTAAAGGTTTACAACTTTTAAAAGCACATCATCAACAGCTGCATGAATTGGAATAAATTTTATAACACTTCTTTAAATGAATGGTCTCCTGTGGATGTTTGAAATTCTAGCACACTTTAAATGGCAATCATAAGTACTCTAACTGCTAACTCACTGTGTTAGGGTTACTTGCTTAAGGAAGTAACCAAGCGTCCATAACAAAGGGTATCTACATGCAAGGGTAGGTTTCCCTCATAATAACAACACTGTCACTTGTTCACTAAACCAGAATCAAAAATGCCACTTTTCTCACATCTGATAAAATACAAGTTTTAAAGAGGAACCAAATTGTCAAATATATCTTTTAAAAAACATTGCATCAGAAGGATATGTCCTTGATAGCAAATCTTTAAAAAGGCAATTTTCTATTTTTGTGTATTTGTATTCTGTCACTTATCCCCTATAAAAACCCACGTTAGAAGCGAACTAGAGAGACATAAAATCTAAAAATGTTCTGTAGTTACAGCAAAATAGTTTTATCATATCATGTGTTTGGTAATGATAATCTTACTTCCACAGCTGTAAAGTATGTAGTCAGTAGTCAAGCCCTGATGGGATTCTTCCATCTCAGATCAAAGCTAACACATCAACACATTAACAGCCAAGGCACGAAGATTATTAACCCTTTTTTTTTTTTTAAAGCAAGACAGCTGTAGCTTAGTGGTGATGGCTCTCTGATGAGATGATCTCCAGCACTGTCTGTGAGAATTAAACCCAGGTGTGTCAATTAATCCAAAGTTACACATCACCTAACAACATCTCTTTCTAACTGCTCGTCAGCTCAAACGGTGGTGAAAACACTCCGCTGTCAGTGTTGTCACCACAGAGCTGGCGGGCTGAGGTGGCTTTGATCAGCCTGGGATCTCTGCAAGAGGCAGCTGGTCAGAGCTAAGGTGAGTCACAGGATGGTCATTCCTATACGTGCTGTGAGGACTGCAAATCCATCACCTGTGTGGCCCTTTCATCTGCACCTGTTCAAACACTAAATTAGGAGGCAGGATTAGGGGTTGAGCAATTCGGATGTCTTTACAGCCTGAGTTGTACCTGAAAGCCAGTATTTAGGTGGAGTGTCTTGTCTTGAATTGCAGATAAAAATTGCTCGTTTTCCCTACATTATGATTCCATAACAAAAACCTAACAACAAGGAAATGTCAGCTAATAAAGCATTTTAGCATCTCTTTAGCAATCAAATCACCCCAACCCAAGAAAACAGCACTTCTAACTGCACTATTAATCAGTATGAATGATCTATCGTTTTAAGTGAGCCAACTCAACAATTAACAGGTCTTAGCACTACTTTCTACTCATGTGGAAGCGTATGCATGTAGGGATGGGAAAGGACAGACGGCGATTGAGGGAAATAATTTCTTGCGTTTGCAGGGAAAAGGAAAATAGATTAGAAGTGTCTGGTTTGAGCTGTGGCTAAATAAACACTGTGTGTGGCGGGACTGACGACTGAATAGCCATTCTGTTTGTCCCTGGCACACAGATAGTTACAGGGATTTCTGGATTGTCTGAAAGTAGACCCCTTTTCCCACCCTCAAACTACTTCTGTTTGTCTGTGCCGGGGTCCTTTAATGCCCATTGATCCAGATAATCAGGGACAAGATTGGTGAAAAACCAGCGGGGGAGGTTCTGACAGTAGTTGCTCAAAAAGCCTGATAGTGGATAATTGAAGGAGGCATTAAGACAACAATAGTAATGGCTAATGCCAGCCTGTATTGGAGTTCCAGCTTCTTGAATGACAACACTGGAGATCCACAGCTAAAGTGGCAATCATTGTATTATTAGCAGACCTTCAAGTGAAGGGACGGACTACACATTATCTGAGATTTTAGTAAGTCACCAGTGGGATGCTCTTCACGTGTCTTTAGCTTGAAATTGGCATGTTTGAGCTTGAAATTATTCATTGTGAAAGTAAAAAAAAAAAAAAAAGTAAAATCAGTTTTTCGGTCTCAAAGTGAAGTAAAGTGTTTTGTTTCTTCCACTTCAGTCACACTTGAATTTAAAACCAATCATCAACTCTATCTGAAATAAAGAAGCAGAAAAGTACTATTAGACAAAAATCATTATTCAGATTTGAAATTTGTTTACACCTGAAAGCCAGTGTGACTGTTATATAGCCATCTGGCAGCAGTGTATATAAATTATGAACACAACATGGATATACAGTCATGGTACAAACAAAGTCCACCGGCTGTCTCTTCAAAGTTTCACATATCAGGACATAATATAAAATTATGTAAACCTTACTAGGTCTTAAATTAGGTAAATACAATCCCAGACGAACAACGCTTGACATATTATGCCATGTCACTATTTAACAAAGTCAAAATACAGAAGCAGTGTGTGAAAACTACAGTACAACTCATGAGTCAACAGTTTACAAAAGCACTTCTGGCAGCAACAACGTTAAGTAATTATTTCGTGTATGACCGAATCGGTCTCTTGCATCATTGTCAACTCTCATTTACAGCGATGCTTGAGTTCATAAAGATACGTGGGCACTCACAGCTCTTTTAAGTTCCCACCAAAGCAGTTCAATCCACCCAATTTGGTACAAAAGTCATCTATTGGACAGACAGCCTCAAATTTCACTCTAGAATACTTTAGTATACAGAGGAGTTGTGTTCATGACCCCTCCACCACCGTGCTTGACAGCTGGATTGAGGTGTTTGTGCTGATTTGCTTAAAGTGCTTCTTTAAGATCATTGTTAATATACCACCCCCTTAGCATTGTGTTAACATACACCTAAATGTTCCATATCTGCAAAATCCTGCTTTTATAGAAGTGCTCACACTTGCTAATGGTCAATTAATCTCTTGCAATTGATTATCAGCACCTGGCTGCTACTTACCTTCCAATGGAACCAGTTTTCAGATACGTCTTCTGCAGTTTGACCTAATGTTTGCCAAATACATAATGACACATTGTAATAAGACTTGTTTTGTTGTTCACCTGGAGTTGTACTTATCTAATTTTAAGACCTGTTAAGAACTAGATAACCTTTCATTATGTCCTGATATGTAAACCCTTAGAACTGGCAGAAGGTGCATCTCCTTTTTACCATGACTTTATCACTTTCGGGTTGAGATGGCAAACATTTTATCAAACAGCTGCTTTTCAGTAGATCCAGTTAAAAATAAGCATAAGGGAAGTCTGAATTGAATATCCAGATTCCTGATAAATCTTTGTCTATAATTAATGCTCTTGAATTAGTCAGTTTTGGTCGCCTACAACTCCTCCAAGAAAATACTTAAAGTGTCTATAGCAAGCACATCAGGAAGTTGCAGAGTGAGTCTGTCTGCAATTTGTTTTTTCTTTAACTTTGTAACCTAAAACAGCTTCTGGCCGCAGCCAAAAACAACATTACAAGAGCTGCGTGACACAGGAGCTGATAATTATCTGTAGGTTCAGTTTTCAAGTATATAAATATTAGTGGGGGAAAATAATAATCTCAATACCTCCAAACAAACCTATGTATAAAATAACCTACTGAAGACATGATAACTCTATTTAAAGCTATTAACAAGACTTTTTTACTGATGAAACTTTTTATATCTTTAAATTTGTTGCACAAAAAAAACACTTTCACTAAGCTGAAATTTAAATTAAATCACTCAGGCTATTTACCCACTTTTTTCCTTGACAGACATGGCTGAAGTGGATTAACTGTCACGCTCTGCCCTCGTTGTCATAAGATACCATCTGCTCTAATAGAGATCGTGAACACTGTGCATTATTATTTTTTCTGATCCACTCCAGTGGCACTTTAGCTCATAAAACAAGAGTTCTGCCAAATGTCATGCGAAGATGGATGATTATCGTCAGCTCCACTGTCATGGGAATTTATCTATCTGGTGTAATTTGCAGGCTGGAACAGCAATGAGCACAGATTCAATATTTAATGAAAGTATAAGTGAAGCTTAAGGGTTGTCACTTATGCTTCTGCTGTTAATGACGTGTCACATTATCATACTTATCTGATTGGGTCAATTTTAACTGCAATTACTAGCCTCATTTCTTTTTAATTCATTAAAAATGTTGGATCATTTCAGTTGTCCACCTCTGCAAACACATTGGGAATGTATTGTAATGTATTCTCTAGCTTCTATATATTTTAGTGTCAACTGTCAGCACAAACTTAAGTCTAAAATCTATTAATGGGAGCTTGGATTTGTATAATTCAATCAACACACCTAAAACATTTTAGTTTAGAGGGGAGAAAAAGTATGATGACTGAGGAAGCCCCCATGGTTGGTGCCTCACTCTCGCTGGTAACAGTATCCCACAGCGAACTGGTTGATTGTTTTAGTCCTGGATCACTGGCCATGGGATAAACCTGAGAGCCCAGCCTGCTTTTCATGTCAAAACCTTCAAGGGAAAGCGGCCACAATCCAAAAGCAATCACACTTGAGACATCAAAGTGCCAGGGAGAAGAGAGGCGAGAGACGGTCCACATTTTTTCCATGCAAGCCAAGTGCAACTCAAGCGTGGAGTAAAAGGAGATGATCTAAGACGAGGGTGCCATTGAGAGGAAGACGGAGAGCAGACAGATGTGCATGGGCAGGTAGTGGCACATCAGGGCCCCTCCTGCAGCTGAGAGAAAGACCAAAAGGCCTCCAGTGGTCGGCATTCCTGCTTGCCGCTCATTTACTGTCCACTTTGACATGGACGGGGAAAATCGGTGATTTTTCCAACACTTGCATGGTTGGTGCTGGAAGAAATATTAAGACTGTGTATTCAAATTAAAGTGATCTTACATTGAGCAAACCAATTATAGCATTCAAATTGTATAGTACCAAACAATTACAGCAAAATGTTCTGTAAAAATGAAAACTCCAAGCACTCGTTATGCACAAGTGACTGCTGTTAAAAAAAGAAAAGTGTACCGCAGGTTGAGATGGAGCTGAAATGTTTTAACCACAACTTAAACCGTTTGGTAGATTAGTCCACCCCCACCCCCACCAAGGTCACGGCCTTAACACAAGAGTGTGTGTTTTGGGGGCTGGAGACCATATGAGAAGCCTCGGTGTTGGAGCTGCAAATAACCAGGGAGAAATCTGAAATGTGATAAGGAGCACCAACTAGCCACTGTTGTTTTGCAAGTGGTCATGACTACGAGCCAGAGTTGACGTTCACGGCATTAAATAAGAATAACATTTACTTTTATTCTGAACTCTTTACCCTTAAATCAGCAGTTAAAGCCGGTGCCAAAATACATTTAGTGCATAATTACTTTCTGCAGTAGATTTGGTTTTTTGAAAGGATTCTTTATTTTACCATGAAGCAAAATGTTAACTGTGATCACGCAAACATTTAGCTCTCTGCAGCTGCCTTTGAGTGGATCTGGATTGGTATGATGAATAAAGACAGAGGTTGTTAACTTGTCAGTGGTCCATCAGGCTATTCAGCAATAGGCTTGGCCCCCCGCTCTCCCTCCCACCACTTCCTCGTTCGCTGTCACTCATCTCTGTTCCGCCTCACTGCTGTCCAGCCAATGGGATGCTGGCGCCGGACCAAGAGCCCAAGCTGCTTGGACTTGTGTAGTCTGTTGACTGATAACCATAAACAGAATTTTTGGCGAGTTACAGGACACCTTACAGGTGCAATTAACATATCACACAGCAAGTATGGTGCACGATATATATTTTCAAAACGTTTAAAATTTGAATTATGAACATCATTGTTGTCACAAGTCACCCTGTGACAGTCCCCCAATACGTTTTTATAGCACTTTGTCCAACAGTTTTGTTATTGTTGGTTTTTTTTATAAGAAAAAACACATTATTTTGATCTGAAGAAAACCTGCTTCCAGCTGCCAGGCCCATATATCTCAATGGGTGACTGAACATTTCTGAATGACAGATTCCACTGACCCACCAGTGTGGGCATGTCTTACCATCACTGATGATCCTCAACCGTGCTGCGACTGCATCTCCACGTCCTCCTATGTAACAAAACACCAGGAGCACTCTACGTTGTAAAACGGCCTACCCACATCACATCTTCAAAGAAGCCTTTGGTCTGTGTGATTGAACAATTACCACCATGGTTAATTTACCATAAATGTGGACGTCCACTTTGCTAGTTTACCGGCATGCCTGCACATTGTTTAACTTATCCCTTTGACTCCATCAAGAGGTTTCCAGATGAAGTCACTGGCACTGGGCAAAACAACTCACACTTTCATGGCAAAATGGTTTCCATCACAGCATGTGCATCACGCCTTTAATTTGTCTGTTACACCCCAGTGAAGAGCAAGCGTACATGTGACAGCTGTTTCCAGTTTTATCAGGATCCAAGAAATATTGGAATGAAATGAATCCTTACAGCATGAATTTTTCCTCAGTTCAATCTTTTTTTTGAGGTGCTAAAATATTATTTTGAAAGCTAATAATGGGTTCTTGTGAAATTTCTGTTGCTACATTTTGAACTTTAAACTGCTTTCCATATTAAGTTCCATCAAAGTGTCTCCACTGAGCTTCCAAACTACTGAAATATTACACTCCTCACATCCTGTCAGGTTGAGTTGAATGAAAAATAAAAAAGTGGCATTTTCCAAAAGTTATTTTATTAAGTTCACAATAAGGTTGCTTCCAAATGGTGCGCAGGTTTGAAAGGAATTCACAGCACTGTTTAAACAGTTACACTTTTTCGTTTCTTAGTTTTAATGATTCACAAGCTCTTCGAACATTTTAATAACTAGTTAATAAATGAAAGCTCTTCTTGAAACCAACTAATACAGTCAAGAAAATAAGTTAAACTCTTAATTTCAAATTCTGGAAATTCAAAAATTCAAAGAAGGACTTCATTTTCAAAACTATTAAAAGTGTGAAGCCAAAAAACCCTTTTTTTTTTCATGAAGCGTTGAAATAGTGCATCTGTAAATAATTTAATAACTTCAGAAATGCAAAAGTTTCTCTCCAAATTACACCCCAAATTATGAAATATGAATTCCTATATTATATTTATTTTTCATTATCTTCTGTTGAGAATTTCTTCAACGTTATCCGCTCTGCTGTCTCCAACTAATATTCCTATATAATAATATGACCTTTTGATGTTCCATTTAACTTTATTGTTGAAGTAATCGAACCAAGTTAAATAATCCATATCTATTCAAATGTAGCACAGTAATACCTGTTCCATTATTACAATTACGCTGATTTTACCATTTTAATTATATTATTTTCATTTTATTCAATGGGATTTTTTATGCATTTCTTGAAGTTAATAAATTATCCTGAAATTACTGAACTGAACTTAAGGGATTGAAAAAACATAATATCAAGGTGTGGAACGCAAAGAATGACTGACAGCATTTTTAGTCAGACGTGGAGTCAAACACTTTATCGTTAGGTTGTTGCTTCCATGTGAAGGACTTTCATGGACTCTGAGATCATTGAACTGGTGTCGATTTGTCCGTAGATACCCACCAAAAACGCCTTGTAGAGCAAGATGTCTGCATGTTCTGGAGAGGGAGGGGGGAAAAGAGAACACGGCATCATTCAGCTACAAATGTGCGACAAAGACCTTTGTTAACCTAAGACCCAAACTCTTCCACGGCATGCATTTTTAATTTCTCTTTGATATTTGGGCATATTGGGGCCCGATGAATGTAAAAACAAAGAATTACCTGATTTTTTTTTTTTTTTACCTTATTTTTGTTTTTATAAAAAATGAGAGCCACATATGAGGATATTCGTTTAAAATTTTGATAGAACAGTAGCAGTATGATGTCCTCGTAAATGGTTATCAGGCCCTTGTGGAGTAAAATTGAGTATTTTGGTCTAAATAACCCAAAATGCGATGTCCACATATGTGGACGCCAAGTCCTAGGAGGTTAAATCACTTAAAATATTTAAAAATACACAATTTACAAAATGTTTAATATGTGGTTCGTTTGACCAGAATACCAGCGCAGGACTCACAGAAGTGTCTTCTTACCTTGACAGAGAAGCACATATTCCGGAAGATTCCTTAAAGCAGTCTGCACCACGTCAAAGTTGCCACTACCCATGCAATACATGAAAGTTGGCAGGAAGTCTGTTGCCAGGCTACAACACAAGAAACACACACTCTTATGTAAGCAATCAGAAATTATATAAATATATGAACTAAAGAACAATGACAGATAGAGATCAACATATTTTTTCATGACTATTGGCCTTTTTCCTCCTCTCAGTTATTGCCACACATTTTCTTTTGCTATCAGCATGTTTTCCTTTGAGTGGTTTGTCCTGAAATGCTTTGAACCTACCATGGATTATTCTGAATGCAGCGTAGGGCGAGACTGAAGGCCATGTTCCGACACAACTCCTCAGGCGAAGTCATGAGCCTCTGCAGATCATTCTACCAACAGAAACACAAGGTGGTGATTGACGTGTTTCACACTGAGACACTGCACTTGACCTTTTTTGTGTCCATTTTCTGTGACTCACAATGAAGTACTGTATGATCTCTGGGCTCCTCCTTGACTTCTCATCCACCTCTGTCAACACCTCCAACACATCTATAGCAGTTAAGGGGGAGAGAAAAAAATGAGTGTATTACTCACTATAGGTATTAAAACACTACATTACTCAGTATGTTGTAGGACATAGAGGAGAGAAGTTACCCTCGACTGCCTCTCCCTTTGACATCTTTTTCAGGTACATTGTCATGTCTGCAGCGCTCAGTAAAAATGAGGCCGATATGTTGACTAAGGGCAGAGAACCTGCAGCCAAGTCGTCTGGTAAAGAGAAAAAAAATGAGATTAAAGAATTCACGCTTTTGTGGAAACCACAGTTTGCATAGAGAAATTACAAAAGATGCTCTCAAAGTGTATCACTGAAAACGTAGCAATGTATTCAGATATACAGTATGCCAGCAGGCACAAGGTGATCACTTGTAGCTTTAGTGTAATTACACATGAGGATCAAATGTGGACAACAGCAACTCTTACCATCTCTCTCTTCTGTAGATACCTCTGCAGAAGAGCTTTTTACAGGCAAAGTGAGTCCAGCTAGGAGAGATTTCAGCTGGACCAAATCTGGATTTTCTGCACACAAACTCCTGAAACGAGAACAGAAAAATTTGCCAAGTCTTTCTGCAGACTTTTTTTTAAGGTGTTTACCCATCAGGAATGCTTTCTAAAGTTACTGCTGCCACTTACTGTAAGATGTCAGAGTGCTTCTGTAGATAAGGAATGGCTGCTGCTCCGTCGTGTGTAATGTACTTCTGTGTAAACTGAAGAAACTTGTTAATGAAGACCAACGGCGAACGTGTCCTCTGGAAATTCTACAAGGCAAGAGAGAGGCACAAACATAAAAAAGACACTATTAAAATCTTATTTGTAGCTCCTTTTGGTAGGATCCCGATACTAAATCCCCTAAAGAAGATTTGGAAACGTGGAGCTACCCACCTGAAGGACCTTCATAAAAGACAGAAGGCAGTCTTGAAGCGCCCTCTGGTGATCACTGTGGAAAACAAGTGGCTGCAGAAGCTCCAGAATAGCGAGTACATTGCTGAAGAATGTCATGTGGTTTTGCTGGCGAAACTCCTGCATGTTTAGGTGCATGCGACCGTGTAGGAGGCCTGCAATCATGGGCAGGTGTCTGGAAGGTCAAAAGAAACAAAAGCGCATCAGTAATCAGCTTAAACACAACACACACATCTATAGTGGTGGATAATTTACAAGCTCATGCAACAAAAAACGGCATCATAGTTTAGTCTTTCTTTTTCACCTGAGTAACAGTACAGGGTGCGATACAGCCAACTTCCTGCAAGCGAGGTTGGCATCAGACACGCGGCTCTCGGCAGACTTTGAGTCTCCTATATCAGCAAGCAGTGTGACCAGGCGATGCACCAGGACATCAAGCTGAGAAACATAACATTTGGCAGTAAGTGGTATGTAGTAGTGAAATTGTGATTTTAAGAATTCAGAAAACATTATTTATTAGGTAGACAGAGACAAAATATTTTACAAAAACACAATTCAGCATTATGAGAACTTTTAGTGGGGACATCAGAGATGGTTTAACCATTAAGCAAAGCTGCAAGTTACGATGTGTGACCCGTTTCTAATACACAACATCATGATATTGCTATAACTAATTGTAGCACTGAATAAAGGGAAATAAGAATAATTACATTTAAAGACACAATCAAATCACTCAATTACTTGTATTTAGTAAGAACTATACCATTCAGTCTACAGTAACATCTTGTTGCAAAGCTGGATCATTATTGGATCCTGGCATGTTGATGTTGTTTATACTTATAGTCCACCTTTACGTCGTTGGATACAAAAAAATACACGAGGAGCCTACACAAGATTAGGCAAGAAGTTCTATAACAGAGGGAAGACATCTTTACCTTGCAGCTGCTGCCATCTGCTGCCCCGCCGCTGCTGAACGTGCTTTCAGGCAGGGCAACGTGCTGGATGACCTCAGGGAAGTGCAGATAGATCTGTAGCAGCAGGTTCTGGCACCTCTTACTCATTGCACTGAAAGCCAAAATAAACAAAACACTAAGTATGCTATATGTTATGGTTCCACCATGAAAAGTTTCTTTGGGAGGCGGGGGGAAGACACCATTAATGCATTATTGGCTTAGAACAGTTCAGTTGTCCATCCTAAAGCTCCAAACTTAGCGAGAAAATAATCAAGAGTTTAATCCCTCATGTTATGGAGTTGTGTCACTTGGACCTTTTTATTTGACAGTAAATGGACGCTTACTTTTTGTGCAGTCACAGAACACTTGTCACAGCTTTTCTGCTCAAGCGAGCAAGAGTCCCACTGACTTTATAATGTAACTTTTATCAAATTCACCCAAACTAATCTTTTTGCAAGTGATTATACACCGAGCTGACGTGACACCAGTTTAAGGAACACGATATAGTAGTTCCCTATTATTTATGTCTGTAGGCAACAACAATTAACATATATTAACACAAGCTATTGACATGAATAGCTTGATGCAATTCAGAGGTATTCACCTTCGAGTCAATGCAGTTTTATAAAATCCTCTTACTTGCTAAGGCTCTTGTCAGGCTCAAATGATGCACTTCTACTAAATGAGCAGTTTATTACAGCTATGCATTAAGCAAATCAGAGCGACCTTGACCAAGAGTAAAACATCGGCTCACTGTTCAATAGTTTCTGTGTAATTGGAATAAACACCAGCTTATCTGTCAGCAAGCTCTCGCAAGAAGAATGCTTAACATACAATCAAGTATTTACTCGACACAAGGCCGAAACCCTCTACTTTCAACATGTTTTTATCCCGCCATATTTTCACTAGCAACCATTTCACCAAACAGCTTAACTGCACTTAAATTACTGTAATTCTGAAGCTAATTTTCCTTGACCTTGGCCAAAGTTTCCTCATTAAAGTGGTTTAATAACCAGAGACATATTCATGAAAGGAGGGTTTGCCTCCACAAAGAGTTGCACCCTGATCTCTGACAGCTAAGTCAGTGCAGGAATTCACAACACAGGCAAGTTTAGAGCTTCAGCCTTAATCCTCTTGCCTTCATTATAATACACTGAGCTTTTAAAGAGATCACAGTACAGACGACTTCTGCTGGTTTTAATTTCACACCAATAGACCTAATTATCAAGTTTTCCCTGGTCCACAGCATTGTGGCTGACAGAGGAAGTCTGAAAAGTTCATCTGCACTGAGAAGGAAAATCTGGTGCGATTTACCCCAAGTTTATCAGCACAGCATAAGAAGGAAAAAATGACTTTCAGTATTGGGGCCAATTAGTGTGATCAATACAATGTGTCACAATAAGATTAATTGACTACTATGGTAAAATATCCACAACTAAATGCAATAAACATATGTGTTACCAACTAAGAATGGATAAAGAAAAAATCAATCTGAAAAAAAAAACCCCAAAAAGATGAAGAAACAGAGGAGGCGTTGCCGATAAATACAGCAAATTTTTAAATAATATAAACCTTACCTGTCCTCCCATTTTTTTGAGCAGTTGATGAGGTACTCTGATACTTTCTTGATGTCTTCTAAATTTCCATTACAGTACGAGTGAAGGAGGGGCAGTCTGGATTGGATGAGGGAGCAGGGGGCCTGGTCCACACTGTTTTTGTCATCCTGGAGTGTGTCGTGGCTGTTAAGCTCTGATTCTGACAATATCAGGTCCATCAGGCTAATGAGCTCCTCTGAACTGAGCCGGAGAACAAACTTTTCGGTTTTCTTCTAAAAAGACCAAAAGGAGAGCACCAGTCACCAACATCAGCAGAAAAGAAATAAGAAAAAAAAGGTGGTAACTATGAAAGCTTTTGATCCTACTTGAGGGATCTTCTGGTCACGTCCTTGCCAGATACGAGGAATGTGGCTGCACGCCCACAAGAAATCCAGAGCAGAGGATGGGTCCAGTCTAATAAAAGCAGCAAAGTGAAATTTTGAATTCTCTACACATAGGATAATCCTCAATAAAACCTCAAGACTGTGGCAGACAAAGGTTGTGATAAAACTACATACTTGTAGTCTCTGCGCTTGCTGAGAAGAGCACTGATACACTGGAGCAGAGTGGACCAGTTTGACTGATGTGTAAGCAAGGCCAAAAGATAAGGTCTGTAAGCTGGGGTCCCTCGTGCCTGAAACAGATAAACAGTAAGAAAGGATGCATCGCTAATGCCAAGCAAACACCTTCTCTGGTGTGATAAGCCAAGAACACTATCTGCACACAAGCCTTATCTTACCTTGTTGAGGGCAAACAGCAGCTTCTGTTGAAGGTCTGGACACACTGAAGTAACCTCAGGGTCAAGACGCTCCAGCCAATCAACCAGAAGCCCAGAGCTAAGTCCTGACTTTGTCACCTCTGAGCCACTGCCAAAGATCAAACCAAAGGATTAGTTTATACAAATGTAACTCAGCATCTGTTAACTACTAACAGGAGAGCTAAGGCACATCAATAATAATATTTAGTGTTAACAAAGTTGTACTGGTCAATTAGAAACAACAAACCAATTTTGAAGTTGTTACATGGAACCTGTCTTTGTCACCTTTAATTATCATTTTAGCCTCAATAATGACAACAAAGCTTTTAGAGCTACATCCCTTTTCTGACAATTTACAGAGAGCATCCAATAGTGCTATTACTCCCTCTACTTGTACTCCTATCAGAAAATATATAACACAGTAAGCAACTTCTCAGTGGCAGAACTGATTACAGATGTCTTTGATGTCCATAGCACGTGCATCTGAAAAGCCACCACAAAGCTGAAAAGCTAATTCAACGTTAAAATCCAAATGGAGTTTAAAGTATAAGGCCACAGGCAGCAGGCGCTGTTCTGCTATTTGTCCCAGGCAGGCATGTTTGCCATCTAGTCCTGTCAAATATAAATGTTTCTTGCATGACTTGTGAGGGAAATAGAATTGTAGCGCTCACTTATTAGAATCCACTTCCTTTTTCACAGCTCGCTCCTCGCTTTCCTGAAGGAGCAAAGAAATCACCATAGCAACAGAGCCCGCTGTCCCATTCTGTGTACCAACAGTCATCAGCAGAGACAGTAGCTCCTCCAAATATGGCGACTTCACCTCCATCAGCCCTTGTAGCACTGAAAAATATTAATAAGTAGTGTATTTATCATAGGCTTTGGACCACCTTTATATTGTTTAAACACAATAAATGGGAGTATGGGAGTGATAGTTCCTAATTCAAGCTGCTGTTTCTATCTATCTATCTATCTATCTATCTATCTATCTATCTATCTATCTATCTATCTCCTAAACAATCCAGTGACTTCATTATTACCTTTGCCAACAAGTTCAGGTTCTGCATTACATTTCTCTCCAGTTTTCAGCATTGCTATGATGGCTCTCAGTGGAACTTCAGTATCTCTGCGATATGCCAACGCCTCAGCCAGGTGAAGGAAACCTGTACGTACTGCAAAGCAGAGAAACACATTACTCGCAGTTTATAGAAAATGAATAAAGCAGCATCTGCAAAGAAATTACTGGCATACTCACCATCACTGAGCCTGTGCTTGTGAGAGTTCTGTCCAGCAAAAGATCTGAGCAGAGTCTTTAGTGGTCCTGCCTCTACAGTTGGGTTGTCTAACCAGATTAACATCTCAACAATGACTTTGAGAAACAGTGATGAGAAAGCAATGTCCTGGGAAACGAGACGCTGCAAAGAACATGCAGAAAGCAAAAGATGGGAATACTGTATTTAGAAGCTTTATAAAAATACATAGAAATATGAACTGACTCTGCTTGTGTATGTGTGTTCCACCTGATAGAGATGAAGCTGGCGCATAAGAGGGCAGGACAGAGAGTGACTCCGATGCATTGATATTACTATTGGCCCTGCATGAGCAGAAGCGAGCAAGGCTGCAATGGCCTGCAGGAGTCGAAATGCCAAACCACCCTGCTGAATCTGGCCCTGCTTAGCTCGCATTAACTCTTTAGCTAAGGCCTGTTGGAGGGCCAGGGAGACCTGACTGGGAGGAGGGCCATGCCAGCGGGGGTCCACTTTCAAGGGGAAAATCTATAAAGATTAAGAGAAAAAAAAAAGTAGGAGAAGTTACCCAACATCAGTCTCAAAAGAAATAAACTACTTTTTATTTGGATTTAAAACTCAAATAAATAATAAAATTCAGCCCAAAGGAAATTGTAACTTGTCTACTAAGTGAGCTAATAGTTTAAATAATGCCAGAAAGAGTGGAGAAATAAATGGCCAGTACATCCTACCTGAAGCAACATGCCAGTGAGATCATCGTCAGGCCCGACTACAGGAAGCTGAGTGGCTGCTCTCATCTTCACAGAGCTGTGAGGAGTTTCCACTGTAACTTTGGCCTTACTTGTTTCAGATGAATCTGCCGGGAACAGTGCAATAAGAACATTAAATAATGTTGAAAATGCAATAAATTCTGAGGTGTAACTTTGCAATCTACTTCAAATTAAAGCCCAGGGCCGTGTACTGTTAGAAATCAAAGCATAATATGTGGATAAACATTTAATCTATCCAGTGATTTTAATGTTTACTTAAATGTTTTCAGTGTTGGGGAGTAACGGAATACATGTACCGCCGTTACGTATTTAGAATACAAAATATGAGTAACTGTATTCCGTTACAGTTACCGTTTAAAAAGGTGGTATTCAGAATACAGTTACTTTGTTGAAATAAATGGAATACACTGGGGTACTTTCCTGTTTCATTTTGTCGCGGGTCAGGACTGTTTGGGTTTTGTTTGACAGCTACGATCTGTTGTTCCAGGCGGCAGCGTTACGGTTGCCATGGTTACAGGGCGACGCTCTCTCTCTCTGCGACTGTGTGTTTCCTGGGTGAGAGAGCGCCTTTTCGTTGTTGTTGTTGTTGTTGTGCTAAGCTAACAGGCAGAATGCTACAAGCATAGCTCTAAAGAATGTAGCATCATGTTCAGTGTAGTCCGTGCTGCTGGGAGAATGGACTGCCATATACGTTATGTGTCTGTGAGCGCTAGGAGGGAGAAAAAGGGGAGTGGAAAGGTACGAGCAGTCATCGAGCAAAAACGGGAGCTGGAAGCATGTAAATATAATAATAACCACCGCAGCCAAGAAGAGTGCCTGATGAGCCCAGTTGTAAGTAAGCTATTAAGACTCGACTGTACACTGTGTTCGTGTTTTCCTCCGAAAACAACAAGTTCCGTTGGAGCAGCCTTTCAACGCCTCTCTCTGTCTGTCGCAAGAAAAGTTGACCCACACAACAAAGTAGAGCTATTTTTCGGCTACCAGCCGACAGGGACCCCGCCGTATTATGCTGGGCTTACACTGTGCGATTTTTTCAGTCGCGCGATTCAGCTCCTGCTCAAACTGTACGATTGACTCGCAGGGGTTAGAAGTTCATAGGTCACGATGCAGGGTCTCACACTATACGGCCCGATGCTCTGATGCGACCTGAGTGCTCACACTGTGCGTCCATAAAAATGAAGGTTATAACAGAAATTCTGTCGCTCGCTCTCCCTCTCCATCTTTCACTCACACAGACACACCACCACCATCAACTTTGCTAAATTGCTAATGAAAAACATTGGTCAGGCAGCTGTGATTGAGCAGCAGTGTCGATCCAACTATTTTCACAGTTGTTGTGGTCGTGATAATTTTGTGAGGCCACATCGAAAGGGCTCGGATGGTTCTACAGGTTGTGCCTCCATCGCTTCTGTCCAGATCACACGCTGCACTGCCGTGCTACGCCGTCTTTTTCGCTGACATTTGTGTTTGCGCGTGCGCAGTGTGGCAAACTGCGGTGACACCCTCACGACCAAGCGATTGATGATCGGGAGCTGGTCGTGAGGTGTCAATCGCTTCTCGTTACCCCACGTATACTACACGATGCACGACGCACGATGAAGGCCAAAATCGGGCCGATCGCCAAAACGATCGCACGACTCAAAAATCGGCTCAAAATGGGCCAAAAATCGCACAGTGTGAGCCCAGCATTAGTCAGAGGTCCCTTTACTACAGTTCGGAGTCGCGGACCTTCAGTAATAGTAATAAATCACACAGCAATAGTACATTCACGTTGTTGTAAAAAGCATGATAATATTGTAGCGGGTCAGGGCTGTTCGGGGTTCTGCTTGTACAGTTATGTTTTGTGTATGTTGCCATGGTGACGGGTGACGCCCTCTCGCTGCGACGGTGTGTCCTTTCGGGGTCAGAGGGCGCCCTATGTGTGTTGTGGTTGCCGCGCTGAGCAGTTAGCTAGTGGCAGTGTGTTCTTCTGCAAATGTAATAAACGGCTGTGCTCCCTGGCTAGCTCACGGGAAGCAAGACCAAACGATACCTCCGTCTCCTCCTTGTCTGAACTCGCCACAATATATTAAGTAATCCAAAGTATTCAGAATACGTTACTGTCATTGAGTAACGTAACGGAATAGGTTACAGAATACATTTTGGGGCATGTATTCTGTATTCTGTAATGGAATACATTTTAAAAGTAACCTTCCCAACACTGAATGTTTTACAGGATAAAGACACTGACCTCTGTGTGGAGGAAGAGAGGAACTGAGTAAAGAATGGAAAGTATGCCCCCCAGTGGCCCCTCGCTCATGCTGCACTTCAACCAAATGGGCCATGTAGTCTGTGACAGAGGATATACACAGTAAGATCAATGTTAAACAATTTTAAAAAATCCCCCAAAAAGTAAAAAAACAAAAACAAAAAAACAGGTAGAACACAGAAGAAAAGAAAATCTTACGCTTGTCCATGATGTTTTGCTCTAAAGCCTGTGGATCATGGGACACAGCCTGATCCAAGTACTGCAAAAGTTTACTCATACTGGAGACTGGAATCCCAAAAGATTGAACAAAAAGCAGCAGCTGCTGAGCCTCGAGGTCTTGTAAAGCTGATAAAAGGGTACACACACATTCATTAAAAAGTAAAAAATGAATTATTTGATGAAAAACAAAGATTTTTATCCACATGACAAGTTGTACCTGCATCGACCAGTCGTGAGACCTCAGAACGAATCATCCTCAATTTCAACCAATCGGGAAGCAGCAGGGCTTCCTCTGAGGTGTCAACCAGGAAGGCAGTGGGTAGAGGTTTCTTGTCAGGAAACCAAATGTCCAAAAGCATGTGGAAATCACTCTCTCCTGTAATGATACACAGTGCTAAACTTGTTCTTACAGCCCTTTAGCAGTGCTGACAATGTACTTTAAAGCAAACAGGGCTACCTTTGGGTGGTCCCAGAGTTAGCAAGATAACAATAGCATGGACTACAAGAATGTGCATTGTAGCAGTCTCCCCTGTAGTCCAGCGTAGAAACACCTGGTCTTGAGATTCTGACTGTAAAACACAAAATAAAGCATGAAGTTACAAAATAAATGCATCTTTCCCTGGTGTATGTCCCCAGTTTAAGAACAGAAATTACTCTTCGATTTAGAATGACTCTCAGGTGGAAGTTCAATATTTTCTGTACTTGGCTATTCAGTACTAGAATTTTTTTTTCTTTAACTCAAAACTGTTCAATGAAAACAGAAAAATTATTAGTTTACAAGGCCTAAAATCTTAACATTTATTTAAAAGAGGAGCTATTTTAAAAATTTCTGTTAACTTTCTTATCACTTAACTAGACTAGCTTTGCTAGGTTTAAAATAACCCTTATTTATCTTAAACGCAGCATTGGGCAGTTTTATCTCCCTTTAAGACCACCCTCCCTTAAAGAAGGAGGGTGGAGTCTAAAGCCTGAGCTTTTGGATCACAGGGATTACTTTTAGACAATTATTTGAAATCTTTAATAGAGAATCCAACATTGTAACAGTAGTTATATGACTAAAAATGAGGAAAAGTTTAAATTGCTGTGGGCTAGTGAGAAGATCAAGAGAGCAGCATTCATCGCCAGTGCTCACCCAGCTGTAAAGATCCTCGCCCTCCTTGGTCTTCCTCATCCTCTTAATATACGTAGAGAAGATGGAGAGGAAAGCATAGAGCACAGCATCAGACTCAGGTCTGCTGGAGTGTTTGGAAAAGAGGTTGTTCATGATGGTTGAACGCTCGACGATGAGCCGGGCAATGTCCTGCAGAGAGCAAAAGGGAGACCAGACCCATGTCAGCGCTGCTCATTGACAAAAAGAACGGTTTAAAATAAAGTGGCATGTGGAAACTCAAGCAACTCGCTGTGATTACCAAAGCCAGGTCATTATGAGAAGCCTGCTCCTCCACTGGTGCATGCTGGGATAGATAGATGAGATAGGCACTGATCGTCTGTGGATCTGTCTCCATGTGAATGGCCTTTAGAAAGTTAACAGACATCAAAACTCTTATTAATCTTCATTAAAGTTTTACACTTATTTCCAGTCCACTGTTGAGAAAAACTGACCTGCTGCAGGGCAGTGGATGTCATGCCCCTGACACTGTCAAACAAAGGGAGCTTGGGGAGGTCCTGTAGCAGCCACTGGTAACCTGGCAAGAGCTCAGCATCTGCAGAGTCTTCTTCCATGGGCTGGTCTCGCTCCTCCCCATCTTTCAGGCCTCCTTCAGTCAGCACCAAAGACAAACCCTGCACACAAATATGCAATGTATATTTTAAATAATGATTTACGTACAACACAACACCATGAAACATTTTTTATCCTTTCAGGACGGTACCTTCATGGCTAAGACTCTTGATGCCACTTGAGAAGAGCTGAGACGGCGCAGGAAGTAATCCAGTACTTCACATGTTGTCTGCTCATCAGCCTTGGGACCTAACAAAAGATCCTGGAGGCGCCCAAGTAATTGCCTCTGCTTTTGTTGTCTCTGACAGGAATAAAGATTAGAAATCATAGGATTAGTCATTAAGTCTTATTTTGTACCCAGATGCAAATTTCTATTATCAAGCACATGTATACATTTTGTATGGAGGGTATGAATTTGGGATGAAGCCGTGTAATTAAGAAATAATGTTAAACTAATTAAAATACTTGTCTCTTCTTGGCTTTCTGCTCTTTGCTTTCTCCTTCTTCATCATCGTCTATGAGCAAGCTGTCATCTGCAGCATCGTGAAGAAGGAATTCACACAGGCATTGCACTGGGAGCACATCCAAGGATCCCTCACTGGACTGGACCAAATCAGCCAACCATGGCATGGACTGAGAAGAAGCCTGTAAGGGATTGAAAATATACATTTTAACACTGACATTACAACAGCAACACAATTTATATTTTCTTCCAAGTCAGTCCCATTCAACCAATCAGTCTGGATGTGAGAGGTAGGGTACACCCAGAACAGTTTGCAGGGGTTACACAAAGAGAGAGACAACCACTCACACTAACAACTTAGAAACACCAAGTAAAGTACAAGTACATGCACTTCTGGGGAGAATCCACACAGGTACAGGGATAAATATGTAAACTCTACTCAGAAAGGCCAAAGACAGCAAGAGGATTTGAACCCAGAAGCAATGGTACTAACAACAACTCAACCATGCTAAAGCTTACAGCACTCATGTGGTTTCCCATTCAAATACAAACCAGGTCAAACCCTGCTTAGCTCTTGAGATCAGATGAGAATCGGGCACACTCAGGGTGGTACAGCCTAAGCCCCAAGCCAAGCTAATATAGCTAATATGCACATCATATGTTTGTTGAGGCATAATCTAATCTTTTATATCTAATATAATTATAATCTAATATTACATGTTCTTGGAAACATTAGATAAGTACTGAAGTCAATATAATACAACAATGACCAGGTCATTTTGGACATTTTAAAACGATATGTTCCATGTAATGCCTTGAATTTGGTCATTGTTTGGCAATTACTGAAGATGAGTTTGAAAAAAATTTCAGTCGCAACAGACAAAACTCACTGATTAATAACATAAACTACTGCTCTTTTTCAGTACTGTGGCTGAACTGTCGGGACTACAACAAAAAAACTGAAAAGGGGGAAAAAAACGGGTTATTTTATGGAGATGGGGGGGGGGATGCAGAGTTTGGGAGAGTTATTGAAATGGTCATTACCTGTCTCTGGATGATGTTGAGAAGAAAGTCGGGGTTGCGACTGCGGCAAAGGAGGTGACCGAGACGCAGAGACTGGTTGAGACTTTTAACCTGCTCCTGGACCTGAGGGGGAGGTCTACGAGGAGGTCCCCTAAACACAAACACCAGCTATGATTCTGACCAGCAAATATAAGCTAAGATTATTTGTTATGACTTCATTCACATTGTGATGCAAAGATATTAAGCTTATATAATTTTTTTCAGTAAAATAGGGGATTTCAAATGTCCTAATATATGAGCAAAAATGTTTCATTCTAGTATGGGTGTCCACTCTCAAATAACTGTCTTGGTATCTTACTGTGGGTCCAGACTGGTAAGCTGAGACAAGAGCAAGCTGTTGCTCTCCGTGATGGTCTGTTTGGTTGAAGCTGCAGCCAAGTGGCTCTCAAAGGCTAAAATCTCTTGTTTCTCTCTCTGGGAGATCTGTAACTCTCTGTTGATCATCTCTGTTTTTGTGTCCTCATCCGCAATGGTACAAGGAGGGTATGTATAGTTACTATAAAACCACAGAGACAAAAGTGTTAGCCAATCAGAATTATTACATTTAAATAATTTAACTGTTACTGATAACCTTTACTTACTTTGTCATAACCATCTCCATAAGCATTTTTAGGGTGGGATATCCATCCCAGGCAGCCAAACCTAAAAGAAAAAAAGATATCAGACACCATATCTGTCAACAGATACCTATAACAATTTATCTTATATGAAGATGTATGTAAATATGACTGCTGTACCTATCTTCTGAGGGTTAAATGCAGCCACAACCAGCAACAATAGCCATGCCTTCCAATAGAGTGTGGATATTGCCAAATTTGGTGGTTGGTACCTTAAACAAGAGTAGTCATTTGTTACTTAAGTCTGTAAACAGTATGACCTATATGTGTTCTTAAAAGCCATTAAGGATAAGTGACATACCCAGCAGGCAGTTGAATGTTCTCTGGGTGGTGGTATGTACACAGATTCAGAACAGCATCAATGAGCTGGATCCTCTCCACTCTCAGGACCTCGAGATCTGCTTAACAAGAAACAGGCAGACAACTCAGCAGCACGCATCGTGCCAAGAAAACTATAACAATGAAAATAGTCTTTCCTTTGTTCCTAACATTACTTAGCAGACGTAAAAAACATAAAAGTTGCCCCTTGAAATATTTATGGCAGCTCATTAAAGAGAGGCACAAGTGTTTAACAAATCTACAAACATTCGACTAGAGTTTATCATAAATAACTTTAACAGCAGTCATAAACATTTACAACCAAAATGGATCTTCCACAAACCATCTGACTGAACTCCGGCAGCTCTCTTAACCAGGTGATCAGCAAGCTCCATTGCGTCTGCCGGGCCCAGAGGCAAATCACGTGACAGCCCGATCACCAGAATACGCATCAGAGTGTCCTCCAAAAGAGGAACTTCAGAACAAAGGCGAAGGAAGAAACTGAGGAATGAAAAGAAAAGGTCCATAAAGTTACAGAAGCTAAAAAAAATTAAGAAATAACAAAAAGCAAATTATGTGCAACTATTTCAGGGTTGCTCACTTTCTGTCGCTCTCCGGAGGCCAGTTGTCCCACTTGTAATATGTCTCAGGCTGCTCTGTGAAAAGCACTTTGTGAAGGCTGCAGACATGAAGCAGATAAATGATTTATAAAGCAGCAAAAATATTTCCACGTGGACAATCGACACATCTGCTACGGATACTGACCAGTGAACGTAGTCTTTTGCACCAAGTTTGCTGATGGTAGGAACAACAGTGTGAAGCCACCACACAGCATCTCTCTGGATGGCAGCAATCTGATTCTGAAAGGACCTCAGGACCTCAAGATCTGAAACAAACCAGACACATGTTTAACCCAAGCCAAGTCGAGCTACTTTAAATACAGCAGAAGGACAAATAGACAGAACGCACTCTTCTTCTCTCCTTTGTCCCATGCAATGCCTGCTTCCTTGACCTGAGCGGTGATGCCCAACATCATAGAAACAGTGAGTAAATCTGTCACCTGGATGACAAATCGCTCCTATGGGAGAAATAACCAAGTTTAAATGCATGAACGAAACAGCTTCAACAAAGTAGGCCTGCTGAATTTTCATATCCACTGACTTTAAACTCCATGTCAACATAGCTGGCCTCTTTTCTCTCCTGCATCAAACCAAAGCAAAAGGACTGAAAGTTGATCTCATGCTTAGTCTGTTTGATGATTTCTCTGAGCAAAGCTCTTGAGGCACGAAGGTAATCATCTTTATTGGTTAACAGGTCCTGGAACACCATTGCCAAGAACTGCCGAGACAAAGATAAAATTAAATGCAGAGTTTATTAAAAAATAATTTCATTTCTGTTGAAATTTTTCCAAACGATCTAGTTTTACCTTTGGAGCTTGCTCTGGGCTGTGCTGCAGCACTGTATGGAGGACTTGCATGTTGTTGGGATTCCGGGCATTGGACAGCTCATTAAAGATGACGAGCTTCACCATAGTTCCCAGGTTGTCTCTGTGTGCATTTAGTAGCTCCCTGCAAAGATATACCCAAAGCTCCGGTTAGTGCGAATTACTGACTGTGATGACAAAATAGATGTGTGACAATAAGAACAACTTTACAGACCTGACACACAGCATGTAATGATTAAGAAGAACTTTGGGTTTGAGTCGGATCTTGATCAGGTTGGAGATAACCTCCATGTCATCTGCTCCGTGGGTGTTGCAGTTCATGCACAAAGACATCAGGAGGTCCTGAGCTGGGCGAGTCAACTGCAACCACAGAAAAACGTAAGCTAATGCTTAGTCGCCTACTTTTAATGTATTGCAATAGCTGTATCTTTAGAGGCCACATTTCACCTTTTATTTACACAAATCCTGCAACATATTATTAGTACAACTATATAACACTATGGATTTATTTAACACAGCTGTCAGTATCAAGGGTTTCACCTTTGGGTTCTGGAGCCACATCTCCAGCCTTTGCACCGCCATGAGTCTTGCCTCTTTGTAGCCACATGTGGCTGTGAGCAGACGCAACAGATTTCGGGACACATTGTCCATCGGCTGCCTGCGGTTCAACTGATCCCTGAGGACATCAAGCACATAGTCCTCCACACTCTCTGCAAGTTCGTCATACCTACAGGTTTCCAGTGAATAAGAACAATAAACACAAAATGATCAAGGAGCTCAGTGCATTGTTTCAATCATTTTTCATTGTTCAATTGTGAAAATTTAACCGCGTTACCTATATATGCTGTAAATCTGAACACACAGACTGTACGCTATGGCCGTCACATTTATGTTGGTAGCTTTCATACCTTGGCATAACCTGCCCTTCATCCTCAGGGCTGAGTTTCTCCTCAGCTATCAGCAACTCAGTCTGGCTGTCATCCTCATCTGGGGTTGATGGATGAGGGCTGCTACCTAAAGATCAAAAGCAGCATGACCAATCAGCACTTGTTTCTGACATCAGTAGTCCTGACTTACAGAAACCTGAATGTACCATACCTGCACTCAGATCTCCAGCAGAGCGGCCCGTATCAGCCTGGAGCAGCATACTCTTTGGGGGCATTTTTGTTCCAAAAGCAGTCTGAATGTTGTCAACAAAATTCTTACAGTGAGAGCTGTCCACCCAGATTCTTTCACCCAGAGAGTCCTCAATGTAAACCTGAAAGTATATGTCAGAAGGACAAATTATAAGAAGAGCTCATGCATGACAGAAATGTGTTTGAATTTTGTGGGTGTTCTCACTTTGACAAATATCTCTGGCCAGTTCTCATCCTCCTCGTATGCTGCCATCAGCAGATTGCATGCCAGAACAGAGACCAGGCTGTTGCCTTTTGCTTTAAAGTTGATAGAAGCATCCCTACGCAGGAGGCTGCACAAGGCCTAGTGACACAAGTGTAACACATGGAAAGTAACAAAGATTTTGTCAAATCAGTGAGGTTCACTTGGCGAAATATTGCAATGCTGATATACATTATTCATCTGTGTATATGTACTGAAGAATAACTGTGTTAAAATAATTACCTCAATAATTCCCTCAGTTGCAAAAACATTGGGCTTGATTTTGGCCAGAAACATGAGGCTAAGGTAAAGTGTGATGTCGGGCTTGGCTCTGTTCATCTTGAGCTGTTTCACTGCTCCACACAGCAATCCCTCAATGCGATCGTCATTTCCTTCTGATTCAGCAGCTTCAATCTCGTCCAACAGCACTGCTGGAGAAACTGCCACAGAGAAACATATTTTTTTACTTTCCTTGTCAGTTGTCACCTGAAGATTTTCTGACATTCCTATCTCAAATTTTACAACACTTCAGAAATGCACAGGCTTCAAAGTTACCTTCAATAGGTACTACTGATGGCTCCTTTATTGAGGGCGATATAGCCCTCTTGTCCACTGCAGCAACATCAGCGAGACGTCCAAGGGCACTGACAGGAGGGGTGGTGGATAGTTTGGGCCGCTTAGTTAGGTTGGCTAGCCCTGATGAGGATGGCAGAGTGGAGGAAGTCTCTCTCTTGCGGTCAGCAGGTAAATTTGTAGAGGTTGCCTTCAGGAGGACAGCAGGGGCTTTTGGCTCTCCTCCCTGGCTCTTAGAGCCCAGAGCAATAAAATCTCCTGTAGGGGGATGGCCTGCAAAAATGCAGATGTTACAATTTTAGTTTCTCGTGCCTAGGTGCTATTCAACATGGAACACACAGCTAAGATTGGATTTGGTTGCACAAGTAGTCCGACCTGATGGTTTCGCTGCACTGGGGCGCCTAAGAGTTGTAGGCTTTGGACGATTCATATTTACTGGTAGGCACAATTACAATCAAAGTAGAGCGGGAGACATGTATGTGTCATATGTGTAGCCTGTGTAAAACAAAACAATAAATAAACATGAGGTTAGTAACAACAGAAAAGTTAAAAACCAGTAATAAATAGCAGTTTAAATCGCTCTAAATCTCTACAGCTAGTAAATCAAAGCATAAGAAGACTAGCAAGAAGGATGCGTTCAATGCCGCTTAGCACTATAAAGGTTATTAATTACATGTTTACAACACACAAGACAAAAAATGCTAGGCTAACAACGAAAACTATGGCTAGTATGACTACTAGCACGACGTTAAACGTTAACACTGACAACTAACAGGCGTTAGGTTTCATTTAATTTAAATCAACCGTAATTCGTTTAATTAATATGCTCAATAAAAGTCATACTGATATGATACCTGGACGATATACTTCACACAAAAAAGTCATTCACCGCCTCAAAGCTATCAGACAGACAGAGCCGTGGTGGCTTCTTTTTCTCGACTGAAATTACTCGGTAATACCAACAAGTAACAAGTAACAAGCGCCACCAAGCGCCAGGGAGGATCATGTACATCTACTTTGAGCGTCACCTCCGTATACGAACTTGCTCTCTTCTCTCAACTTTTTATTATTAAGGCATTTCCAATAAGTTCAAAGTAAAATAGTTCGTCGTATCCTTAAATGTCTATGCAGCAAACATTTGTGTGTAATTACTTTTACAGATTAAAATGGTTAACTCTTCCAATCATGGTGGTATTTTTATCTTTAACCCTCATCTGTAATATTTACGACAGAACTGCGCCATCACAGTTTTATGATTTTATTCCCCAGCTTCAGTACCAGTAGACGTGGTTTACAATATGTAAAAAAAAGTTTAAAATCTAATAATAAAAACTATATATGTTTAGCCAGTTTTATTTGCGGGGAAAAACTTATCATTTAATCACATCTGCCTTGGTAGACATGACAAATCTTCTCCTATAACTTTGTTTAAAACTTTGTAACAAGTTTTTTTTAACCGGAAGTCGTATTATGTCATTGTTCCTGTAAGCTGACGAGCCAGCGGTGATCGTCAGAGGGCGTCCTTATACAAAATAACGACATTATAGATTCATAATACATAACTGTTTCCATTTACTGTTGATATAGCATAGATAATGTGTGTATAATGCTGTCACAGTACTATCTATGCTAATGTAATACACGTTAAAGGAAACGTGCTGTACACCACAGGGTTTGCACCATCACAGCAGACGAACGTGTATATTTGTGTGTACTGTCATTGGTCAATACTTAATTTAAAACATCTTCCGGTCACCTCCAAAATAAAAAAAAACTTTTTTTTTCTTTTTTTTTCTTTTTTTTTTTAAGCGAAGTAATTACGCGATATTACCAATTGGGGGCGCTAAAGATTCACACATTTTTCTTCTCCCTTTAGTGTTAATAACATGAAAATAAAAATAAACAAGAATGTGTTGATAAAAATGTTTTTGTATCAAAATTACTGATGTTAACATCAGTAATTTTGTGAAAAATAAATATGTGTTAATTGAAATAGTTTATGGTAAAATTAAGTTGAAATCAGTGTCACATAAAGAGACAGAAATAATATTTTACTACTCTCTACAGTATTTAAGTATATTTATATTTAAATATGTCACTTTTTTCAATAGAATCTCCAAAATCTTTTTCTATTGGAGAAAAATATGAGAATAACAGCAATGTTTTATACTTTGACTCAGCTTTTTGATTAGGTCTTTTTCTAAAATCCCAAGTGAAAGATGAAGAAATGGCCAGCAGATGTCATCACTCTAACTTTATCAAATGCTGCAAAACCGTGAATCATTTTAAGCATAGTTACTGGCATTTGCTTAATGGGTTTCAGTCAGTGCCTTGCAAAGCTTTTTCATCATCACTTGTGCCAGAGTCTGCAGATATTTTGCCATCTCATAATCATAGTCATCATTATTTCTGCACACTGTTCCTCACTACAGCTTTAGACTGGTCGAGCTTGAAAAAAATACCCCTCTTCTTTCCCATTTAACCTTCATTTTTTAGTCTCCTTTGTGTTCCCTTGTGAAGTCGGAGGACAAAAAGGCAAGCATTGCATTTGAACTGTGAGTTTTAAGCGCTTTATTCTGAATTAAGAGACAAGATAGCTCTCATCACTTCATTTGATTCACATCATGCGTTTAATTACTTTCATCCTTTGTGAAAATTAATTGAAAAAAATTAAACCCAAGCAAAACTTTGGCTGCTTTTAAGCTTAATAAAAGAACTGCATTTCGCTTTCAAAAACACCGCAGCCAAAGGTCTGGAATGAGATGCAGGTCAATCAGCTATTCTACTAAAATATGAAGATTAAATATTCTTCTGTGGAGGGATGCAGGTGCTTTTTTGCCCCCTTTAGCAGAAATGACCTTTTTTAAGAGTTTTTACATAATTGCTTACTATCTGGCACTGGCTGGTTGAAATTTTTTAACCACTCCTCTATGCAAAATTCCTTCAGTTGCCAGATGACCTTAGGCAGGAGGGTTTTCAAACAGCAGTTCCTCTATCAAATCCTTTTTGAACTCTGGGCTTTAAGGACATTCAATCACCTTACAGTTCTTCCTTTTGAGTTATTCCAGGGTGGACTGAAGGTTAATTATTGCCTTGTTGAAATGTCCCTTTCTGATTCACTTTTCAGACAGGTAGCCTCATATTATATTCCAATAATCTTAGTTATGATGCAGAATTTATAGTTCAATAAATGATCGCCCAGTCCCCCAAGAGAAGGGAGGCGACCCCAGACCTTCCCATTTCTGTCAGTTCTTCTTCTACTAAGCTCCCGGTATGACAAACATGTCTACTGTTACTTTAACCAAAAAGCTCTGCCTCTGATTTGTCTAGACAGAACAAATTATTCTAGAACTCCCAGCCTCAGCCTGTTGGCAAAATGTATTTTACTCTTAAATTTTTTGCTTCGAACATCAAAGTATTTTCCCTGCCACATCTTCAATACAGGGAACCATCTCTTTCTGATTGTCTAAACCTTTGCCTTGACAGTAACACTTGCATGAGCTACCAGCAGCTCCTCTAGTTAAAACTAGGGGTTTTGTCACTCTTGGGTTGGATTTGCTTTGGCAGCCGGTTCAGTAAAAACTGGCAGCCATCTAAAATCTACAGTTTTTACTGAGAGTGGAATCGTGGCTGCAAAAAATAATTTAAAAAAAATCTCTTGCTATATTCTTCTGGAGGTCTTAGAGAAAACTTAAGATTGTGGCATGATGATTTCAAAGAGAAGCAGCAAACTCTAGATCGGTTTAATTAAGACAGGCTCCACTTGTCACTTTGCAAGCGGAGGCTTATTTTATGCTAACAGTGACTAAACTTTTCTGAATATAAAGAATTAACAGTGTTCATTTTAAATGTGTTAATCTTCACTTCTTTTTTTTTTCAAATTTACAGCTATCAGTAGCTTTAGGGGAAAAAAATGAGAGCATCAAAGTGTTACACTTTATAATGCCCATATTTAGTCCCGCCCATAGTCAACAGCAGTGAACTGTTCATTCCTTAAGCATTGCTCAGCTGTGACAGGACTAAAAAAGAGAAATAACTCTGTCCTTCTCTCTGCTCTCTTGCTGTCTGCAAATCCCCAAACTCACTTTTTTGCCATTTAAAGCGTAAAAGAGAATCTTGGTATTAGACTTTAAACAGTCCACCAGTGTTTGCTCCAGCTAGTACTGCCATCACTACCACTGTAACCTCACCATGTTCATTTCCATGCTGCTCTAAGCTGCCAGCTCGTTACGTAAAGTGTTTTCATATGAAACACATTTTGGTGAAGTCAGTGGAATGTTCAGTAAATGCTCCAAATTAAATCTTGTGTCACATGTGAAGTCTACAAATGTACAAAAAAAAAAGCTGTTTTTTAGCTTTCGAAATTATGTACAGCTCAGACTGTGCCAGAGCTGGCTGTCTAATATGTCAGGTATTTTCAGCAAATGCCTGGACATTGTGGAAGGATCTAGTTGGGAGGAAAACAGGATTATTATTATTTTTAATGCAGTGTGAGTTAATTGGCTGTGAGTTTAAAGTATCCTATAAATATCTTAAAACCATTCTTCTGCTAACAAATCATTTGGAGTATTTGGAAGAAAAGGAATGATCCCCTTACAACAGTGGGCCTCTTTGTACCAGATCAGATTTCTTAGGAGTTCAGAAGTCTGAGTCAGAAAGAACCCAGATTAGTGAGTCAATGTTACTTCCTGTAATTCAAAACTGCCCGCAAGAACCCAGACCCCACAGCACGTCGATCTGACAAAAACCCCGGCAAGTTTGCCGCACATGGTTTTGCTGTTTTTGTTTTGTTTCACACGTCGGGTGTATTTCAGGTCATCCGCATACACTTCTGCCAGATGGACAGTAACAGAGGGTTATGCCATTGACTGAGCAGCTGGATGTCTGACTGGTGCAGAATATTCGCGGTGGTCCTGCAGAGACTCTCCAGTTTGATCTCTTTCTTTTCTCTGTCTGCACATTCTCTAGAAAACAAGCAATGCACCACACTTTTGTATTTACATTTTCTGCATTGTATCCCATCATCTTATTTCACTTAATATGTGATCCTGATTTACTCAAGCTCATCTTTAATACAGTCCAATAACAGTTATTCTAATAACTCATTTGTGTCTCATCTCATCTATAATCTGTGATGTGATGCAAGTAACCTGTACACAAAGAAGGTTACTCATTTGGTTTATTTGCTTTTTACTCGAAGCAGGTTCCAGCATAGATGAAAGTACGGAGCCAACCATCCTTAGTAAACAATTGATTCCATATGTGATTCGGGGGAAAAGGTTGAACTGTTGAGTCATTTGCCATAAATGATGACATTCATTTTAAATCTATCCCAGTCTGCTTGTCTGGCATAAAGCCAGAGTACCAAAAAAAAAAAAATGTTCTAAGGAATTAGTCAGTTTTTCTGTAAGCAAGCTTTTGTGAATCGTATAAAGGACTACTCCTCTCTGACTCAGAATTGTCAGTGTCCAATGTTTTTGTCAAGTGCTTTGGAAAAACTGTAAATGTTAAACCATCCACCCACCAGAGAGAAGTCTGCACAGAAAGATCTCAGCGCACTGAATCGCCCAGCCAGAAGCCAACTCAGCATTTCTTCTTTATTTACTAATAAACTACAACTCATTCTTTATCTAAAGGTCACGCTTTTGTCATGGATCGGACATTGTGTCTGTGTGCCGCTCTGTTTCCTCATTCGCCTCACCACTTGCTAAAGATAGCACCATTAAACATCATGGAACAAAAAATGATTCAATAATGAAGCTGCTTTTGGCCTAAAATGGTCAAAGAAAAAAAAAGCTTCCCTGACGTCCTGACAGCATGTCCATGCTCAGATTTTGAAGAGATGTATGGTAAATGCACAATAACAGCTCAAGAGAGTATTTAACTGTTTGATATTCGTCATAGGTAGCCATAAACCAATAAATAACCACAAATGGCTGAGTATGCACTTTAATAAAACCAACCAAAATCTACATATTTGGATGGCTTTGGATCCAGATGTTCACTTCCCCATGGTTTTACTGCATTGTACAGCAAAAAAAAAAAAAGAAAAAAAGAAAAGAAAAGTTTTCAGCAATTTCAGCTGCCCAGCTCAAAGTGTTTTCTAGTGTCAGCACACTGCATCTGACTATAACAGGCACCATAGTTCAAGTCAAAGCTGAGATCTTCTAATACCATATAGCTGCAGAGGAAAAGCCATACAAGTAGAGGCCATAAAAGGCTACTGACTTAACATATTTACATTCAGTACTTAATTACCCAGAATAACCTGTGACGCTATTGGCAGTAGTGCAGTCAAAATAAGAGAAATCCTGGGACTGCTGAGCTACTACACCACATACTTTCCTCAGGAATGGAATGCTGCTGCTGCTCCTCAAGTCTGAGGGAGGAGGTCGCTGTTTTCCCTCACTCAAAGGTATTTTTTGAATACCTTGTAGTGGAGAGCTGACTCAAAAATATAGGAGTAGGAGGAGAAGAAGGAGGAGGGGGTGGTGAACATACTTAGAGAGCAACAGGTTTATGACTTCCTTTAGAAATCTGAAGTTTTTCTTGGCTAATGCTGGCAACGTGAGCTGACTTTGTGCAGATTAGTTTTGTAAAGTAAGCAAAAGCAGTCGCCAGCAGTATCTGTCTTCTATTTATGGCCTCCCCCAGGCCTCCCCACCCCACCTCCCCAGACTGACGTCAGCACAAAGTTATTTTCATGAATGGAGGGGGCGGTCACGAGGAATCGGTGACGTGAGTGCTTGCGGAAGCAGAGCGTGGAATGTTGGTACATTGTTGTTGTTTTGTAGTTAATTTAGTACGAGGATACGCCGCTGCCCGTCTGTGCTGGACGCTTTTTACCAAGTTTGTCAACTTGCTTCACCGGTTGTCGAGGAAACATACTTTGACAGTTTTACACACTCCGGTCCACAGATATCTGAGTCCACAGAGGTGAGGTTGTATTTTTTTTAAATTATTTATTTTTTTCGGGAAGATGTTTTGACATTCCTTTCTAAATTACTCGAGTTCTCACGGTGACATAGTGGCGCACGCAAACAGGCTTGTGTTGTGCATCCTCTTCGTAGGATAAGTTTTGATCCCAGTTATGAAAGCTCATGTTGATTTCGTAGATTTGTTTCTTTCGGGCGGACACGTGTTGTGCTGGAGATACATAATACAGTGCTTCAAAAGTGGCGCAGACCTCCGAGCAGTCGCATATAGGAAGTTAGAAATTGTATGAAAATATGTAAAAGGGGGAAACAAACGTGTGTTTTGTCGCTTTCCTGCGATTTGAAATAGTTCTTTGAAAATAACAGCGGTGATTATGACACTGACTGAATGCGGTCCCTTTAAAAAAAATTATAGCTAATAATTTTTATAAACTGTATAACGAGCGAGGAGACGTTTTCGACCAGCATTGTGGGAGGGAAGAAAAATAAGACGATAAAAATCACACTATTTCTTCGCACTTCTCATTAAAAGTAAAGCTAAAGTTACAGAATGTGTTACAAAATATGTTTATATACTATTACTAAGCATGCCTGAACCTCTAAGGTTTTAGATTATAACTTTTTCTAGAACGAAAAAAACCCAAACCCCAAAATTGCATTCCCCCCCCCATGTGTGTTTATTTATAGCATTTCTGTGACTTGAATTAGATTTTCGGAAAATGGAAGTGAAATAAACTTTCTCACTTTCCTATTGAAACAAATCCATGTACAACATTTTTCACATCCTCCTTAATTTTCGCGCTCTTCCCCAGCTCATGGCAGCGAGGTTGATAGCGGGTGCTATAATGCAGAATACCAGCCTGCTTTTGACATTGAAATCGACACGTGGTCTGCATTTTTAGACATGTGGGACAAAGGGCACGATGTGGAGTGGAGGTAGACCACCGGGGTTGACTAGCCTACAAGAAACAGCAGAAGGAACCCATATTTCCACAAACGATGAATCACTTTAGAGACTTTATCTCATCGCTGTGTTTAGCTATAATTCCTGCTCTGCATAACTCTTAATGAATTGGGTAAAGATAAGAAAACCTTGAATTACAATGACTAATTGAATTTTTGACCATGGCTCTAAAATAGCTCACAATGATCTTCTTTGCAGTCTTGTATGTCCACCTTTCAGTTTGCCCTTTGCCATTTACTTAAAAACTTGTGATTAATATATGGAAAATATTTGTCTGAGTAACTTGTTCCGCTTAGATGGTCACAGGTTGATGTCTTGAGGGGGGGCTTTATGATTCACTGTTGTTTCTGGTGGGTGCACACTGACTTTCAGTCTGAAGCAGTAGGAGCAGGGTGTGCTCCTGTCATGAGGTTAACATGTGGTTCAATCACCAAAGTGATGATATCTTTTTTGGATGGAGAAGTTACAGCAGCTGACTCATCATACCAGTATGGGACAGTGGGAGGGGGGGGGGGGGGGGGGGGGGGGGGGGAGAGAGAGAAATTCCCCTGAAGATGCAGCATATGGTCAAATTGTCTTCCCTTTGTTTCTCATTTTGCCGGACAGTGGTGATGGATGAAAGCAGTGCAGAATGCGAGACCGTTTTTGTGGTGGAGTATTGTGAAAGTGAAATGTTTGTGGTTAGCAATGCTATGACTCACACAGAACACGTTGGCTGTGATGTGTTTTGCTCCTCTTACTGGAAAAAAGATGTCAAGTTTTGATTACTGACTGTGGAAGCCAGTGATTTTTATTTGCAGCCGAACATGCCAACCAGAGTGGACACAGGCAATAAGAGGTGACTGTTTGAACAGGTCTGCCTTGCATCTGTCAAACGTGACTCCCTGGCAGTTATATAGCATTTGAGATTGTTCCCTCTGCCACTGGCAGCGACTTGTATCAAGTCATTTCTGTCAGAAAGACTGGATCTCAAACCACTGCTTTCACCTCATTATGGTCAGAGGTGTGGCAAGTGTCAGAGGTACTCCTGTAATTATATTGCCGGATTGTGTTGCTGGGAATTCTCTGTTGATTCCTGATGGAGCTGGATGCAACTCTTGATTCTGTTGTGATTCAAATTCAAATCAAATAATTCGAAACGTTTGCTCAACCTATCTGTCCTGAAAGAACATTATCGAAATCTTTAGGACTATTATTAGCAGTGACTGAATATTAATATGTCTTCTTTTATTCACTAATTATTAGTTATAATTAAAAAAAGGACCGATGTGTCCACTTTTCATTCTTTACATCGTTCTGAAAACCAGTGTCGATGACTGGGAGAATATCTTCTCACAGATATTCGGTGAGATCTCCTCCCTTTCCGCAAGAAAGTTCCGCTGGTCATGCCAACCATTTCTGAGGTTCTCTGTACTTTTCCTTCCTCTCCCTGAAACAACGGGATTTTCCAGGAAATGTCAGATCAGGAGGGTGTGATTCCCTGCTGCTGGTTGTCGCTTTTACCAGTAAACAGCATGACTCACTGCTCAGCTATGCTCTCCATTTCCTTCACATAATATCCCACCAAATGTGCTGCGCTGGAGAAAGAGCAGAGTGCTGCGTGCCTCAGTCTGTGAAGAAATCTCTCCACCCCCCTCCCCTTAGAAAAGTGCAAGAAATGCAAGCGCTTTCTCATGAAGACTAAAGTTGAATGTCAAGGGCAGCATTAAGTCTGCTTTGCGCTGAACCCCCTCCCCAACCTGCACAAAAAGAGAAGAAAAACAAAGAATCCAGACAAGCCAGCTCTGCATTTATTAGTGAAGTGTGAGCGCATAAGTCTTTGATACGCTGTTTATTTTAGGGGAAGGCTGGGCCCCACAGTTACCTGCTGTAACTGAACAGCAGCCATGAACTTGACCCGATCCCTGACTTCAAAAACAGTAAGCTATACTTTAACCACGAGGTATCGGTGAAGGAAAGGTACATACATTTATTTAACTGGCTTGGTCTCAGATGTGGAGCAAGGTTACAATGGATTTCTTGTCCCACAATTGTTTGCCTAGAGATGATTCTTTTTAAAATCACTGTTTTCTTGCTTCTGCTCTGGTTTACTTGCTTTTGAACTAGTTAAAAATATTCATAACATGCATCTGTACATCTTCAAAGAACACAGCAGGCAACATTGTGCTTTTTGCTCAAATCCCCCAGCAAACAAGCAGAGCCGTGAAATGTTTGTGCTTATAGTGGATAGACAGTGGAGCATTTACTCCAGTGAGTACTTATTTGGTTATCAGTCGTCAGAGGGGTGTCGTTAGGAATAAAACAGTATTGCTTGTTGTATATCAAAATGAGGGAAAGTGAATTTTTAAAAAAAATGAAGCACTTTGTTTACAATTTGTCCCTCAAAGGAACACAACAATAAGAAAGAAAGACTCCTGACTTCCACACGTAAGCATGCGCAGGCTGTTTTCCATTTATTTGGCCAAGTGACAGATGTGCGATACTTCAAAATTCCAGACATTTTGTGAAATTTGCAGCCATTGTTTTACAAGTGGGTTTGTCTCCACTCCACCCCCGTAGCTGAGCGCATTGCAGGATATATTCAGACTGCATGTTCCCTCTTCAGCGAAGGTTCGCCTGTGTGCATGTGAGGGTTTGCACATGTGTGTTCGCTCAGGAATGTGGTTTTGTTCTTTACCCGCCAACTGTGGCTTTTCTTTGAGGTAGCCTATTTTCCCAGACTCCTTTCCTTACTGTTATGAAGAAAAAAAAAAAGCCTAACGTAAGTTGTTTTCTTGACTATAGTGAGAGGACGTGTTTTGTCTGTCTTCTCTGTGTGGTTGCTGGGGTTTGTTTTGTTCTCTGAGGAAACTTTGGTGTCTTAATCAAGAAAGCCGTGTCCCTGTGCAAGTTGCAAAAACATAAGCACATGCCTTAAGAATTTCAGGCAAACAATCTGGCATACTGGTTCAGACTGGGGACCTCTTGTATAAAGATCAGAGAGGCCCCAGTCCGCTTTTCCATGATTTTTTCAAGGAACATACCCAGGGACCCCCCTCTGACGCAATACCACTTAAATTAGACCGTTTAGGGCCAGCTTGCTTTTGAGGAATGTTTTATTTTAGTTCATCATCTTTATTTGATGCCTCTAAAATCTCAGTTATGTAATTCTTTGCAGCATGTTTTGCAGATAAATAAAGGACATCAGCGAGCACACCAGATGTTCCTTAAATCTCTAAACCGAAGTTTGTGTGGATTCTGTTTGTAGCTGTTCGCTCATTACACACATTTGCCATGTGTTTATTTTCCAAGTTAGGATTCTGACTTGATTTTCTATTTCAGGACAATGACTTAGTAATGTTTAAAAAACAAGAAGAAAAAAGCATTTGTTTTTCTAAGTTTTCACTGCACTACTGGTCTGAGTTAGAATCCCCTAGAGGCCCTGTATTAACAGAAATATATATATCACACAATGAACAGTCACACCCACAGTATTTTCTTCCACGAATGCTTCAGCTAATAGGTCTGAAGAGAATATTTCCCCTCTTACTGAGGGTATCACTTATCGCATTGCTCCCTTTAAATTGTTTAGTTGGCAGAAATTTGTGTCAGCACTGCGGGCTAAATATATCCACGAGCGTTAAATAAGGGCATAGGGCAGCTCAGGAAAGCCCAATGTAAGAGGATCCAACCACAGAGAGACGGCACTAAATCGATAGACTACATTGTCTCCCAGCAAAAATACATCAGTGACTATAAAGGAAACTATTTCTCTGTGACACTCTATCTTTAGGAATTTTCCACATGCTGCCCTGTAAAGTTCAGCAGAACTATAAATGTTATACTGATGTGATGATTTGCTTTGATGAGGAGGCAGAATCCTGTAGACTGCTGCTCTGTAAATCCAGAGAGGTCAGATCAGAAGATAAATGATGGATTTAAGAGGAGAATTGAGGATTTTTGTACACAGGTTGCCTTGAAGTTAGCATCACAAGTTAGTGCTGTTCTTTTTTTCTTTTGGTCTGTACTATGTATGGGCTGTGTTGCGGTTATGAATGAGACTTGTTTACCCTTTTGGTGACCATGTGACTCACACTCCCACGCCCATTTGCAGGGCGTTTCCATGGTATCTGTTGAGCATGGAACAGTGCACTCGTAGTCAAGCTGGTCTGTAGGTCTTGAAATGGAGCCTTTGGGGGATGTGTGCCTCTCACAGGATCGCAGCTCAGCGCTCTTGCTTTTTTTGGCCATGGCAGCAGTCTGGAAAGCATGTGGCTCACTGTAATGAGTACAGAGAGGCTTTTCTAAATACTGCCCTGGCAAAATCACTGAGGCAGAGAGCTTAAATGCAAAGTTCTGTGACGAGCAGGAGAGAGGTTGCCTGTTTCTAATTTTGCCTGGTCTAGTGAACTACATTGTCACGGCCCTCTTTTTAATATGTAAAGACAGACAAGCAACAGTGCTGACAATTAATAGAGTCATGCTGCCATCTGCTGGTATTTATGTCACTAACAAACAAACATGAGCACTGACATATGATGTAACCCTGGGATGTGACGTCTGTGCAGTAAACTTCTCGAGTATCACCACTGGGGGTGTCATTTCTGCTTATCTGTCATATCTGAAATGTCAAATAACATGCAAGTAAAAAATATCAGTATCTCATTTTTAAAATATAGTGCTTGAACTAAAATGCACTGTTTAAAATTCCTGTATGTTAACGCACTCTGCAGCAGAAGTAACCCGAGTAGTATAAACTAATGATATGTGCAAAGTAACACATGCTGTCCAGTCATTCTAGTAGAATAACTTCACTACCTCAATTGCTTCTAAATTGCCAACATAAGTAGCTGAGTAAATCTGCTTAATTGTAATTACTTTCGTCCATCAATAATATGTTCTGTTTTACTTACTTGAGGTCGTATGTTTTTTACTTTTCAGTGTCTTCTGTGAGATTCTGGTCATTTGTCTTCATGCAGGGAATGACGACTACTTTTAAGACTAGCAAAGCTTTAAAGGTAAGCATGAGAAGTTTGAAAAATGTTTTAGTGATTCACGCCTGCACACAGTTCTTCATGCACTGCTCGTGTCTTGCAGGTCAAGAAGGAGGTGGGTGAGAATGCCCCTGTGCTCAGCGATGATGAGTTGGTTGCCATGTCTGTGCGGGAGCTCAATCAGCACCTGCGTGGGCTCACCAAGGAGGATGTTGTGCGATTGAAGCAGCGACGGCGGACCCTGAAAAACCGCGGCTATGCTGCGAGCTGCCGCATCAAACGTGTTACCCAAAAGGAGGAGCTGGAGAGACAAAAGACCGAGCTGCAGCAGGAGGTGGACAAGCTGGCCCGTGAGAATGCCAGCATGAGATTGGAGTTGGATGCACTGCGAGCCAAGTATGAGGCTTTGCAGTGTTTCGCACGGACTGTGACCAGAGGGCCTCTCTCACCAGGCAAAGTTGCACCTACCAGCGTCATCACCATCGTCAAATCTACCAGCCAAAACAACTCCAGCCCATCTGCTTTCTCAACACCTTCCTAGTGTTGACAGGACTGGGCTCTCCTTTGCCTGCCTGGTCCTTCCTATTTCTGACCTGGTCTAAACCTACTCATCCCACACTGAGACGAGGCTCGGTAGTTAGACTGAGGGGTGGCCGGGGTGGCAAGCTCTATGTGATGTTATGCTGCATTCACAATTCTGTCTCCCTCTTTTTGTCTCTTTTACACAATCTACATTGTCTGTGCACTGTGCAAACCCCCTTCCTGACAACCAGCACCGGCAGGTTATCGGGCCTCTGTGACCCTACCTCCATGACTAATAGCAGAGATTTGCTTTTACTCAAATTTCAAGTATTTGACACGCCTTAATGTGGCAGCACATGGTCTGGGACACCTCTCATACTTTATGATGTAAAGAATAAAATACGAGAGGTTTAAAGTAACGCATATGAGACAGTATGGATACTTTTAAAGTCTTTGCCAAATCACATTTTCTTTGTATAAATATTAATGAGCCTGTGTCTGTTGCCTTGAACAGTTCTACATGTGATCTATGCAATATCTCACATGTATTTTAACACAGAGGTGATATCTTTCCACTGTGAGGTCAAATGGACACTTCTTCAAGGCCACAGTTATCAGATGCCTTTGAAAGCTAGCCAAACGCGGCACCGGAAACCTATATGCTTAGCACTTTTAGGAGGTGCTAAGCAGTAAAGTCACTTGACTAAGTGTTTGAGTAACATGAAAACTTATGTAGAAATGGTTCTGAGGGATCTTTGCATTATACTGTTGACAACTGACCAATGTTTAGCTAAAAAGCTATACTAGTCTTTTAACCATGATACCTATATAAGTAACTTATTTAGAAAGCAATACCAGTACAGTTCAGAGAAGTTTGAATGATGCAGCTAAAAGTGATCTAATCTGGCAGTTTTGAAGAAACACCTTAAATTAATATTTGGAAAGAGTTAAAATCACCCATTACGATAGAATTTGTCTTTGTCGGACTGGACTGTGTTTCCTTGTACAATATTCTGAAAAGTGCCATTTGTGCCGTCATTCCTCCTACTGGCAACTGAGAAAAGACATGTCTGAGTACCGTCAGATTTCAGAAGGGGTTCCAATCTCTCTTGTCAACTACATTCTAGTTGACAGATAGCTGAAAAGTACTGTTATGTTATGTTGTCAAAGACAGTGTAGGCAGTTGGAGCTGTTGCATGTGATTGCATTTGTGTGTGGCCCCTTGACTCAGAAGTTTCTTGATATATATATATATTGTAGAAAATTTTTTAAATTCTGTTTAAATGGTAAACTTGGTCAGACTAAATTGCAAAACTGGAAAGTGATTAAGGAACATGCGTTTGACAATGGTGTCTTTCATCAAATAGCACTTAGAGAAGACTGTTAAGATACAGTGAGCAGAAAAAAAAAAAAAAAATCACAGGGCCACTTGTTTAAAGAAGGAAGTTACGCTTGCATTTCTGCAGTTACTGGAGCTTAACTAGGTGAAAACACAATGTGGTCGGACCACTTACAGGAAAGTTGTGCCGAATGTAACTAATGATAGTGAACTACTACTATCTGCTGAGGCACTTACTGAGTGGTGTTTAATCTCTTTTCTTTGTATGCAACTCTTGGTAGGTAATCCATATTGGATATAATAATAAGAGCAGACCTTTTAAGTATGATGCAATTCAAGTTGCTTACTGTATATTACAGACTAGAGACGGCAAAGCTCCCACCGCTTCTGTTGTCCCTTAGATTGAGAACTCCGTCCAAATAGAAATCATTCCTAATACTGGGTCACAAGAAGTGCTGCTGCCGGTGTTGGTATTTCCGAAACAGTAACCAGCTACTTTTCTTTTGACACGCTCTTCTACAAGAGAACTCCTGACGCCCGTCTCTAGAAACTGTGGTGTCAAGATAACTAAATGCAGTAAAGGCCTTGCTCTCATTGTACATTTTGTAATACCGTATTTAAATATGAAATTCACTTGAAATCGAGCTGTTCTTACCGAGAATCCATTCCCAATTTGGAGTGAAGTCAATAGATTGTTCATGTCAGGATTTTCTCTTGGCTAAGAGGACATGACTGTTCTTCCCCTGTTCCATAGCTGCAAAGAACAGTATGGGGAACTTTGCTGCTGTACAACCTGCTGTGATTTATAAGCAGGGGCATTGCTGTGTTCTTACTCTCATTTTGTATTTTTCATTTGGTTTGTGTCAATACAGCCCATATTCTTTTTTTCCTGATACTTAGTTTTATAAGCATATACATTATATAAATATACATTATATAGTACATATTTTTCTATATTTATGTCTTTTACTATGCTGGGAGTGGTGTGATTATGTAATCGGTCTTTGAAGTCTAATTATATGAATGCTGAACTTTTCTCTTAAAAAGAAAAAAAAAGGAAAAAAAATAGTATTCAAATTTACAACGAGAGAACTGTTTTCGTAACTTAAGTTTTGTGAGTATTTATGGCCCAAGAATAGTTCTTCTCAGCATATTCACATGTATCTAATGCACGACAGTAACTAGGGTTACATGCAGGCTGCAGATGACCTTCTGTAGAAGCTATCATATTTTGTCATGTCAAATTTGATCATTTCGAGTGTAACACGAAACACTGCCTAATATCAAAAGTGCCTAATTTCAACCAAGTGTTTAGTTTGCAAAATAGGCTTTTGGGCAGCGTTAACTGAGGAATTATTAAGAATATTGCAAATAGAATATGAGGAAAATTTGCTCTTAAAACAGATCAACCTGCATGCAAACCTAGTCCGCCCCTGCAGCCACTAAACCTGGTATACTTTTCTAAATATGTCAAGCCAGAAATTTCAGTGACTGCAATGCTTTTGTAACTGCTTAACAAAAAACAAAACAAAAAGAACCCCAAAGCTCTTTTACGACTGTTCACCCAGGCCTCTTACAGATAAGGAATGTGTCAAGCCTTGGACAAATGAGTACATATTACCTGTTTACATAACTTATTTCTTGAGCACATTCACCTAAAAGGCTTTGTGGCTAAAAGCATTTTCTGCATAGCATTACAGTGACCTCTTGTGGTTTAGTTTCCAAGCAAAACTAAGCTACATCAGGGTTTCTTTAATTTTAGCACTTATTACTGTATTTGAGTCTGAGGTGAATACTTTTTTATGAGCACACCTAAATAATAATTACCTGAAAAAAAAAAACAGTTTCAAATTTTAAAGTATATATTTATGTACAGTGCCTAAATAAGGACAAACCTTCCTCTGGGTGAATTAAGTTCTACATTTCAGTATGACCTAGCAGAGAGTTTATTCATGCTCTTTTCTTAAGCTACCCAAAAAAGTCTAGTAGACACACAAGTTTAAAGAAGGTTAAAGATGTAGATACATTAATGTAGACATGTTTATAGGGGAAAATAAAAAAAACCCTCCTGCCATGGGTGAATACAAACCTTGGTTTGATCAGCTTTCTTTCTACATCGAAGTAAACCGCAGTTAATACCAAGGAGCAGTAATAGAACAGATCTTTTTTTAAATCTTTCATACAATAATTATAGCAAATGCATGTACAGAAATGTGCATGCTTGTATATCTTGAGTAAGCGTTCGAGGTGATCAGCCGTCTTTGATTAAATAAGCTTCAACACACAAGCTTTGCCAGTCCTACAAGCTATAGTATTTAACTTTAGCCATGTAGAAAGTCAGTTTTAATATTGTAAGAGTGGAGCATGTGTACAGATTAGGTGTGGCTAAAATTATGGATGAAATACATTGAATGTTAGTTTAACAGCAGCAACTTCTGCGTTTGTGAGTTTGAGATAAATGTCTCGAGGCTTAGAGTGACTGTCAAATAGCAGTAAAAAGGCAGCATAAATTGAGTATGTACCATTCATGACTTGTCATTACTCTGCTCATATATTTTATATTTATTTCAATGATTTGTGTAATTTTATTAAAAAGAAAAAACACCTAAATTATTTTTTACATTCATTTACATGTTTTCTTAATGAACTACCCTCATGTACAAATAAAATCTATGTTGTTTCTGCTCTTATTTAATGTGTGGTAAATTTATTCCTATAAATAAGGGTCACTGAGTCTTTTTTCTCATTAAAACAAAAAACATGTGAGTTAGAGAAGGAAACCTCTTATTTTATTTGGCTGATTAAGAAACAAGAATAAAACAATTTTGAATGTTTTTATACCCAAATGTAAATTAATTTCTGCTTTCCCAGAAAGACAGGCATTATTGGCACAAGAGGGTATAAAAATTCACAAGCATTTGTTAGCCTCTGTTTTAAAACAACTCATGTTTGCTGAAGGGGGGAAAAAAAGAAATGAGCAAAAGTCTTTTTCTCCTAGCACAGGTTTTGGTTTTATCTAGGCCTGAGATACACACAATAAATATTATTAGGATCTTTAAAATTATACTCCAAACAGAACATATCATATCGAACTAATCAAATTCTGTACAGATTTCACAATCCCTGGAACATGGAATCATAATGTAAATAGTGATGTCCACATGTCAGCCTAAAAAAACAAAATAAAGCGCCACTAAAAGTACAACGCTGCAGGAACTGTGAAAAACGAAACTAGTAAACTGCTGTCTAGTTGCACTGAGTTTCACTCTTTAGCACACTGAGGAAATTAATGAGAATAATGTAACTCCCACACTGTAGGAGGCAGGTTTATCCAGTTTATCCCTGCTACGGTAGACACAAAGCATTGTGAAGTGCCTGCTCCAAAACTAATGTGTCTTTGAACAAATCCTTCCATTTGTCAGGAAACCGTGCTGAGGAATGCTCAGCAAATACTTCAAACAAGCAGATGCGGGAAACGGTCCATGAAGTGCCACTCCCAGCCATCGCTGGCTTCCCTGCTTCCCACCTGGAGTCACACATTAATCATCTCCTCTTTGAAGCTGACACGAATCAGAGGGAGCACACTTCAGACGGCCAGAGCGCGAGCAGTGACATAATGACAGAATCAGCATCGGCGACACAGCTGAAAATCCAGCAGCTTGATTTAAATAAAACACAGCGCTCCAGTCTTCTCTGATAGAGTGAAGGCGACATGTCGTTTTCATGCAATTATTACTGCTGATATGAACTCAGATCAGATATCTGGCTATTAAGCTATTCATTTTAATACGTAATCCATCATGTAGTCAAATTAGCATTGAAACAGGACAGAAGTAGGAAGCTCATCTGAAATACTGGGAAACTGAAAATTAAACACCTGGGTTCAATCCAGCTTTATGCACTATAAGATAAAGCTGTTCCTCCAGGGGGTCAGCAACAGGGGTGGGAAGGGCACAAACACCTGGATCTTGCTGGAAAAATGCCTAGTACTCATCATCAGATGTAATCAGCATGATTTTGTCAGACTTGCGGGAGCTCTTGCTGCCTGTGGCCACTTTTCCATTTGTGGTGGGCAGGGTCACCTCCTGTGTGGATTGCTGGGTGTACTGCTGATAGGCTGGAGAGAAGTTGTGGATGGCATCCTGCACCATGTCTCCCGGGTTTATCGTTTCCTTCAGACCACTGGAAATGCTCTGCATTGGTGGGAGAATTTCTGTAGAAAAGCAGGAACGAGGACAGGGGCACATTAACGATCAGACAAAATGAGACTGCAATATAATTGCTTTAAAAATTTCACAAAAGTGATCAATTTGGCCATCTGAATGCAAATAAATGTGAAGGAAGTGAACCCCCATGAAAAGAATATCGAGGGAACAGTTTACCCTGCCCGGGATAGGGTTACCGGGGCCCCGCCCTGGAGCCAGGCCCGGGGAGGGTGCCCGAGGGCGAGCGTCTGGTGGCCGGGCCTTAGTCCATGGGGCCCGGCCGGGCACAGCCCGAAGAGGAGACATGGGCCCATCCTCCCGCAGGCCCACCACCCGCAGGAGGCGCCATAGGGGTCGGGTGCATTGTGAGCCGGGTGGCGGCCAGGAGCGGAGGCCCTGGCGGACCGACCCCCGGCTGCCAAGACTGGCAATAGGGACATGGAATGTCACCTCTCTGGTGGGGAAGGAGCCTGAGTTGGTGCGTGAGGTTGAGAGGTACCGGCTAGATATAGTTGGGCTCACCTCTACGCATTGTCTGGGCTCTGGAACCAGTCTCCTGGAGAGGGGCTGGACTCTGTCTCAGTCTGGAGTTGCCCCTGGTGAGAGGCGGCGGGCTGGGGTGGGTATTCTTATATCCCCTCGGCTTGCTGCCGGTACGTTGGGGTTTTTCCCGGTGGACGAGAGGGTTTGTTCCCTGCGCCTTAGGGTCGGGGAACGGGTCCTGACTGTCATCTGCGCTTATGCGCCGAGTGGCAGTTCGGAGTACCCAGCCTTCTTAGAGTCCCTGGGGGGGGTGCTGGAAGGTGCTCCACCTGGAGACTCTGTTGTCCTGCTGGGAGACTTCAATGCTCACGTGGGTAACGACAGCGAGACCTGGAGGGGCGTGATTGGGAGGAACGGCCTCCCTGATCTGAACCCGAGCGGTGCTTTGTTATTGGACTTCTGTGCTAATCACAGTTTGGCCATAACGAACACCCTGTTCGAACATAAGAGTGTCCATAAGTGCACGTGGCACCAGGATGCTCTAGGCCGTAGGTCGATGATCGATTTTGTAATCGTATCACCAGACCTGCGACCATATGTTCTGGACACTCGGGTAAAGAGAGGGGCTGAGCTGTCAACTGATCACCACCTGGTGGTGAGTTGGATCAGGTGGCGGGGGAGGACGCTGGACAGACCTGGTGCACCTAAACGCGTAGTGAGGGTGTGCTGGGAACGTCTAGCAGAGGCCCCAGTCCGCGAGATCTTCAACGCACACCTCCGGCAGAGCTTCAACAGCATTCCGAGGGAGACTGGGGACATTGAGTCCGAATGGACCATGTTCAGCGTCTCCATTGCCGAAGCTGCTGCATTGAGCTGCGGCCGCAAGGTGGTTGGTGCCTGCCGTGGTGGTAATCCCCGAACCAAATGGTGGACACCAGAGGTGAAGGGAGCCACCAGGCTGAAGAAGGAGGCCTATCGGGCTTGGTTAGCCTGTGGGACTCCGGAGGCAGCCGACAGGTATCGACAGGCCAAGCGGAATGCGGCTCGGGCAGTGGCTGAAGCAAAAACTCGGGTGTGGGAGGAGTTCGGAGAGGCCATGGAAAAAGACTTTCGGACTGCCTCGAAGAGATTCTGGCAAACCGTCAGGCGTCTCAGGAGGGGAAAGCGGTGCTCTACCTGCACTGTGTATAGTGCTGGCGGAGCGCTGTTGACGTCGACTGAGAAAATTGTCGGGCGGTGGAAGGAATACTTCGAGGACCTCCTTAATCCCACTGACACGTCTTCCGGGGAGGAAGCAGAGTCTGGGGATGAGGGGTGTGACCCACCGATTTCCGGGGGCGAGGTCACTGAGGCAGTTAAACAACTCCTTGGTGGCAGAGCCCCTGGTGTCGATGAGGTCCGCCCCGAGTTCCTGAAGGCTCTGGACGTTGTAGGGCTGTCTTGGTTGACACGTCTCTGCAATGTTGCGTGGAGATCAGGGGCAGTACCTGTGGACTGGCAGACCGGGGTGGTGGTCCCCATCTTCAAGAAGGGGGACCGGAGGGTGTGTTCCAACTACAGGGGGATCACACTCCTCAGCCTCCCCGGGAAAGTCTATGCTAGGGTGCTGGAGAGGAGGGTTCGTCCGCTAGTCGAACCTCGGATACAGGAGGAACAATGCGGTTTTCGTCCTGGTCGCGGAACACTGGACCAGCTCTTTGTCCTCTCGAGGATACTTGAGGGTGCATGGGAGTTTGCCCAACCAGTCTACATGTGTTTTGTGGACCTGGAGAAGGCATTCGACCGTGTCCCTCGGGGCGTCCTGTGGGAGGTGTTGCGCGAGTATGGGGTGTCTGGCCCATTGCTACGGGCCATTCAATCCCTATACAACCGTTGCAAGAGCTTGGTTCGCATTGCCGGCAATAAGTCGGACTCGTTCCCGGTGGGTGATGGGCTCCGCCAAGGCTGCCCTTTGTCTCCGGTTCTGTTCATAATTTTTATGGACAGGATTTCTAGGCGCAGCCAAGTGGCGGAGGGCTTTCGCTTTGGTGGCCTCAGAATCTCATCTCTGATTTTTGCGGATGATGTGGTTCTGTTGGCTTCATCGGGTGAGGGCCTCCAGCTCGCACTGGAGCGGTTCGCAGCCGAGTGTAACGCAGCGGGAATGAGGATCAGCACCTCCAAATCTGAGGCCATGGTTCTCAGCCGGAAAAGGGTGGAGTGCCCACTCCGGGTCGGGGATGAGTTCCTGCCCCAAGTGGAGGAGTTCAAGTATCTCGGGGTCTTGTTCGCGAGTGATGGGAGAAGGGAGCTGGAGATCGACAGACGGATTGGGGCTGCGGCTGCAGTAATGCGGACGCTGCACCGGTCAGTCGTGGTGAAGAGGGAGCTGAGTGTAAAAGCGAAGCTCTCAATTTACCGGTCGATCTACGTCCCTACCCTCACCTATGGCCACGAGCTGTGGGTAGTGACCGAAAGAACGAGATCGCGGATACAAGCGGCGGAAATGAGCTTCCTCCGAAGGGTGGCTGGCCTCTCCCTTAGAGATAGGGTGAGAAGTTCGGCCATCCGGGAGGGGCTTAGAGTAGAGCAGCTGCTGCTCCACATCGAAAGGAGCCAGCTGAGGTGGTTCGGGCATCTGGCAAGGATGCCCCCTGGGCGCCTCCTGGGCGAGGTGTTCCAGGCATGTCCCACCGGGAGGAGGCCCCGGGGCAGACTCAGGACACGCTGGAGAGATTATATCTCTCGGCTGGCCTGGGAACGCCTTGGTATTCCCCCGGACAAGCTGGAGGAGGTGGCTGGGGAGAGGGAGGTCTGGACCTCTTTGCTTAGGCTGCTACCCCCGCGACCCGACCTCGGATAAGCGGATGAAGATGGATGGATGGATGGATGGATGGAAGTGAACATTTATTTTTTTTTAAATAACGGCATAATACTTTATTAAATCACTGAAAATTTAAAAAGGAGTAGAGTTTTCATGTACTGACAATAATGTCTATCAAAACGTCCCAATTGCAATGCTAGCAATTGGTCACAAAAAGTAATTTCATGTCTTAAAAAACAACAACAAACTAATAAACCCTTAATAATGAATTCCAGTTATTGGTGGGATCCAGTTTTAATAATTTGTTAGTACTTCTAAATGTTCAAAACATCCAAAAATCCGCTAATCTGTGCAATCAACATTGTGTGATCATTGTATTGATTTCATTGTAGAGACAAAATGGTTTTTGATCTGGTTAAGTGACCAAAAATAGGGCTTGTCGCCATCAAGTGACTAAATATTTAATTTGTACTGTCTGTTTATTGTAAGACAACAATAAAAAATAAAAAAGGGGGTGGGGGGCTGGTAAAAAAAAAACAGATTTTGGTTTCAGGGTCACTGGCTCAGGCTTACGAAGGTGTGCAACGAGAAGCGTAAGGTGTGGTAGTTAGGCATGGCTGACCAAGGTTTGGTGAAACTGTAAACCAGGGGGTGTGGCAACTTCTGAAATAACATATATCAACACCCGAGGAAATATGAATGTTATTGTCCCAAAGTTCAGCTGTATTCTTGAACGGGGTGACTTAAAACTAATCTAATAATGAGGTACTCTATAGAGAAACACTGTTCTATCCAAGTGGACCACATTTCAATTCTGAATTCAAAGAAGTTTAAATGAAACTATGCCTTTTCATCAGCATTTCCAGAAATTGTGTATAGTACGGATTTTAAGGAATGTAGGATTTCCTATATCAGGAAACATTGCAAAATGGCAGAAGACACATCTTTTAGCTTCTATTTGCAATTTTCTTGCAAGCAGCATCGCTCACTTCATCCTTTTTAAAGTACAGTGCCTTTCCCCTCATTTTCCTCTGGTTTGCTCAAAGGCAAATTTTCTCTAACTTATTAGTCAAATTATATGCTCAGCAACTCCAACAGTCACATAGTTCATGTTTGCACTAGATTTAACTCAAGTGTGCAAATGTGTAAATCTATAGCTACACATTTCAGTTTCTATATCGCTTAAATCAGAGGTATTGTGACTCCTCCAAGTTGCTGGTCTAAAGAGGTACAGGGCAATTCAATTACTTTTACTTCCCAGGCTTTCAGGCCAGTGTCACTCCTTATTCTCTAGGGAAGAAGGGCAATTAGCCTGGGAAGACGTCAACAGATTTTCAAGGCGAGGACAAGAGGTAACAATCAATTGTTTGTTGTTTGTTTCCTCTGTTCTCTGTAAAAACGACATCCCTCACCTGGCACTTCATTTTTTTTCTCCTGGTAGACAGTGCAGGTGAAGGCGTATCTGAGGGCAATGGCAGCAAAGAACATCTCAATGCAGATGATAAAGTTCTGCCAGCCCGCCGCCACAGTACCGGCGCCAACCTCGTGTCCGTCGATGAAAAGTGCATTGGGAATGACGCCACAGCGCTCCAGGATGGCGAGGACCATTCCTTCAAAAAGACAACATTTTTAAATCAATTTATATAATTCTATAGGCTGGCAAAGAAAAGAAAAAAAGGGGACACGCACACTGAGCTTACCTTGCCAGAAGGATAAGAAGATGACGGATTTAATTGTGAGAAACTTGAGCACCGGTTCGTACGGTCTGAGCAGGTCACTTGTTGCGAAGAAGAAAAGGAATAGAGCGTAGAGGGCCAGGCTGACTGAAATATTGTAGATGATTGTGATATACAGGTATCCTCCATTCACACTGCATGAAAAGAAAGTTGGAAGAACGGCATAGTAAATTTGCAAACATATATAGGATTTCTTTTGATAGTGTCTACTTATTTGGGTTTTGACTTCTTCAGCTCTTCAAGCTGACTGAGAAGAAGTGGCTTAAATTTGAGGACATTTCAGCCATATCGCATCTTTTTGTCCTCTTCTTTGAACAAGAGGTTAAGACTTTTATATATACACAGCCTTCTTATTTTTAGGATGCATCCAGTAAACAGACATTTTTGATTGTCAGCCTGCCTTTTTACCCTTTTTGCATTCTAGAGAGCCTCTCTGAGGATTCAGCTGTGACTACACTAATTACTCCCATGCAGTATACCGTGCACGGTTGGCTGAAAGCGTATAAGTAAACAATCTGTGAATCATTATAGCCTTACTGCAGAGCCTAAAGAAAGATGTGAAGAAAGACACTTATTTCTGACTGCCATTTTTCCTGTTGAAGTATATGAAGAAATAATAACTTTAAACTTCTAAAAAGTGGGCGATGATATAAAGCTGATTGGATACTTCTATAAAAAGCCCTCATTGAACTCTGTGCTTCGTTGTGAAACAAGTGTTGTCACAGCTGAATCTTCAGAGAGAGACGGTGAATCAAGAGGCACAGAAGAGCACCTGAAAATAAGTCGGGCAGAATTTACGGCCTGCAGATTTTATAGCTTTTGATTATATGCTAAAGCTAATTTTATTGAATATATCACACTCTCCTTGTTCTGTTAAAAACCTTATTGGCACATGTGAAGCACTAAAGTATGCTGTAATTAAATCTTTCTGTCTGCAATTTATCCCCAGCTTTTGACAGACAAAGTAAAAATGTGAAATGAAGCAATGCTTCTCCTCCAAGCATAACAGAAAAAGAATGAAGGGCTTTCATTTCAAAACACTACATTTCAGGGAAAGTTGCAAAAAGCAATAACTTCACATTATCAACAATGCCAATGAAGCTGTGAGTGTGGCTACACATGTGACACAACTGGGACAAACGCAGCAGGGCACATGTGAAGTTTCTATCCATCAGTTTCAGCTTAAAATAAATACTTTTAATTCAACTATTTTCATCATGCCAGCTGTGAAGAGGTGATATAATTATCTCTATTTGCAAATTGTTCCCATGCACATAAACAGCAAACAAGCCTTCTGGCTATCATGAGGAAGCATATGATACATGGAGAAGGAAATGCAAAGAGAGGTGGTGCTCACTTAAAATCTCCATCGTGATATTTGCCAAAGGCCTGCAGGATGATGGTGATGACTGCCATGATGGGTTTGACAACACAGAACTGGAGAGTCGCCTGAAGAAGAAATTGTAATTCAGAATGAGACATCAAGAAACTATGAAGGAGGATGTGAGAATCTGTTTGCACATCTGACAGACAAAAACAGTCTGTTATATCCCCAATCCCTTTAATGTCGTCACCAGCCATTTTCCCACCTCACAAGGTATGATTTTTTACATTATATGTCGTATACACCAATTCAGTTATTGTTTGTATTTAGTACAGCTAATAAATGTATGAGCTTACACAATTGAAGAAAAAAAGAAAGGAAAAAAACAAACAAAACACAATTCCATCTCCTGACATGGTAATAAACAGGTTAAAAGACAAATAACCGTTTTATGGTTTTATGAGGGGTTATGCACTGAACCATTTTTTGGCTATGAGAAACAACTTCCTGGGATCTCTTCTGGTTGCTGGGCAATTGCTCAAAGGTAAGAAACTGTCCTGCAGCATCGTCCCATAAAACAACAAATTGTTTTTAAACATCAGTTTCTGTGCAGAGTTATCATATCCAGTCTTTGAACTACGCTAACTGCTCTTAAATCAAGCTGACAGATGCTCTCAGCAACAAAACAAGCAGGCATATTTCATACAACAAATCATTGCTGTAATTATTAAAAGACTTAAAACACCTTATCATTGTAAAATATTATTTATTTAACCTACAGGATACATGTTTTAATGCTGATCTGGATGGAAGGTGGATGAAACAACAAAGTAGGCAGCGAATTGAGACCTGCATGCATGCATGCATCCCAAGAGTGACAGGTGCTCTCTGTGTTGTGTATTGAAGCCAGAACTAACCAATTTGAAAGAGGTTGCTCTAAACTCCCATCACTGCTGCTACACTTGAAAGCAACAGACCAGGTCTTTTCAACTTGAGGGATTTCCAGTGACGATGGTCAGCTTGGCAAAACGGCATCGATAATCGTTTAGAACACCGATTTACTTTGAAGCTCAAGTACCAGCAGTTTTCACTTACCGTACGCCTATTCGAGTGCAAGCTTGTCACCCCGAATATCCCCAAAGCAAGTCATTTGCATGATACTTCCTGCCATGCTTAAAATTGAAAACAAAATACACGGCCATAGTTTGCAGTGGATTAACAGTCAACCATGGTTTCTGGTTCAAATTAATTCAGTCCAAGCAATCCACAGTCTTCATACACTTAAATACTAATCTCAGATACATGTGAGAGTGCACTGCATGATACATATGTAAGAGGACACTGTAATTCTGCATGTTTTTTCATCTTGACTAACAACTAGTCAGTGAGTCTCTTTGCTGTTTGGTGTTAACCATGTAGATTTCACACTACACACTAGAAGTGCGATAAGAAACAATCAAAACAGTAAAGCTGAGGACACAAAAATATTGTGAAGCTCTTCAAAGCCCTGGAGAAAGCTGAAGATGTATGTTATTCCTCTGCCAAGGAGCTGAGATGGAGGTATGTTTTCAGAGCTTTTCGTTTGTCTGTCAGCAGGATTACACAAAAAACTACTAAACTGAGTTTCATGAAACTTGGTTGAGAAGAGGACAGTGGGCAAAAGAAGAATCTTTCATTTTACAAACAGATCCAGACATTTCAAATTCTAAAACAAGGCATAAGCTTTGGTGAAGGATTCGCTCACAGAGGGCGACTTCATGTCAGCCTAATTCAACTTGTGATTACAAATTTGCACATTTGATAGAATATTAAGTACAGCAACCTATTAAAATGATCAAACTACAACACTTTGCGGTCATACCATGTTTTACTGCACCTTATTTGTTTATTTGGAAGCAAAACAGCCACAATTCACATCCACAGGATTTCACTTGTGCTCAGTTTCAAGAAAAATGATTCCCCAAAGCATCCGACAATGAGATAAATGACTTAAAACTGAAATGTCATCGAACAGTTTAGGATGTAAGAGCAGCTTATCCTCTAACCTTATCTTCAAGAAACACCATGACTCCAGGCTGCTTTTTCATATCACTATTTCATTTGTTAAGCCCCCTTATAATCACAAACTGACGCGTTCTCAAAATGTGCGAAGAATTTTAATGCTCGTTACACCCGTGAATGTAGATCGAGGCCTATCAGATGTCACGTTCTTCCAGTTTAAGTACTTTCTTGTAAAGAAACTCACAGAGAACAGTGTTTTCTTATTCTGAACCACAGCTTTGTGTGATCGATATGAAGTGCTTCAGTGATTTAGTTCAAATATATTAATATGTATGGCAGCCACTTAAGCTTGTTTGGAGCAACTGTCAATGACTTTGCTTTGGTTTACATAAGCAAAACAGAATTTAATCAGTTGTAAGGTGCTAGATTTATAGAAAGCTTAGTATTAAGCCCTTTCTCTAGGCCTACGTTTCACTGATACACAACAAATTACAAAAAAAATACTGGAGTATCTGGATCTATCTTCTTCTTGTCTTGTCTTAATTACCCACTCGTAGAGAATTATCTTGTTTATAGCTTTACCTCAAAGAAATTGCAAGATTTTCCTTTTAAAACATTTCATGGAGGACTTCTGCCAGGGCACAATGAGTGTTTATCACTTGCTTCTTATTAAAAAATGTTCATTTTATGCATTTTCTTTTGAAGACAGTTCTAATATCCATCAGTGTTAGACTGGAAGCTTGTGCAGCATCCCAAGACACTGGGATGAAGCACTGCGCTGACAGCTCATATCATCGCTCTGTGTTTATTATCAAACTGCTTTCACCTGGCCTCGATTGCTTTTGTTTTCCTTTTTGTAACCAATGGATGTTATCCTCTGAAAAAACACAGAGCCAATTATAACAGCTGTCATTTTTAAGCAGTCTGAAGACTTGAAGTGAATAATAACTCACAGTGAAGGGTTTTCGTTTTCTTTTTTTTGGATGTATTCTTGTTTTCACTTCGTGCGAGTTTATTTCAGAGGCCCAAAGGAGAGTGTTTAGAGCAGAGATAAAAGCATGATTGAAGCTTACCTGTTTGCAGAATCTCAAAAAGCCAATGGAGTAGCTCATTCCAACGAGGCAGCAGGTACCATACAGACAACTTGATCTGTCAAGTCAACAGAACATGAGGAGTTTTTAAGTTGTGTCAATACTGAAATGTCTGATAACAAAATCAAGCAAAGTACACAAAAGATATTTTTCAAACAAAAACTTAAGACATCAATTTGTTCAAGCTTTTGTGGAGATTTTACATTTTATCTGGCTATATTTTAGATTACTGTGAACTGAGTATATTTGGGCTTTGGATCATTGGTTTGACAGAAAAACACATTAGAAGGTATCACCTGGCTCATGAGGATCTATACATATCTATATCTACCTATATAGGTATATATCTTTTTTATTTTTAATATTTTTATTTTTAATTTTTCAACTGTTTAACTCAAATATCTAAATCAACCAATGGCGTTGCAGCAATCCAATGCATTTAGGCATGTAGACAAGCACAGGATAACCTGTTTAAATTCATCTTCTCTTCTCCATTCAATCATTAGAATGTAAAGAGTAGTGCTTTAAGAGAATTTGAGCTTGGCATGGTTGTTGGTAACAGCAGCTGGACTGAATATTTCAAAAATCGCCCATCTCCTGAGATTTTCCTGCATCTCTACGATTTACAGAGACTGGTCCAAAAACGAAAATATCCAATAAATGTCAATTCTCTGGGTGAAAATGTCTTGTTGATGCCAGGTGAAATGGCCCAACTGCCTGAAGTTGAAAAAGGCAACAACAACTCAAACAGCCACTTGTTAAAACCAAGATATGCATAAGGCTATCTCTGAACGCACAGCACATGTAACCTTGAGGAAGATGGGCTACTGCTGGAAAAGAACACACCGGGTGCCACTGCTGTCAGAGGAGAGCATGAAACAAAGATGCAATTTCACCAGAATTGGAAGATGAGAACTGGTCTGATGAATCTTAGTTCCTACCTTTCGGACGGTAGGGGTGTTGGTGAAAACAACATGAAAGCACCGATTCAACCTGCTTGTATCAATGTTTCAAACTGGTGGTGGTGGTGTAATGGTATTGGGGATTTTTTCTCGGCAGACTTTGGGCCCATTGGAACCAAACTAAAGATCGTTTAAATGTCATACCTTATCTGAGTATTGTTGCTGACAATGTTTTCCTTTTATAGCATGGTCAGCAACCATTTATAGCTTTATATGCAGTGTGTCCATATTCTGATGGCTGCTTCTGATAATGTCACAAAGCTCAAATCAGAGTTTCCATTGAATTCCTAAAGGGTGAATGATCCTTAAACAAGATAAGCATTATACATCTTGTCTCCACCAGCTCTGTCAAGAAATACCATCATTTAACAGAGATCAGATTAGAGTCTGAACACACTCGAGAAACTGGCCCAGACTAGCTGCCCTATGGCTGAGTCAGCCATAAACACAGCTTATGAAGACTGGGTAAAAGCAGAGAGATAAAGAGAAGCCTCACCTATGAACAACACAGCAGTTTATTGGTAGCACTTTCACTGTGCTGTTCAAACAAAATGCTAATTCAAGAGTAGAAAACGCACTTTGGACCTTTTGGGATCATAAAAAACAACTATAGTTGGTTCCAGGTGAACTAATGTATTTATTACTCCTAGGTCAACGTAATCTTTAACACTAAAAAGCTTTCCATCATGTACATGTAACATAGAACTGAGTGCACTCACTGTATAGGCTTCCCTCGGATCTCTGACATGATTGCACTCTCTCCTCTCAAATACTCAAAGGACAGGCTCAGGAAATTGTAAATGACAAAAGCTGTAACAAAAAAGGAAGAGTTATTTGTCTTTTTACCAAATTTCAAACACATTTCACTGAATAATTTAAACTGTAGGATAATTTTCCATCACCTTTAAGTTTAACTTCACCAAAAAGGTCAAATCATTTTAGAGGAAAAAACTTTCACATGATAAAAAATAATTAGTCCTACATTTTATAACAATAAATGTTTTAGTCCTTACATTAAGAAGCTTCTAAGGGTTCTGTGTCTCGGAAATCCCTTCCTAATCCTTTGTTGCTATTTAAAGAGGGATTAATGAAGCTAATGCAGATGGTGTCCAGTCAAGAGAAGGTTCATTATGTTTTAGCCGTAGCCGCTGGTGGTATTCCAGTCTTCCTGCTTCCTGATGCACCGCACTATCAATCAGCCACAAAATTGGCCTGCAAACTGGAAACTAATCGCTTGAATAATGCATTTCCTATTTTTCTTCTTTCTCAAATTACTTGTAATCCATTTTGCATATGATTCACCTTTGCCACCGGTGAAGTGCTTTAGTCTCAAAACTTCAATTCATAATTATACAGTGGGGCAAAAAAGTATTTAGTCAGCCACCGATTGTGCAAGTTCCCCCACCTAAAATGATGACAGAGGTCAGTAATTTGCACCAGAGGTACACTTCAACTGTGAGAGACAGAATGTGAAAAAAAAATATCCATGAAACCACATGGTAGGATTTGTAAAGAATTTATTCGTAAATCAGGGTGGAAAATAAGTATTTGGTCAATAACAAAAATACAACTCAATACTTTGTAACATAACCTTTGTTGGCAATAACAGAGGTCAAACGTTTACTATAGGTCTTTACCAGGTTTGCACACACAGTAGCTGGTATTTTGGCCCATTCCTCCATGCAGATCTTCTCGAGAGCAGTGATGTTTTGGGGCTGTCGCCGAGCAACACGGACTTTCAACTCCCGCCACAGATTTTCTATGGGGTTGAGGTCTGGAGACTGGCTAGGCCACTCCAGGACTTTCAAATGCTTCTTACGGAGCCACTCCTTTGTTGCCCGGGCGGTGTGTTTTGGATCATTGTCATGTTGGAAGACCCAGCCTCGTTTCATCTTCAAAGTTCTCACTGATGGAAGGTGGTTTTGGCTCAAAATCTCACGATACATGGCCCCATTCATTCTGTCCTTAACACGGATCAGTCGTCCTGTCCCCTTGGCAGAAAAACAGCCCCATAGCATGATGTTTCCACCCCCATGCTTCACAGTAGGTATGGTGTTCTTGGGATGCAACTCAGTATTCTTCTTCCGCCAAACACGACGAGTTGAGTTTATACCAAAAAGTTCTACTTTGGTTTCATCTGACCACATGACATTCTCCCAATCCTCTGCTGTATCATCCATGTGCTCTCTGGCAAACTTCAGACGGGCCTGGACATGCACTGGCTTCAGCAGCGGAACACGTCTGGCACTGCGGGATTTGATTCCCTGCCGTTGTAGTGTGTTACTGATGGTGACCTTTGTTACTTTGGCCCCAGCTCTCTGCAGGTCATTCACCAGATCCCCCCGTGTGGTTCTGGGATCTTTGCTCACCGTTCTCATGATCATTTTGACCCCACGGGATGAGATCTTGCGTGGAGCCCCAGATCGAGGGAGATTATCAGTGGTCTTGTATGTCTTCCATTTTCTGATGATTGCTCCCACAGTTGATTTTTTCACACTAAGCTGCTTGCCTATTGTAGATTCACTCTTCCCAGTCTGGTGCAGGTCTACAATACTTTTCCTGGTGTCCTTCGAAAGCTCTTTGGTCTTGGCCATGGCGGAGTTTGGAGTCTGACTGTTTGAGGCTGTGGACAGGTGTCTTTTATACAGATGATGAGTTCAAACAGGTGCCATTCATACAGGTAACGAGTGGGGGACAGAAAAGCTTCTTACAGAAGACATTACAGGTCTGTGAGAGCCAGAGATTTTCCTTGTTTGAGGTGACCAAATACTTATTTTCCACCCTAATTTACGAATAAATTCTTTACAAATCCTACCATGTGAATTCATGGATTTTTTTTTCACATTCTGTGTCTCACAGTTGAAGTGTACCTCTGGTGCAAATTACTGACCTCTGTCATCATTTTAAGTGGGGGAACTTGCACAATCGGTGGCTGACTAAATACTTTTTTGCCCCACTGTAGGTACACTGTAGAAAGCGGCTACTCTACCTAACTGCCACCTAGAGAACAGGGTTTAAATTAGATTTGCATATTGAAAGTTGCTGCAGGATTTTCAATATCAAACCAAAATAAATTACCTTTCCTGAAAGACAGAAACACTGCAAACCAGGGAACAAAACAAATTCACCAAAAAAAATTCAACTCACCCTAGAAATGTAACACCTGAAATAATGAGGTCTATGCACATGAGAACAACGACTGCTGTGAAAAACTAGTCTGGCTACTTCCTTGTGTTTCTACTCCTGGCAGCCATATAAAACAAAGGCATGGAAGTAACAATGACTGCCCATGAAGAACACCATCACCCACAGTACTGGTTCTTGTGATACTTACCTTCATAGCAGTCTCGGACAGAATCAAAGTAGACATAGTACTGGTTGTTGCTGATGAAAAGAAGGCTGAGCCAAGAATCAAAGGCATAAACTGGCACAATAAACAGGATGCGGATGATGTAGCGCTGCTCATTTGGGACGGTGTAGGATCTAAGGTGTGTATAGATCTGCAATAAAAACATAGTTAAAGCATAGGAGAACAATTAGGAAACAAATAGCCCTTTTATTGCCAAGCATTAATACAGAACCACAAAAAAGGGTTATGAATACAATAACTTCTATAACTATAGAAGTGATGTCTGCCTACATGTGAAAATTGGTTCAGACCTGCCTTTATTGTTCAACGAAAAACTGGTTATAAGGAGTATTACAACCTCAACTTGAAAATAATTGTTTTTTTTTTAATTCATTATTTATGAAGTGTCAAAATGACTTGTTACCTGGCCAAAGAAAACACATATTTACATTCATATGAATCAAATACAAAGTAGAAAACCATCTATCTTTCTATGTAAATCAAGAACAGAATATGCAGTTTGACATTTATTCCTTTTCACCTTTTGAATTGACTGATAAATTCTTTAACAATTTGTTAACTCTAAATTTAACTTTAAGTTAAAAATATATCAATTGTAATGAAGATGCTGGCCAAAAAGAGCTTTTGTATATACTGAATCCATCATTTAAATACTAATAGAACACTAGAAAGTGTGCAGACAACTACGCTAATGACATCCACATAAGGAGTGAGGAGTTGGCAAACCTAGAGTACAAAACAGAGACAAACAAACCACTTGCTACTCACAAACATCTGTTGATATTTATTAGAATAGTCACTAGACTTAGCATAAACATGAAAAGGGTTAAGGATTTACAACAGGGTTGTTATTAAGTGGAGATGATTTATTGGTATGATTTAGATCATTCAAAACACCAAGTTTTATATGTTAAATGTCAGTATGTTATTAGCTTAAAATCAATATGTTTATGTATATCAGTAGCAGAGATGAAGATCATATCACATTTTATGACCAGGTATTTCAAGAGTCAATTCAGCCTCCATAAGGCTTAGATTTTTTTAATCACTGCATACTGATAATAAGCTTAATAAAACTGTAACTCACCATTGTTTAATGTCTTTGGACTTTGAAGTTTTTACTTTATGGTTACTTATCAAGCTTTTCAGCTTATCAGACATCTGTAGTGGAGAATGGTAACATAGGGGTGATAACTAATTCATTTTTTTTCTGTAATATACTTACATATCTATATTATTGCTAATATATATTGTAATATATGTATATCATGGCTAAAGCACTTCTGGATGGATGCAAACTGCATTTCGTTGCCCTGTACCTGTGACATGTGCAATGACAATAAAGTTGAATTCTATTCTATTCTAATTCTATTTTTCTACAGAGAAGAAACAATATAAACCACAAGAGTGTAAACACTAAAATGCCAGGCTCCCAGGAGCAACCATGTCACCATTTTCTTTTTAATCTGGATGGTATTCCTCGCCACATTGTATCTTGCCCTGACTGTTCTGTCTGCCACAATGAAATACTAGAAGCATGTTGTGTAAAATAAAGAGAAATTACCCAACACCCATTTTAATGACCTCCCCAAACAAAGTTACTGACCACACCTTACATTGTACAGCTCTTAACACTATGATCGGTAACTGGACTTGGTTTCAATTGAATTATATTTAAAATGGGATGTAGTGTATCTGGCAACACACACATATCACATGGCAGACAACTCAGCTGTAGTTTTTAGACTTTATATAAAAATCATCACCTGACAGGATAGTTTTACAATCATGTAAAACAGTCATGTTCAAAGCACCTACTTAAAATGAAGAATGGATAATAAAGTTAAGAAAGTGACTGGGTTTTACTATGTGTTTATGTTATGAAAAAATGTTAAGTGTAATTGTTCCTTTTGATGCTCTAAAGGTGACGTAATGCAATGCCACCACGGAAGTACTGTCTAGTACCATCAAGATTAAGAAATCCACAGCAAAATGCTGCAACATAAAGCAGTTGGGAAATATGGTGGTGGTTATATCCCAACTGTTTGTATCACTGAAATTTAAATTGATACAGTCTTGTCAAACTTATAATCATAGGAGCAATTGAACACAACAAAACCCAATGTTTATACTTATATCAGATTAAAACGAGTCTGTTTTGTATAAGAAAAACTTGTTCACAGGTTCTGTGGTAATATAATGATAACGCCTTTAATAAGCAGCTAAACAATGGCTGTTAGTACTAATATATAGTAGTGAGAAAAAGTCCCCCCCCCCTCCCTTTCTGATTTTTTATTTTTTTGCTTGTTATCACATTTAAATGTTTTAGATCATCAAACAAATTTAAATATTAGACAAAGATTAAAAAAGGTAAACACAAAATACACTTTCTAAATCAAGGCGTTTATTATTAAGGTGGGAAAAAAAATCCAACCCTATATGGCCATAGAAAAAGGGATTGCCCTCTGAACCTAATAACTGGTTTGACCACCCTCAGCAGCAACAACTGTTTGATGAGTCTTTGACAACACTGCAGAGGAATTTTGACCTACTCATGTTTTTAATTCTGGTATGACGTTCCTTTTCTGAAATGCCGCGTTACTTTCCGCCAGATGTAATAGGATAAACCTTCCAAAAGATGTAAACCTTTGTCAGTGAACAGAATATTTTCCCAAAATCTCTGGGATCATCCATTTGTTTTTTGGCAGATGTGAGATGAGCCTGCGCATTCTTTTTGTTCAGCAGTGGTTATATCCTTGGAGTTCTCCAATGGATGCCATTTTTGCCCATTCTCTTATTTGTTGTTGAATCATGAACTCTGACCTTAACTGAGACATGTGAAGCCTGCGGTTCTTTCATGCTGTTCTGGGTTATTCTGTGACCTCCTGGATGAGCTGTCAATGTGCTCTTGGAGCAATTTTAGTAGGCTGGTCATTTCTGGGAAGGTTCATCACTGTTCCAAGTTTTCTCCATTTGTGGATAATGGCTCTCACCATGGTTCACTGGAGTTCCAAAGCCGTAGAAATTGCTTTGTAACCCTTTACAGACTGATAGATGTCAGTGACTTTGTTTCTCAGGTTTTTCTTTAGATCACAGCATGATGTGTTGCTTTTGAGATCTTTTAGCCTGCTCAACTTTGCCAGAAAGGTTTTATTCAATGATTTCTTGTTTTTACAGTCTTCCAGTAATCAGGCCTGAGTGTGTTTAGTGAAAATGAACTCAGTTTTCCATAAAATGTGGTTAATCACAGTAAATTCACAATTTAACATAAGCGCAATGACATATTTCACACAGGACCAGGTAGGTTTGGATAACTTTTCTCCCTTAATCAGTGAAATCATCATTTAAACACTGCATTGTGTATTTATTCAGGCCATCTTTGTGTAAAATAAAATTTGTTTAATGATCTGAAACATTTAAGTGTGACACATATGCAAAACACTAGGAAATCAGGAAGGGGCAAACACTTTATCACGCAACTGTAACTTCAGTAACTGCGATGTAAAGGTTCTTGATTTTCAATTAACATATTTTTTTTCAATATCTTGTAACTAGAAAAAGTCTATCTAAAGCCATTTTAATTTACAAGCGCTTGTAGTGCCATTTTCAAAGTTACTTTTTACCTAGACAACAGTAAAAACACAAAATGCCCAACTAACCTTACAATTACTGTAATTAATTACCAACAATTTGAAGCAAAAAGGGTTCTCTTGCTTAAATGTATTATTTAAACATCCAAAAAGTGTCTAAAGACGTATAATAACACCCAAATTAGCATATTGGAGTGAGGAGCTTGCAAAGTTGGAGTCTAATCAATGAAACAAAATTGTAGGTGTGCATTGGAGCTAAAGAAGGAAAAAAAAAGCCACAAGCAAAGCAAACCATTTGCTACACAGCATCCATTGATATTTCTTGGTCAAAACAGTTACTAAACTTATGAGCATCAACTATATTTACATAAAAAAACAAGAGTTAAAATTTACTAATGAGCCCAGTTAGAGAGGTTGTCACTAGGTGGAGACCATTTAGTACTGCGGGTACTCTACCTAGAAGTGAGTTCTGGGCTACAAAACCACAAGTACGTGGTTTTTAGCGGCTATTGAAAATCATGTCACATTTTATGACCAGCTAATTCCATAGGGCTCCCATACTTCTTGTCAGAAGTCATGTATACTGATAACAAACTTAATAAAACTGTAACTCACTTTTTGAAAATGTCTTAAAAAAGGAAGTTAGTGATGTGTAAGTGTCAACTTTAAGCTTATCAGACACTCTTATACCGATAATAACTAATGTTCCTTTTGTTTCTATAGAACAGACAAGACATATCACAAAGAGTGAACACAGACATATCAAACTCGTGAGTGCAACCATGTCATCTTTTTCTTTTTAATCTGTATGGTGTTATTTCTTGCGGCACTTTATCTTGTCGCGACTCTTCTGACTGCCACAATGGAATACAAAAGGACAGAGGCATGTTGTCTAGAATAAAGAAAGATAATCCACCCTCCCACACCCTCCCAGAACATTCCTGCTACTAGATTACTAACCACACCTTACATTGAGGAGCTCCAACTTAAGTATATGTTCGCTATCTGGACTTTGTTTTAACAAACTGGTAAAAAGTCTTAACTTATTATTTTTACACACATGTGCATACACATACATACACACACAGTTGCCTCTATAAACATGGTTGACGACACGTAAACTAACACATGCACCATATGGCAGACAATTCAGCTATCATTCTTATCAGTGACCTTTAGCTTTTAGACAAAGCTTTACATAAACAAGGAACAATTATTACACCAGTGAGTCACATTTATTGATTACTACTGTTAATATGGTTAAGAAAGGGATTGGCATTTTCCGGTCTGCTCTTAAATAAATAAAATGGAAATAAAACACATATCTGTTAGATAAGTAGTGGAAAGTCTGAGGAAGGTTCTTCCTTTCAGAGCTCTTGGGTAATGCAACGCTAATACGTAACCACAGTGGCTAAGACTGTCAAGATTAACAAATCGACAGTAAAACTGTTGGGAAATATGGAAGAGTTATATCTGTAGTAGTGTCTCTTCAGCTAAAAAATAAAATTTCACTGAAAAATTAGTCAAATTATCTCCTCAGTATTGCTATACTATTGCTGAAAATGGATGCAGTCAAGCACAAAGACCTCTTAAAGTAGAGTGATTATTAAAGAATAAAGAGAGACGACATTTTCTGGTAATAACTCAAGATTCATTCTTCATAAAATGACAATTTGAAGAAGAAAAAAGGACTAGCAGTTTAAATTTCCTCAGTAAACGCAGACACTTATGACTCATCAGTCAGCTACCTCTATATGAGAGGTAATCCAATTAATCCCACCAAGCTCAAGTCAATTTAGCCTAAAAATAAAAACATCATTATTTCAACTCTGACCATACCGCCTCCAATATTTGTATGATTATTTTTGTGGTTATTTCTGGATTGGCTGTAGCTCATTAGGTGGAGTGGAAGGGTGATGGTTTGTTCCCCCAACTCCCCCAGTCTGCATGCCAAATATCCTTGGGCAAGGCACTAACCACAAGTTGTTCTCTGATGCATCCATCGGAATATGAATATACAGTATGTGAATGTTAGCTAGAAAGCACTTAAAGGATAGAAAGTGCTTCTGTGAATGGTTGAATGTTGTATAAAGTGCTTTGAGTGCTCTGGGAGAGTAGAAAGGCACTATATAAGAATTAATCCATTTAGTCCATTATTTTTGATCTTTTTAAATTGTTAACTGAATAGCTTCAATTTAAAAGGTTACTAAAGACTTTAAAACAAACATTGTTGAACATTAGAAAAGCTGTGATGAGATTTTTTTAATATAATTTTGGGGTATCTTATCAAGACAAATTGACAAATCCAGTCACTCAAAAAAATAACTGCCACATTAACTGATACAGAAAATAATTACAACTTCACCTTAGACAAGCACACAACTAGTCTGTGGATCACAGAACTTTCTCTACATTAAATGAACTCTAACCTTGTGTAGAGCATAAAAAAGAAATCCTTCAGATATATCATTTTCAGTCATTTTTGTCACAAATTTATGCAAAGCCAAAAAGATGAGTGCTTTGACTGGTGACGGCACTGGTGTTTGTGACAACCCTTCAGTGTACGTGGTAATGGGTGTGTTTAAAAGCATTTTGCAGCGCTGTAGGAAATTGAGAAAATTATTACCAATTTAATTTTTTTTTTTTTCACATGAATGCAAAAAAATGGCATGAATGGATCTAAAAATCTCACTTATAGCACTTTACTCAGCACATCCCCATTTCAGCCTACACATTAAAGGCTGATTACTGTGAAAACGGTGGCCATCATTTCACATATAGTGAAGCAGACTGTAGAATGATGCCCTAAATTTGCTTTAAAACACAGAAATATATATCCTTTCTGACTCCGCAGGCAAATCGTAGTTGTGTGATGAAAAATGGCTTCAGCCCACAGTATGGATAAGGGAAAAATGAATACACAAATAAACTAGAACAGGACTGAATCTAAAGTATACATGGTAGCTAAAGGAGAATGCCTCCTGGAACACATAATACAGTCATAAAACATGACATAAATTCAGTCTGATGTTCTTAATCCCAAATGCTTCACGTTTCAAAGGGACCAATAAGCCCACCATACACACACAAACTTCACAGATTGCTACTCCAAAATGCACTGGAAACATTATAGCAGAGGATCTAAGGTCATCGTCAATATGTGTTTAGTATTCAGAATGTGAGTTTAAGAGTCTATAGCAATCCTCTGGAGCGGAGTCAGATGAAACACCACTAGCATTGCAACACTCCTCCTGCAGACCGTTTTATTCCCTCCTGTGCTACACAAAGGATGTCGGTTACAAGCCAGCATCCTCCCTGTGGAACACTTGTTGTTTATTTGTTCAATTAAGATGTCTTGCTGGCAAGTGTTTGGCCAAACATGTACTATATTAAAAAGATAGAAAACCAATTGGCTCGATACTGTGTCACAAATCCCTAAACACAGATTGCTTTTGGATCACTGATTGCAACATTTTAATGCTCTCTATGTCGCAAACTTATTTATCTAAATAAATAACGTGTCTTTCATTCATCACACTACATAATATAAATATAACACTGTATACATTTAGTCCAATGATTCTGGATGGGTGCATAATCAGTATTTAGGCTATAAGATCAGTGAACATGAGCACAAAATCCTCTTCCTTTATAATGTGGAATATGTTATTTTAAAAAAATCAGTTGGTTTCCCTGCTGATGGTGCACAGCACTCTTTAGCATTCACTATGAGTGAAAAAAAAACATAATGATCAGCTATCATCTCAGCACAGCGGGCACATCAACCACACATGCGGAAACACTTCTTTGCAGCAGTGATAAAATGGTTTCTGGGTAAAGGTAGTCTGTTGTGAGCCACTCATTCATCGTGGCCATGTTCTTACCCATACAGAGAGGGCTCACTGTGCATTCATTGTCCTGTAATAAGCTTGGGTATTTTTGTCAGTTTTAATCTAGTAGTCAACAACAACTAAAAAGTAAAACAACGCTCACACTCACAACAAGTGAGGAAGTCCAACCAAGTTAGGGACTAAATTACTTGCTTGCATGGGAATAAAGTAATACCTTTAAATTAGATAAGAAAGTGCCAGGGTGAGAACCAAAACAAATAAACAGTAAAAGCAGGGACAGTGAAGTCAGTGCACTAATAAGCCTTTAGGAATAGAATAATTTGTTTCTGTCCTCTGGACAGGGAAGTGCAGCACATCTGTTTCTGTTACACTAAAATGGTGAGCTGAACTCTTTATGCATTTGCATCTTTGAGCGTGTGATGCTTTGTAATGCAGTGATTTTAGTTCTTTTCACGTATTTACAGTGATTTACATGAAAGCCTTTTGTGAAATGGTGCATACTCACCTGGTGACAAGTTATTAGCAAGGCAGACCAGACGAATATCCCTGAAAGGACCTGGGCAGCCACTGTGTTTAAAAACATCCCATTCTGTATGATTGCTCCGTTGCCTGATACAATAATGGTCATGTTGGACATGCCTGATTTTGAAGCATCCAGGGCAGACGAATTATTTTCGGTTAATGAAGCCATGTCTTCCGAAGAAAGGTTCATCTGAAACAGAAAGAAAACACGCCAAGTCGGTTTAGTTTTTTTTACAGTGAGCACACGGCCCCTCTGTGTTTGACTGAGTGACTGTATGCTGCCCATTAGGCACAAGACAAAAAAGGCAATAGTGTTTGCTAAACGGACACAAGAAGTGCCATTTTTAAAGAAAAGAGATGAATGTGGTTCAAATGATCTTATCGACTCGTACCTTCTTTACAGTCAACAAAGAGATCTCCTTGTCCCGGAGAGGGCGGAAGTAGCTTTATCGCGTTTAGAAGTCACTGTCCACGAGCCAAAATTACACGACGAGCTTTAAGGGTGAAATATATTTTCAGAACAGCTAAACGTGACAATTTAGGCCCATTTACTAACCGCTCGTTGACTTCATCCGCGACGCAGTCAACAAACTAGACTTCCTTGTTTGAGGCAGGTGTCTCGCAGAGGTCGAAGTCCACACAGTCGGAGAGCATAAAAAATGCTTCTATAGAGTATACAAATGTTGCGATAGAACCCGAATTTACTGCGAGATGCCACGAAATAACAAATAAAATTATAAACAGCAGAGATTTGAACGTATCCTCGAGTGGCGACTCTGGGAAGCGGCACAAATCAACAGGTTTACAGGTGGATGGTTCACGTGACCTGGACTTGACGCCTGTCGTCATCACGTTACTTCAGTGACAGAAAGTGCGGCACATTTCCGCTCACAGGTGCGCTTACACCTGAGGCTAGAGGCAGAGGTTCGCATAGAGTTCAGTGGTTACGTCAAAGGCACATCAGGATCACCCATCGTCATCATCTGTGACACAGCCAAGGATATGCACCCAGACCCCAAGAATTATTGGTGAACTGGATGATTGCACCGACTGTAGCAGCATTTGCCGGCCTCCTCTCATATTATATACATCATGTATAACAAGACCACTGACTGTTGCTGCAAGATCACATAGACGGTGGCAGGACTTTCTTTAAAGGAGCCTGGACCAACAAACTCAGTGACACCTTGGTGCTGGTTTTGTATAATTAGACAAACATCATCTTGTTCTTTACGTTGTCATATTATTGTAAAGTTTTTGTTATTGACTTTCCGTTTCTATGGGCTCTGCCTTCTGCCCTGTTTATGGGGAAAAATCTAAGATAAGATTCAAAGATGAGATGTATTCTCTGATGGATTTAGATGAATGCTCAAGTGCACTTAAGCTCTACTAGCCTCTCATCAATGAGCAGCGCCCCTATGCAAAGTTACATGAAACAACAGGAAATTGGATAAACGCAGTGCTTTATTATGTTCTATTTCTAGTTCTACATTATTCATGTCTTTAGATGTTTTATTTAATGATGATGCTTTGACAAAAGTTGATAAATTTATAGTTACTTCTTGTCTTCTCTTCAAGGCAGACCCTATAGGAGGAATTTGAGGAAGGTTACTTGGCTATGAAGATAATAAAATATGTAAAATATGACCTGGCCTCATTAAGGGAACATCGGGTTATATGACAAAAAGTGCTATTCAGTACCTGTTCATACTATTTTTATGAACTCACAACTTGTGACTGAATATTTAAAAAATGTTGTCTTTGTCTTTTCCTAATAAGTTTTCCTTGACGTTAGTATAAAGAATCATGAGGGCAATAAAAGCTGTGAAAGAAAATAACGCCCAGTGCTCCAAAAATGCTTGTGCTTTATTTTACTTGATAATGTGACAGCGGACATTGTTGATGTGACTCATTTAAACTATGTTGGCTGGAATAAAAGTGAATAACAGTGAAAAATATCATTAATTAAAAAAATAAAACCAAAAAAAACCTAACAGGAAAGAATTCAGTTGCTGCTTTGTTTTCAATCTTATACTAACTTTAGTTAATTTATGAATATATTTTGAAACTGCAACAAGTTGTTTAACCCACAGGCAAACTATGACCACAGCACTTTAGTAAAATCGGGTGGTAATGATGTTGTTGCCCTGTGAGAAGCACTTTGTAACGTTGATTTAGAAAACTGTCTTGCTATACAAAGATAATTAGCTATAATAAAATGATCAAAGTGAAGAGGGCTGTAGTGTATCTCAATTTGCATTATGGCGTTGCTGAGAAAATGCTAATAATACTTACCCTTAACAAGTGCAAGAGTTAAAATTGATCATCTCTTTAAATGGAAAGCAACCATTTTTATTTAAGTTCATTTCTTTTCTAAATTCCAGCCTTGGTAATCAAGTGATATTATATCACCTTTATTTATTTCAGACAAGATAAGTCCCTATTATTATAAAAGGGAAAAAAATAACAAAAGTACTTTTGTTATATTTATACTGACTGCAGACCTATGAAACAGAACAGTGAGATTACATGGGTTGGGTTTTCTCAGATGGGCTTTTTGTGGTCAGTTTTTATGTCGACAATGCAGTTTCAGTATTTCAGTTTATTTAAATCATATTTTTTGAGGCAAGTTCTTATTGAACGTGAATGAAAACAAAAACATTAGAAAGGCACAAATTGTTTGATTTAGGAGAAACACAAGGAATTCATCACGTTTTAATTTAATACACCATTGAAATGTCTGCTTAATCTTTTGTAAACATGAGAAAGATATTCTTTTGTAAAGCAAGAGCCTGGAATATGCTCAACTCAGAAAACAGGTAGTTAAAAGTTTTCTTCCATGAAGAAGGTTAAAAATATAAGATGGCATTCCTTTTAGTTTCATTTGATGCACTTACAAATTCACACACTCAGGCACTACTGCTGTGCGAACTGGTTATGTAATGCTAGTCTGTGAGGGTTTTAGTTTCATGTCTTAGGATGAAATTTGGATTAAGATACTAACATTGAAAATTGGACATAAATATGCAAATTGCTTTAATAAATAAGGTGCATTTATATTTTTGCTACATTGATTTCAACAGAACATGTAAACATTACATTCTTGAAATGTATATTCTGAGTTATAGATTATATACATTTATGTTTTAGGATAATTCAGTATTTTTGTAATTTTCTCTCTCTATGCCACCACAGTTTTGTCCCATTCCCATTTCAATCAAACAATCAAGATATGATAGAAGTAGCAGGATGAATTGTGAAACGTATAGAGTTATACTCTGCTCAGATCCAGCCAAATGCTGCAAAACTGATCAGACAGTGCTTCACAGTACAAATGGATAATGACCCAAAGAATATTGCAAAAGCAAACTAAGAGTTTTTCAAGGCAAAGTCATGGGATATTCAGCGTGCAAGCCAGTCACCTGATCTCAACCCCATGGAGCATGCTGTTGCACTACTGAAGACAAAACTGAATGCAAAAAGGCAGTAACTGAATGTAGCTAAAAGTCTGGAAGAGCATCTCAAGGTGAGAAACATTTGGTAATGTCCGTGGGTTCAATACTTCAGTCAGTCACTAACTGCATTTTAAGCCTCTGAAAGTGGGAGAGGCACTTTTATCCAAGGCCTAACTCCTAAATAGTTGCAAATCAAAAAGACAGAAAACCAATTGCAAATCATTTCGTAAAACCACTTGAATTAAAGTTGACAGTCTGCACTTCAATCACAATTTCACTGCTTGACTTAAAATGCCCTGTGGGAGTGAAGCGAAAAAAAAAGTGTCAGTTTCCAAATATTTATGGACTTGACTATACAACTTCACAAATGTAACAAAAATGTAGTATTTGTATATTACTGTCAGAAAATAAAATAATTTTTAGATGGCTATAATAAAATAATCTTTTAAGAAAGCTGGTCATTTTTCTCTGAAATTAAATGAATATTTCAGGGGTTTGGTCTATAGGTCCAGGATAAGACATCTAAAGGCTTTTCTTACTCCCATCTTACATTTAAACCAAAAAAATTGACCAAGCAAAACAAAATTGAGCATATTAATTACATTTAATGCATATAAAAGTTAGCTATTGTTCTAATATCAAAGCTCAAGTAGTGAGATGTTATAGAAACAAATGAATAACAAAATGTACTTGACAAAACCAAGGCTCTTATCTTAACCAAGCTCATATGCATCTTTAAATACAAATGAATCATATGTTCTATAAAAGGCTTTTTTTCACAAAAGTACAAAGTTCTGAGGATGATGACAAAAATAATCCAGAGTGTTAATAATGAAAAAAATATACAGCGATGACATCATTTTGCAAACCATCACTTAGCACACTTTGAGCTTTTGAAAGGAAAACAACATGCAGAAAATCTTTCTTTTTAACAAACAGTTAATTATGCGTTTCATAAATTATGTTTTGTGGAAGACAATCTGCTCTGCACATTTATGTCTTGGAGACATAATTGTTTTAATCAGATTAATTTTTGGAGGAGTTTCATTTTAAAAAAGATGCAGAGATAAAACGTGACAGTGTATCCAGACGAGCTGTATTTTACGCCGCCTACAGGCTTCATGTCCGTTTTAATTACTTCCTACCAGACTTGACAACTTTTGATCATCTCTTTAATTTGTTTTATTGCATCTATGGAGGAATCCTTCAGTGCCAGTCCCAGCAAGACAGGCCGGTTGCCAGATTCCTGCGACACGAACATTGCCAGGTTTTTGGCACAGACATGTGTCAGAGGCTGGAAAGAGAAAAATCAGGCATTAGATTATCACCAAAGCATTATTTGTTCAGTTCGCTTAAATCACACACATTATGACTACAGCTAATTCATTTGTTGAGGTTCCCCTGCAGGGAAATCATACAACACACTTTAATTTTCTGTGTCATGACTGTAAACTTCAAAACGCACAGAAAGCCTGTGTAATGACCTCTATGTACTTTCTCACTCGATCTAAAACAGTTGTTCACTTTACAAGAAACAAGCATTGCAAGTATCACCATTTAAAATGGTTAGAGGAGCAAAAATAACAAAAAAAGTATTCATAAGCAAGTAAACTTTGTATTAATCCAATAAGACACTGATATTACTTCTCCTGCAATGTATGACTGTGAGAAAATGACATGCTCATGCAGAGATGAAATAGGTTTTCTTGAGTAAATCTTAACAGACCACTGAGCTTCAGGCCTGCACACATCTAATTTCGCCACAATCCGCCTGAGCAGTCCAGAATCAATCTCATTTGCCCTTTAACGGCATGAAATGAGATACCCTGTGTTGCAACAAGTCTGCCTGATGTCCCGTGAACAAGTTTGCATCACACTGACACGATATTTGTGTGAACAATTTCAGCCAGTGTACCTCATCTTTGCCCAGCAGTACTTTTGTAGAGAACGTTGGGGTGCTTAGATCATTAGATCTGGAGTCGGGTGTGACAGAGATCAATGTCCCAATTTTGCCATACTGAGTGAGAACTACAAATATGTAATTACTGAACTCTGTACAGACGACTTCTGTTGGAATTCCATTGACTTCTCTCTGAGCTTGTTTCGATCTGATGACAGACTCAGACATTTTGTTAACCCTGCACAGAAAAAAAAAAGACAAAAATATGTACATGGAGTTTACAATGCAAGAGTATTTGCAGATTTTTAAAAATTTTAAACACAATATTTTAAATATTAATTATCTGCCACATGTTGTGGACAGGTTTAGTTTCCCACAGCAAAATATACATCTGGAACTTTATACACCATGCAACTATGCTTACAATGACTATCACAATTTCTGTAGACCTAAGATAAATTCTTCAAATTGCATTTTCTATTACACCTAGAGTTTATTATCTCATATGAAAATTAAACCGGCCCTTTCGCTAAAAAATCATACCACTATTCAAGTATAATAATAGGTACACATTAATGCTGCTAATCATGTCATAAAATAATCTACCAAAATGTTTCACTCATGTATTTATTTGGTGTGAACTGTGGAGTTCTTCTAGGTTTGTGCAAGTGCAAATCCCTCTCCAGTCAGCTTCAGGTATTCTTGATTACTAAAGGGCTTGCTATGTGTTGCATCCTCCCTGTTGTTTTTGTGTGCATGCTCGTTTTTAAACTGCACATCTGGTGGTTTCAAACCAGAGCTACAGGCGCAATATTATCTCATTTATTAGTAAATGACATTTTCAAACTAATAAGCTATCAGACTTTTCAGATACAATGCTGCACTAAGTACAGTTAGAAAAAGCTTGCTTTGAAGAATTATGCCCTTACTAAAAAAAACCGCATTCAATCACTTGGATCACAAATTGACTATGTGTGTTATTTTCCTACCCTGTCGTCATCAACTCCCCACAAGGGATGCTGCATGCTCAGAGGCTAACGTTAGCTACACAGCTAGTCTGAGCTTAGACAGTGTATTAACCGATGGAATAAAAATACATACGTTTTGCCCCGTCTGTGAACAAATTCCTCGCCCTGTGTCTTCAGCTGCCCACAGTTAAAACTTTACTTTTCACAGAATCGCCTCACTTTAACTCAACTTCAGCCGTGCTCTGTCATTCAGCCTCCACCGTGAAAACAAACCGAAACGAACGTGCCTCGTTGTGTTGAGCGCGAGTACTCTGCGTGATGACGTTTTGACGTCACGCTCATTCCACCTCAGGACAAAGCGAGCAAGGAAGAAACGCTCGCGGTCAGGTTGAATGCAAAATAGATTTGTATATAAGCAACGTTATTATAGTTAACTAAAATTAAACTAAAAACCAAAAAAACATGTGAAAAAATTATTTTGGTTAACTAAAAAAAAATTTCGGTTTTTGATAAGAAAAAAAGATACAAGTAAAAACTAACTAAAAATTCAAAAACTAACTAAAATAAAATTAAAAATTAAAAATCTTGCCTTCGACACATGCCCTCCATACAATAATATTCAAAAACACTAAAACTAACATTGACACTAATAAAAACTAAAATAAAAACTAAGCATTTTTAAAAAATAAAAGATTAACTGAAATAAGAAAATCCGCTTGGCAAACCAAAACAAAATAAAAATACATACTAATTAGAAAACGGAAAACTATAATAACTGCATATAAGTCAGCATAAAGTGCAAAGAACCTTGATTCAAATTCATTTTATGTGTGGTTCAAACTATTTGTTGTTGTGAAATAAGTAGCTAATTTTTAGAGAGCAAACATATGACAATTACAAGCATCAGGAATAGGCTATATTAAAAGCTTCGTGAAGTTGCACCTGCTGTGACTATGTCTAACATCATGATAAAGTTTTTTTTAATACAGACTTTTTCTATAAAAATATTAATAAGTATACTTTTTCATAGTTATTGGTTTTCCAAGTGTACAGCTGTTATGGTCAATATGATTCATTTTGAAAGTCCTGCAAAAATATATGTTTAAGCAAAATGGGTAGCTGCAGCAAAGTAAATATACATCTCACAATGAAAGTTGTTATCAGCCCTCTTGTTTCTGGTTTGGTTTAGGAGAACAGTCTCCTTTTAGAAAGATTTGCAGGTTACCTTTTCATGCCCTTGGCATTGCTCTCACAAAACAGTTCCTTAGAAAATCCTCACAAACATGTTGTGGACAAGGGAAGTTTAGTTTCCCACAGACTTGAGGAATTAAAACACTTAATGCGTAAAGAGATCTTTGAGTTTTATTTTTCTCATACATTAAATATTAAAAGTTCTGGCATTGTTCACTTTGCATTATTATACTGAGAATGATTTAGCCAACTTTCATAAAGTATTATCAAAAGGGAATTTGTTTGAGCTTAAATTAAATCGGATCCCCTGGCCTGGTACATTTCAATCAATATTAGCCAACAGAAAGAGCTTTTCCAAAGCAAGCAATCACAGAAGCAGGATGTTTTTAATTAACTGTCAATGGAGCTTTAAAGAAGCAGATAAAGTTACGCCTTTTATTTTTCAGTTTATTTAATTATTTACTTTTGCTGTGGGTTTCGTTAAAATGTGATTTCACACTACTGGCTGAACAGTCCCTTTGTTTGATGAGGAGGCTGTAAAAGTCCATGGCACTATAACAGGAGATGAAAACAACAGATAGGGATGGACATTACAGTGTAATAAGTGGTATTTGCACTTCATCATTTTCTTTGTGCCTGACAGACAGTAATAAAAAAAATAGCTAACACACATGAGATGAAAACCACCTGCAAATGTATTGCCTCGACATTTAACGTATTCTAGTATTTGTGTGTAGGCCATGCAAGTACTGTTAAGTCGGCCCTTTACATTTAGACTACAGATTGGCCAACCAAGGCAGTCAGATTTGCTAATACAGCTAAAGGAGATACAGGCAGATGAGAAATTTTCACTGTTGGCAAAAATGCTTGCATGACTTTTTTTTTTCAAGTGGATGTGAGGCTTGACTGAAGTTTGTGAGTGCTGCATCAGGCTGATTCGAAAGGAGCCATCCCTATGAACATGACACATTCACAATGTCAAATAGAACAGGCTCAGCAGAATTGCTATGCACTCTGAGTAGGCAGCATTAGCTATGAAATTGGTTGGACCGCTCCCTATACTCCCTGACTGACCATCTGTGTCCTTGACTGATGATTCTGATCTAAACAAAATTGTAATGCAAATATCAATATATAGTATTTCTACATTAATGTATAGAATAAGCTGATCCTTTCTTTTGAATTTGGGTGAGTTAAAAATCACTGTTTTATTTCCACAACATGAATAGAAGGCTTAGAGTTTTACACTTTGTGAGCCTTCAAGTGCACGAGTAGCAAATGGGCACAAGGTTTGGGAAAATTGTGAACATTCCTGTTGGAATAAATAAACATGTCCTTGTTGAAAATTGATAGAGCTACTTTCATAGCTGATTCAAAAGGATAAAGCTGCTTACAAACACAGCTTTCAGCTTTTTGATATCCAGGGAGTACACTATTTTATTTTTACAGATAAATAAAAGATGACAGATGATAAGAAAATAAGACAATTCACGTTAAAGAAATAAAAGGAAGAAAGAAACAGAAATACTAGGATAAGGCATGTTGTATGTACCAGTCATGGTGGGCAGTCTTAACATTTGACTTATGCGATCTTTTAATTTTTGTGTTGTAAGCACATTCTGGGCATCATAAGAAGAAGCAGGTTTTTCATTCTCAACTTGAAAATGGAGACCATATTTTTTTCTTCAAAGTTCTTCAAAGTTGAAGTCATTTTTTCAAAATGTGCATGAGCTGTTAGCAACTTAAGCTTTATGGTAATGTGAATCCTGTGCAAGACTTTAAAATGAATTTGTTGAATATTTGTGTTGCACAAAATGGAAAAACTATTATTTATATAGATTGCCCATTGATGTCTAATTATTCACTATTTAGGTCTGATGCCCATTTATTTGAAGAGAGCACACTTTTCCTAATAAAGGACGCAGAGCTTAAAACTATGGATATCAGTTTTGTACTTTGGAGTTTCTTTCAGCTGTATATAAATCGTGTAAAGCTACACTTTCAAGTTGTGCTTACATTCAAGATCAACACACAAAACAGAGATCTGTGCTAGCTACATGGCCCCTTCACTGAAGGTTCTCATAAAAGTTTTTTCATCCTTTAATTTTGTCTGTCTTTGTCTTCATCTGAGTTACATCAGTAATATTTCTTCAATCTTTAATCAGTTTGAATATGTCCTCAGGGTCCTTGTTATTTTAATTGCCAACAATTATGACATGAAAGGACAGGCATGTGTTGCCAAGCTGTTTCAAAAATCTTGCCTGCTGTGTTTTTTTTTCCACATCACGGATTTTGACTTCAGATCTCTACATGTAAGAGTCCAAAGAAGCAAAGAAAAAACAGTGGTTTCAACAGGTTTTTGGGATATGGTTTAATGACAGCAAATGTCACTAAGACTTTGAAATGAGTGCGTGTCCGTGTATTATTAAATAGCAAATTACTAAAGGCATTGCTGTAAATAATGAGTTTTAGAGACAATAACGTCTATAGTGGTTTTTCCTGGGATTCAAGGGCTCTTGCTGTTTCCAGGTAAATTGAGAAACCATATAGTCATGTGCACCTGTAGCTCAGGTGGAAGAGCAGGTTGTTTACTAATCACAAGGTCGGTAGTTCAATCCCTCTCTCCTCCAGTTTTCCATAATCCGTGGGCAAGGTAATTACCCCTTTTATAATAAGATTCATGTAAAGACAGCAACATGTGTTTTTGTAATCAATGCTTTGTATTCTTCTCTTCATCTATTTTTATATTTGCTGCTTTTGCCCATGATGTCACTAAAAGTAGCCTTGCACCTGCACTGAATGAATATGCTCTGGAGCGATGCTTTGGAGGTCCTTGAAAGCAAAGCTTTTTGATTTCGAATCACATAAGTGAGGACATTTTATTTTAGTTTCTAGCTGTGTAAATAGATTTGCTCTCAAAAGGAAAAGGGAAGTCTGACCATGGTACATTTCTGGAAGAGTTACTGATACTTAAGTGTTCTCAGTTTTATAAACACATCCCATCCTTCTGTCTGTATGAGTAGTCAAGCGTTTACTCTGTATCACACACAGACGGTCTGTGTCAAAATGTCAACCCATGTAAAAAATATCTTATTTTGCTGAACGAAGCCACGGCTGTTCCATCACTTCATTTTGATGTTCTGTTTCATTAGATTTGTCTCATCAAATGTCTTCTGAATACACTGAATGCATATAAAGCCGAATATGTTTCTTTTTACACCCTTTTTTGAATAATAACTACCTTAATATTTAGTCATCAGTACTGACAAACATTTTCCTCAAATCTAAAAAGATGAGCAGCAAAGAGCCAAGCCTTCACACCTTAGTGTGAGTTACAAACACACCCATCCTGTATGTATAAACTTCTACATAAAACCACTCATAAACAACACATACCCTAACAAAAAAACACAAGTCGTGAACCTCAAACAGGCCTTTAAAGGTTTATTCCAAAGTGAAAACCAGCCTGAACCTCACTCACAAACTCTATAAGTTAAACTCAGTAGGCTAGCCATAAAAGTATACATGCGCGCACACACACACACACACACACACACACACACACACACACACACACACACACACACACACACACACACACACACACACACACACACACACACACAATTATTACCCTGGTGGCCACTAGAGTGCTGTGCTGTATTACAGATAGAACTCAAAAGAGTCTTTATCATGACATTTTTAAGTTGCACTACTGCTTTCTGGGACTGACCACTGGGGCTACTATCTGCGAAGTGTTTCTGAAACAGAGACAACAACAAGCCACAGTGAGCAGAAATCATATGTGCTGGCAAAATGTCAGACAGCCTGTGATTTACCTCTTCTGTCTTAGAACTACCCAATTACTATAATTTTTTAAATGATTTCATTAGAGTTTATTTAATAAGATGATGGAAAGATGCCAGTGTGAAATTGGTAGTTTGAAAGCTTTGTAAAAGCAGCAGAGGATGACTATAATCTAGGGGGGGATAGGAGCTGTACATTAATAATTAACGATTACATCACAGGCCAGAGTTTCTGGATTTGAAAGATCACTCTCAAATCAAAGCCAAAAAGAAAGAAAATCTCTGCCTGCAAGCTTATGATTGACCAGGGTCCCATCCACTTTCCATTTATATTTAACTTCTCAATAACAGCGGCCAATACACCAAGCAACTGTTCAGACATTTATATATTAAAGCAAAAGAATCACTTGACAAATCCATTTTTGGGGGCTACTGATTTATTTCTCACTTCCTAATCGAAGGCATCATTTATGGAAGTTATGTATAGCAGTTTGTACAGTTTGTTCTATGAAAGAAATTAGATTCAAATATTTTTCAAAGGAAAAGAAATGGGAGTTTAATTCATTATAAACATTAAACCTTGTCACAGTGAGCTTCTTACTGTGTTCCAGAATTGCACACATGCAGCTATGAGTGAAATGTCTCAGGTTTCATGCTGTTCCCCACTCCTGAAATCATATCATGCACAGTTAAGACACAAGAAATTTGCTTGAAAATGATTTAGGAACTAGAAAAAGATTTCCAGGAAATGCTGCATACGGACTGATTCAAGCATCTTTGAAGTGCTAGTGTTCATGTGAAGTACACAAAATTTTGGTTGAAGTACTTCAGAAATTTGAAGCAAATGCTATAATCTCTCCTTCGCCACCTCCTTGTGATTGGCAGAGAGCAGTAAAGGAGACAGAGGGCAGATACTGTGTCTATACAGATTCAAATCAATAGTTAGCATATAAAAGCCTTCCCCAAGACTGATGTAGAGCTGCCATTAATGCTTTGGAGGTAATACAAACTCAGCATGGTGAGGAAATTGTTTAATCAAACTGTGGTCTGAGTACGGTATCTGTCTAATAACATGACATTCAGATAAAAATTTCTAACTCACATAATATTTGTGTTCATAGGTTACAAATTAGACCTGTTAAAGGAACAGGTATATTACTTAGCTATCAATGGTATTATTTTAGTTTTAATGCTCTAAATTGATTTTTAATTTGCAGATAATCATAATGTATCAGTATTTAAAAGTTATGAGTATAACAGATGTTTTTTGTCTTTTGATAACTGTTTATATGATTTATATATATATAAGAAATTATGTATGCATAAAAAGACAAACTAAATAGATTGCAAAGAACAATGTCAATGGAACCTGCAAATAGTTTTCTTGCCATTATGTGTGTAATATTACCCATACCACATCACATACTAAAAAATAATTGACTGTTAATGTAACAATAAAATAATTACACCAGGAAAATGGCCCTAAAAAGCTCATTCAACCATATTGCCATAAAACTACTGCTAATATTTAATATTTAAAAACAACATAACATGAAAGATGTAAAACAAGGCATGCTGTATCTTACTTTCACAGTTAGTTTGTTTTAATTTCAAATTTAGAATTTATGAAATAGCTTTGTGCCAGAAATGTTTATTTTAATAATTAATAAAAAAAATTGCTTTGTAAACGAATTATATATTAAATTGTCTTTTTTCTGTTTCAAAAAGTGTTTGTGTGAACTACTTCATGAAATATCCATAATGAAAAGAAGGGTAGAATAAATCAGACCAGAGTGAAGGTGGGAACTTTGTGCAATATTAATATTTCCATCATGTTGAAAGTGAAACATCATCCTTTGGTTGAAAGTCACAAGGAGTTACATAACCGGTAACTGTTCAGCACCATCAGATTCCTCAGTATTCAGCAGTGCATGTATGCTATACTTGTCCTTGTTAGATTACTCTTACAAACACACTCTCAAGTCTTCTGCATTTTTTTGCAAATGCATCTTTTTGGAAAGACCCTTCACCTTTTGAGCAAGAAAATTTGAATAATTAGCAGCAAAGAAGGCTTACTTTTAACAAACTGCTCTCATCTCAGGGGTGCTTAACATATTAAGTGCTTCACATTTTCTTTGTTCTCACACATTAAGGCGCTGCATTACGGTCTTCAGTCTTGTATTTGTGAACATTAATCATCACTAATGACCTTCATTAGTACTTAACTTATTCTATCTAAGTCCATGCATGTTTGCTGTGCCAGCTGAGAGCAGACTTGGCCAATTATGTATATATAATAGTTCATACAAGATGGAATTAATGTCACTGAAGTTGGGGATATTGATGGGTTTCAGCAAGACCTTCTAAATAGTTGAGCATATTTGGCTGATGAATTCATTAACGGTAATCAGTTTCAACTGGCTCTTGCCACGTGCATTGAAATGAAACAAAAAAGCCGCGTGCCCTTTAGAGTTGTTTAAATTTTCACGCAAATATATCACCTGATTAATTCAAATAACCTTGTTAATTTGTGCCTCTGATTATCTGCCTTGTCTGTGATATAGCACCTCATTAGAACAGAATAGCCAGAAGGCATTCATAGCACCCCAGCTAAAAAATTTAATATTCTAAACAATTAATATTGATATACAGAGGTATAATGTAAGACAACATAATTAAATGTAGAGTTATTAAATAAATACTGAAACACACTTCTCAAAAGATGAGGATGAGAAGAAGAATACAAGGTGATAATTTAATACTTCACCTGAAGTACTAAAGTGCACTTTACTTTTTCTGAAGGACGATGGAAAAACTGCAGAGGAGAAAGTATAAAAAGTATATCCTGTGTTATTTATTTATTTCAAAATTAATTAATTCATTTTAAACCAATGTTAATGAGGAAGAGTTATTTTTTCCTCAACGCCTCAGGACCTGGACTCAGTGGCATCTATTAGTTTGCTACACTGTTGCTTTTGTGGTCCATGGAGTAATACCCCCACACCTTCAAACTCCACTGAAGCCAAGAAACTCAAGGCCACCTAGAAAAGCACTAGGCACACACACACACACACACATACGCATGCACACTATTGTGTACATCTTCCAACTCACATCTGCAGTTGAAACAAGCTGCTTACAAGAAGGTCATTCAGATTCTCCAAGTTCCCATCAAAGAAGTCAGAAGTCATGTGTAGAAAAAATGTGCCTGCATTAGAATATAGTGGATAAAATCATTTTCACAAACGAATCTTCCACAAATAGTTGTGTAAGTGGTACTTTTGAATAAACAGAATAAACAGTGAAAATTAGTCGAGCTGAGTAAATACCTAAGCGTGAGCCCTTCCAAATTTGAATTAGTTAATGTACCTACATATTTTCACAACTGTGACTTTGTTCTTGTTAAAGCTATCATTAATTAATTGAAACAATATTGTATTGCTGTTATTATAGCGTGCCCTCTTTTTAGAAACCAATACCCAGAAGGAAGGAAACATGCCTGAAACTCATCATGATTTGCAGATTTGAACATGTTTGAATGATGGAGCAGTGAATAGAACTTTTTTATAACCTTAGTGTCATTTTATATTCATAGTGCAGCCTCATATTTAATCTGCTTCCATTTTTGCTGTCCTCGATTTGGTTGAGACTGTTCTTATTAGTCTCCATTTTCTAAGCATAGGCTCAAAATACCCAAAGGCTATGTTGGCTATGTATTGTTGTTATTTCTTGTTCTTTTCTGCAAATATTCTTTTAGAACCTCGACAATTATAGCAGTAGTGCTTTGATTTGTGTACACCTAAACAGCAGGCAAATCCAAAGCAGCTCATTTAATTCGGAGCAATACGAAGGCGACTACATATTTAATGACTTCGTCCTTAATTGAACATGCTGTGACATTTCCACTAAAGAGGTAGGAGCTTTAAAATGTGCTGAGGAGTAAAACTCTGAAAGGATAATTTGCTGTGATTAATTTACGCATCTTCTTACAAACAAACAGAAAGCAGACGTTAATGATTTGCATTATATGAGACAGTGTTACCTGTAAGATCTCCCACATCCAAGTGTTCGATATGGTGTTTCATGATGGATCAAAACATACAAGATGTGCATATTTTACAGAGCTGAGCGTTGTCAACCATGCAGTGTTAAGAGGCGATTCGCATCCTAATAATACTTGATGTACACATACATCTTCTGCCCAGAGGTGCAGATACAATAAGAGGAGCCTCAAAACAATGAATGAATAAAACAAGACTTGTGGCGACTGTGAGAAAGGGTGCTTTTAATTTTCCTCTCCAGATCAGTCTCTGAGCAGCACTGAATTTTTCAGTAGTCTATCAGTATTGGTGCCTAAGAGGAAGCCTGTCAAACAGAGCTCTGTTGTCTGTCGCTGTTTCTTGTGTATGATGGCAGAGCAACTGAGAAAGGTTTTGTCAGCAGACAAAGAAACCTTTTAATCACAGAAGGGGCCTCAAAAGACAGCCAGGGCAGCATGTTCTAATTGTGTGGCTCTTCATCTAATATTCCTAAAGGTGGAAAACACTGTGAACAGATTTTAGGCTGAGCCAGGGAAGTTAAATCTATAATCTACAGTCTCAAGTAGCATTCTTCATCTCAGGGCAGATCTTGTTTTGGGAGTTGGTTTCAAGTTGTTTTTGACTTGTGTGTTTCACTGCTGCTGTGTGTCATTTCTTATGAGTTCTTTCCTTTGTGATGAGAATAAGAATTGGGTCTGGAGTAGCTTGCTGGAACACAGTTAAAAAACAATATTAAAATTAAAAATATTGAAAAAAAAATATATTGAAAAAAATATATTTGGAGTCTTCACTAAAAGGCATCTGTGTTTAAAAATTGAAAGCCCCCAGCCTTTTACTAACCTAACATTTGTGATTTCAATAGCAATAATTTGGCTGGTATTCAGTTTGTTGATGAATAACTGAGACCACTGGGTATTGTTTTTCATTCAGACATAATGGGCACAATATGTTACAGTGACATGGCAATGTCTTTGTAGACAGACCATCTTAAATTCATTCATCAATCTGGGTCCTTGTGTTTGATGACTGGTTGGCATTTGGTGAAGACTGAGTGCAGGAATGGTGTCTGGTCTGTGATTCTGCTTTGGCATTATTTAGAACAGCAGAAGGCTCAAAGAGACATTGCACACACGCAAGAAAAGGTCACAGAGAAAAATGGAAAACAGCAGCAAATTGCCTCTCCAGCCCATTACTGGTCTTTCTTACCACAATATGTTACCCAGTTTGGCATGCTGGAGGGCCAATGTGAACTATTGGCTCTGACTTAGGACAAGAACAAGTTAATCTGGTCTGGGTGCTTCCCTCTAGTCAACACAATCTATTTTCTTGTTTATTTGACTTACTCAGGTGAAAAAGGAAAAGAAAAAAAAGGAAATGACCCTTTTTCGAATATTTGCAGTGTTTAACTTTTGATTATATACTTACCTAAAACCAAGGTGTGAATATATTGATAATGACACTTTGAAGTGTGACATTTAATAATATGAGAAGACTCTAGTGAGCTGAATTTACTCCAGAAAGCCCAAGGCTGTTTTTTCTTCCAGATAAGTTGTTCATTTTTTCCTGTTTGTTTATTTTCGCTCCGAAATAAATGAAAAAGTGTTATAAATGATTCACAAGAAATTGCAGTCGCTAAAGCTAATGTTCTTTTTCATTCATTCCTGAGGTTTGTGACTAACAGTTGTGCATCTGGTCTCTGAATGAGGATGTCATATCGTCATGACAGATTGGATAAACCCACAGAGTTCATGAATGACTGTGGCACTGCAAATGATTTGAATTTCACATTCCCGAACTCTCATATTTATCAGAATGAAAAAAGCACTGTAATCAACGACATTTGCATTTATGCAAAATATGTTTACTGTAGGGCACCATTTTTGCTTCAACTGACCTGTTCATTGTTTCATTCTTACATAATATTGCTATTCTGTCTCAAAATTGCTCATTTGCATCTGTCCAGCCTGCACAAAGAGATGTAATCCTGACATGTTCTTGGGGTCTGGTTTCCCCATTATAAGTGAAATTGGGATATACTCATTTTTGTCAGTTTCCTTGCAAAATTAAATTACTGGCAGCAACTATTTTGTTCACAGTGAGCCTGTTGTAATCTGTAACAATAGTTTCTTTCTTTGAAACTGTTAGGATCCTGTGTTTTGTAGAACATTGGCTTAGCAGTATAAAATGCAGCTTATGTGTATGTTCAATGAGGAGGATCTAAAATCACTCATTTGCTTGCTTTCCTGTCCTTCTCTACTGCTTGTCCGTTCTTTGCATCACTACCACTTTCCCACACTGTCTATCTCAGTACTCACATGATTACTCTAGTCCCTTTCAGACTTTCCTGTTCTCCCTTTCAGACTACCATTCATGCAAACCACTTCCTCCTCATCTTCACTTCACCTGGATCACAGACTCAAGCCTACAAGCTTCAGTCTTGATCTTCACCACCAGCATCTAGACTACTGGACATTCTGTAGTGCTGAAAACAATTTATTACTTTAAAATGTATCAAAGTGACAAACCCAATTCTGTAAAAGTTGGGAAACTGTGTAAAAAACTGTGATTACAAATTTCTATGATTACGAACAATTTCAGAATGTTACTCCAAAGTTCACCATGCCATCCACAAATACAGCTTAAAGCTCTATCATGCAAATAATTCAACTAAATTCAGCTTTATTTATATCACAAAAACAGCTGATTCAAGGCTGTTTATATTGGAAGGTAAAGACCCTACAATGATACAGAGAAAAAAGACAAAACCCCCAAAATCAGATGACACTCTATGACCAAGCACTCTGGTGACAGTGGGAAGGAAAAACTAACTTTTAAAGAAACTTCCAGCAAAGCCAGACTTTGTGACTGTGACTGGCCATCTGCTGTGACCACTTGGGGTAAGGGAGAAAGGCGGGACAAAGGCATGCTGTGGAAGAGAGCCAGATATTTATAATAACTAATGATTAAATGCAGTGTGGTGTATAAACACAGTGATTGAAAAAGGTGAAGGAATAAGAAATGCATCATCTGAGCAGCCTAGACCTATTGTAGCATAACTAAAGAAGGATTCAAGATCACCTGAATCAACCTGAATTATATTCTTTGTTTTTAACATAATATTAAAAATATAAAACTTGTTTGTCTCCCGAATTCTAATTTAAAATATTTGGTGCATCATGACACAAAAATATGGCAGAGATGATCAGGACAGTTCAGTAGCTAAAATCCTACATCAGACAAGAACGGGACACTACTCCTCTCATAAAAGTTCAGCAACTGGTCTCCTCAGTTCCCATACGTTTACTGGCTGCTGTTAAACAAAACGGGAATACTGATCAACTATTCTCCCTGTCCCAGCTTTTCTAAGATCTGTTGCTGCTATCAAATCTAGAATGGTACATCTCCTCAGTTTAAACATTTGATATTGTTCTATTGTGAATCATTTTTAACATTAAAATGTTAACATCTTATATGGTATCCCAACGTTTCTGGATTATATTTTGATTGGAATATTACTTTAAGACACATTTGCCCAGGGGCTGGACCAGAAAGCTTAGTATTAGCTATTCAGGGACTACATTATATTCGATTAAATAAAAAGTGTGTGGGTTGCCTGATACTGTACATGTTGTTGGGTTGGGAGAGCTAAGTGATTCTTCACTCCCTTTGTAGAAAATTGCATAAAAGGCTGCTACATCATATTCAGCTTTTTAAACTCACACCTGTTGCTGTTATTTGGGTCTACCAAGTTCAAACAACCTCTTTAAAATGTACCATTAAGAAGCATGGCCACGTCCTTGCAAGTACACATGTTAGGTTTTGTCAGAGTCCATTACATTCTCTAAAGCTCTATTCAAGTAATTTCTTCAATTTTAAAAGAAGAAAAAAAATACATGTAACCACAGAAAATTCTGTTAAGGGCTGTTAGGTTTGAGGCACAGATGCTGGGATGATTTAGAACAAGTTTTACTCACTGCTATTACTGTCTAGAATAGGTGTTCTGAAACTTATAGTGACAGAAAAACTAACATTTTAAATGTTTAATGGCCTGATAAATTAGTTAACTAACTATCTTTACTGCTTAAGAAAATATATTCCAGTGAGTTCCCAGTCACACAGACTTAGAGACCTGTCAGCGACCCCTTGACAACCTCCAGTCCATGGAGAATAATCAGTGCTTCCTGATCAGCTGGTGAATGGTTGATGGAGCTTCCTGGCAGTGATAGTACTCTGTTTGGTGAAATTGGTCACAAAGTAACATGTAACATGTAACATGTTGCAATTAAATCTTCCTTGGAATTTCTTTGGTTGCTTACAGATGATCACATTTGCCTCTTGTTTGCATGGAAAATGCTGACTTGTCTGAAAGCACTTCGAAGGCAAACCTTTTCAAATTTACTACTGCTCAGCCAGTTGTTGTGAGTGTTTGAAGACAAGTTGGTTTCAGTGCAAACTACAGCTGTTCGTGGCTTTCTGCTACTGACCAAAGCAGGAGGTTTTTGGTGCAGCACCCTCTTTGTGACCAGTTTCACCCAGGGACAGCCAGCAACTGCCACTCACCAACTGGTTGGGAAACACATAATCTTCCTTAGTGGCTGGGGAATGCCAGGGATGTTACTGCCTGATATCTAGGGCTGACTGACTAAAGCTTTGTAACTTACAATTATTGAAATAGTGCACACTTACATGTTATGAATTGAACTGCCTTTATTCTTTAGTAAACACTAACAGATGTGTTATCTGGAAAATCAAGCTTTCCAACAGCTTGATGTTAAGTTACCTATATTGCTAAACTAAATCAGCAACATGTCCTGAACCATTTAGAGTGAGTACACCGCTTATCATGACTTAAAACTGCATCTGAGAATCAATGCTGACACGTGTCTGTGAGTGTGGGGGGTGAGGCGGTAGTAGCTGATGAGGTTAGGGAGGTGTGTGGGTCTCTGTGGTATTTGCTTCAGTTTACAATCTGTTTGGAAAAGACTCACAGCACAGGCTCAAATGTTCAAGGCTGTGTTTTTTCGAGTGTATCCAGTGTCCAGGGCTCGTCAGGCATACAGCAAAAATCTGCCAGTTTAATGTGCTCACTGAACAGGAACATTGTGTTTGACTGCGGCTGTTCTTATCTGCCCCTTGGTAGTATCCTACTCACATTCTAATTTACTTTTCACTGAAAGGCATTTTTGTTATTAAATTATTCAAATGAAGACTGCCACAGTATATGAAATAAACTTAAAGAGAATGGGCTTAGATTCCACTTTAGGCAATAATGGCTGCTTGCCATTTTCCAAAAAGAGAATCATTTAAACCAATAACCCTCAAACCATGTAGGAGGGGAAAAGCAATAAAGCCTACTCTGTCATGTGGATACCACACAACAAGAAGTGGTAAATCAAAACCCTCTATGAAGAGCATTTCCTTCTAAGTATCAGTGCCAGTTATATTAAGTAGAAGGTATAATTCTTTGCTAATTTAATGCAATTCATGTTGCTTTAGATCATTTTTGTATATCGTCTTTGTTAAAAATATATAAAAAGGTAGAAATGTAGGTGGAATCAAAAGGGTGACCTACAGGGTTTAAGTTTATCATATGAAACTAATTCACTATTTCATTAATCTGACCATAACAAATAACACATGGGAAACAAAATACACTAGCCCCACTTTTTCAGGAGTGTGTTCACTGAAGTGAAGAGCATAGCAGCATTTTTCAGAGCTTTGTAGAAGGTTTCAAGCTGAATTTCCACAAGTAATCTTTCAAGAATTTATTAGCTTAAGCTTTGACGCCACAAGGAGATATTTTGAGTGGAGTCTTACTTCCACTAGTGGTGGATTAACCATGTGTTGACAATAAATGTGATATTTATTTCATATCATAAACGACTGTGTGAATATTCTTTTTGCATGATTTAGTACACTAGATCATTGCACTTTGTTTTCTGATTTGGTTAGAGGAAGAAGTTAGAGGGTAATCTCCCTGTTAGCATTTATGATATATTATGGTATTATATTTCAATAAACATCATTATTGTAAAGTTTTTTGGCCATGATAATTGTTTTCTGAAAATCCGATATCTTGGCATCCCTAACTTGGATGTTGTCAGGTATATCATTTGCAGAGACTGATCCATTTAGTTTCAAGCCATATTAAATTGACTAGAAATGTCTGATGTTTGGATGGGACAGCTATGTTAATTTCACTCCTTTGTGGAAAATGACATGAAAGACCATCACATCATATTCACCTCATTACATTTGTACCTGTTGCTTGCCATTTAGTGCTTCTGAAGTCCAATAGTGTAGAGAGCCAAAAACATAAAAGAACAACAACAAAGCTGAAATCTGACAGGTCATTGCAACATCTGTGGTACGGCACACACACACAAAAGGAAAAGACTGGCAAGAGTGATGATTGTGAAAAAGTAAACTTTTTTGAAAGTAGTTTAAATTACAGGAAAACTGCACTAGGAGGAAATTTCATTTAGTCTAAACTAAGTCATGCTATTTTGTAAGACAGTGATCAAAATACACTACATAAACACCACATACTTAAAAAATATCACATGAAGTACAAAGCAAAAGAAAATGAACTCTTCCTTCAAGACATGCCAGCCTAGGTAAGGCTATTGCACCAAGCAGCCTTATTTAAAAATGTCTTACACCTACTAATCTATATGTGGTTCAAATATCTTTATGCAGGTAAGGGAATACCAAAGCTGATTCAGTTCATCTGGATGTTGTGTTTTCAGTGGTAGAAACCACTCATACGAGTGGCTTCTTCACTCTGTACAGTCTAGCCGAGACTGAAGAAGTCACATGGATAAATGATGAAATATTTCTCCCTCTGAAAAAACTACATCCAAATGAACAGAACAAACTTTCTGGCATATATATGTAAGTCATTACTCCCCAACGAGACCGTTTATACATTGCTGCACCTCCTTGTGGATGGTGAAGGACATGCAATTTCTTAACTAGATGTAAATAAATAAATATATAAGTAAATATGTCACTTATTTTTCACAATGCACTATATCTCTTTTATTTTTCAAAAAGTCTTTGATAGTATCTGATTGATGTTCAATGGTTACCTAGGTTCAGTCAATCCTGAGCACACGGTACACCTCACCTGCCAACACAGCAGCACAAGAAAATCTTTGAAAAGGTGAATTTTAGATATCTCAATATCAGATGATCTGATACCCTTGCTTAGTCTATAAATATGGTGTCAGTGATAGATGGTCAAGATATTTTATAAATCAGGCTTTCATAACAGCCAGTGCCGAACTGCTGTCATACTGTTGTATGCCTGCTATCAGATCATCTCTGGCTTTGCTGGTAAGTAACAGTGTAGGTGGGTGTTATTCTAAAGAGCGGGTCCTTGCAGGTATTTTCTTTGCTTGCTGGCTTTACCAGTAAATAGCGGTCTCTGTTTTATCATCATTGTTTATTGTGTAATTCTGCCGGACACTGTTGGTGTGTGTAGCTTGTTCTCCGTACGTATTTGATTATTATTTTTTTCATTGACAGATGTTATGTGGTTAGGTTATCATTAGGACAGATATCACATAGGAAGGCATGCATGACTAATGCACATTTTACAGCATATAACATTTATACATATTTTATTCATGTGCATATTGAGAGTGCTACCCAGAACTCTAACACATGCTGTGCTCCCCAACAATGTTTCTATTATTTACATCCAAAGCCAATACATAATGCAAATGTGGGCATATTTTTTATGTAATGCAGTCAGAAACAAGGTTCTGGAGTAAAACTGGGGTAGTGGATGGGTGTATGAGGTTGGAGTTCTCAGTCTTTTGATGTCTTCTAACATTTGATAGCAATGAACTGTTTCGCCATTTAACAAAAATGAAGAATAATTAATAATACAAAAAGATGCACCTGAATGCATTGTGAGGCAGGGTATTACACCACAGGAAGGTTTACACACTCTTCCCCCCCAAAAGAGACAAAAAATAAAAAATGCTGTTCTGCGTTACCATTAAACCAAATATTACCTATTAAAAATCCTCTGAATACCTCCAACAAAATGGCTTTGGAATCACCAAAGGCAAATGGCAATAATTTCTGTAACTCATTTTTACAACACTTCATCCCCAGAAAGCTGTAGAAAAATGTTAACTTTGCTCCTGCTGAAAGTGACTTCAGGCCCTGAAGCACTTTGGCAATTAATTAGAGATTTCTAATGATGGAACCATAGTTATGAATAATCTTGTCCCAAACCGCCAGAGTTAGCATAACCTTAAGGGAGCTCTACATGCAGGCTTATTGTAAGTATCATTACTATTCGTTTAATTCTTCCAACCATTATATATCACCCTTTGCTATCTACCATCTGATAAAATCTGTTTGCATTGCTCTGATCACAGCTCAAGTCAGACATTAAATAAACCAACAGTTTGTTTATTATTACCCATTCCCTTTTTCGCATTGAGAGTTTAGTAATTTTATAGCATCTCTGAGTGTTTTTTTTTTCCTATTAACATCACAGGAAGGATTACTGTTGTGGATTAGAAGCACTGAGTCATGTGTGGGTAGAACAGGTAAGCAGAAGCGAAGTGTTGCTATGGTGTTGGATTTGAAAGTACTCTTTATGTTTCAAGATATCAGACTTGCGTGGGCAAAGTCTGTGCAGTTGTCATCCAGCCGACCTCCAAGCTCAAGTCACATTTCTCTGTGCAGCATTTGATCTCAAATACAATGATAGATGGATAAATCAGAACTGTGTTTGCAGCAATAAAACTGTGAAAATGAGTCAAAAGCTTGTTTAAAGATACAGCAACATGGAAAAACATCAAATTATTAATACTTCTGCAAGATATTTTGAAAGAAAAATAGTAACTATAAAAAGTTGCATATGAAGAGTGGAGCTGAAACACAAAGAGGAAAATGGCAAAACTAAAAGAGCCACATGTTAGCATTTGAAGAGAAACCAGCAGGTTTCTGCCTTCCAGCAGAAGGAACCTGTTTTAGAAACCTACATTGCCTCTCATTAAATGTTCATAATATAACTATGTCATCCAGTGCAATCATTAACTTTTCAATAGCCAATAGCCAAAACTCATTAAATTTTACTTCAGCTCTACATCTACTCTACATTGGCAGTAAAACAACACACAAAAAATATAATTTCCGTGCTAACAGAATGATTTGTTCTGTAAACAGTTGAGAAAATTTCCCCCAAAATCACATATTTTCCTAAATATTTGCTTTACATAAATTCAAAACTGTAACTATTAAACACTAACTTTCTAAAGCAAAATGCCAACTGAATGAGATTAAGAGTTAAAAGAATACAGTATAAAAAATATAACATCAACTGTCCACAATATGCTGAACATGTCATCCTTTTGTGTAGTTTTCAAATTCTGAAAGCATATCATTGCAGATAAAAATATCTTATCATATCCTGCAGACACTATCACCTGTGAAGAGAACAGCACAACCCCCATAGTTAAACTCTGGCATGCAAAAGCAAAGCTCCAGTAGACAAACACACATTCCAAAAAAAAAAAAAAAAAAAAAACCACCACACAATGACTTCTACTTCCCTTGTTTTCTTCCTCAGACAGGCATCCCAGTGGGCTGAACATACTGGCTGATATACTGTACAGCATGTGTACAAAAAAGTCCCATCAGTGCAAAAAGTGATCCAGCTCAGTCACAAATTGTTTGCCCTCTCTGCCTCAACATTCTGTGTGCCAGCAAATAACATTTTTAAGAGGCAGTACCTGACAATGAACCCCCCCCTCAGGTATCTGGAAACTGTTGTCTTCCCACCAAATTCAACAATGCAGAGTCAAAATCTCTTTCAGTACAAGTGAAAAAAATATTCATGTGAGTAGCAAACAGTAAACAGGTTATTTAATGATTTATCCAAATAAATGGTAATATGTTTAATAACCAAGTATGGAAAAAAGACTGGAATCATTTTTTCTTTCTAATTCATTAATGCAGGCTTTTCATTGCAATCAATGTTGGAATGACTCTTAATGCAATTAGTGTAGGCTGCATAAATTGGACTCAAGTCAGAATCAAGTCTTTGCTTCACTTTTGGTCAGGTTGGTTAAAAAAATAAATATGAACAATTATGTCTGCAAATATGAAAGTGGTTACATGGCATCATAATACTGTAGTTTCCATCCAACTCTAATTGATTTGCTGCTGCCAACATATGTGATTAGACTTGTTCTTCATTCTTCTCTTCCCTGCATTCTGCAGCTTTTCTTTAAAGTGTGATAGTATCTTGACAGGGTTTTGCCTATCTTTTAGCTCCATTCAGAGTCACCGCTTCACATACTTGTGTGAAACATCAATTGTCCAGGGTCCTGTTGCTGTAAAATTTCCTCTAAAACCCAATTAGAATCTGACACCTCTCTTTGAATATAGCTTTATTATATCACCAAGTGACCTCCTTTTATTCACAAAAGTACAATTTTGCTGTTATGCTTAGATATTCTGGCATTCTGATTATGTTAACTTAAATTCAACATAAAGGATGGGCATAGCTTCCACATCTGAAGGCAGAAAGTCCTTAAATCTAAATTATTCCTAATGACCATTTTCCTTGACAAAATGACCGCACTGCATGTGATTCATGTTCTTACCTCAATTATTTATGGTCTCAACCGTTATAAAGTCCTATTTAATACAACACGATGTTCATTCTATAAATTATAGACCCTGACAGAGTAAAATTGAAGCTCAACTAAGATTTGCCCCAGAGCTTAGCTACTCTACAAGTCCATACTTATTGGTTTTTCAGTTAGATCTACCACTAACTCCTGACATGTGTTAAAAAAAAATAGATGGTTATGGCCAAAATAGTTAAACGGGCCTTCAAAAACCAGTGTGTGATGTTGTGGTTGTAACCATCGACTGTTACCAGTTTTCATTAGCAGAGGCATCAGAAACGAACAACAGTACTATGAAAAGCTATGAACTCCTGGTAAACCAGCTGCGCACATCACTGGGGCCCTGTGGTGTTATTTTAAGCATGAAAGCATCCTAATAAACTCTTAAGCACTCACAATGATTAGCTATTGCATAACTGTGCCAGGGTTAAAGCCCAGTTTTAATGTAGTTTGGGTATTACTAGGCTTTGGTCTTGGGCTGTATTCCAAAAGGACAATTTAGGAGAATTACTGGAGGCACTTCAAGATGTCAAGATACCCATTCCATCAATGAAACTTTGTGCTGCTGAAGAAAAATACATCTCTCACATGTGGCCTTTGCCAATTTGCCACATGCATACTTTAAATTAACTAACATACAACAGTACAGCTGACTGACTGCCAGACCACTGCATGCTTTATTCTGTTTTTCTTTCTGATTAGAAAAAGAACTGTCCACTGTGTGGGCTGATGCACAGAAATTCATAACAACATAATAGCAGCAGCCTTTTGATTTCATTTGAGCACATTTATAAAGAGAACATTTTTGTGTTAGGAAGAGGTAGGAAGAATTCATGGTATTCATATGGGTTACTACACTTACATATATACAGCATCTTTTGCACATATGCTGTTTAACATCACTGTCATCGCTAATATCTGCAATCGCATTAGAAAGCTAAAAAAAGGAAAAAACAAATACCAATAAAGCACTGTGAGCCCTTATGCACTCCAGAGGATTTTTTTTGTTTTGCTGTTTATTAAAAATGAATTAAAGTGATGTTCACTTTGGCAGGAAGCCTTGGATACACCAAGCAATTAAATGCATTATCACTTTTGAAATACTGATTTTTCAATGTTCTGGCAGGTACTCTCCATGCTTCCATTGAGAAAAAAATTATGTAAAGGAAAAACAAAGTGGCATGAATGCTCAAATGGAAACTTTGAACATGTTATTTATTTATTTATTGTTAATATTTATTTTGCTTATTACCAGCATTGTTCCACAGTACCAAAAGATATATGGAAAAATTTAATGTACACATAATCGCCGTCTCTTTGAGGAGTCTCGGACACTGACTGTGTAAGAAAAATGGATAAAAGTAACCAATGTGCAAGCTGTGCCAAGTAAAGTAGATCCATCCCTGCAAAAACAAACATAATATATTAAATATTACTATTTCAGATGCATAGTCTTTGCCAAAATAATATACTAAACTTCAAACATCTACAAAAATTAAAAAGATTAATCTTGGTGATAAACATAACTGCACGAAATTTTAAGTTTTTCCTTTCATATGATCAGATGGTTGGAACATAAGGCTGTTGGCTCTGTCTTATTCTTTATTTGTATCAGACTTTTGATGATATCCACCAAAGCCTCTAACTTTAATACAAAAAATAACAATTTAGTTATTTTAAAGTTAGGTTAGCTGGTGGCAGAGTATCCAACCAAAGGTCTTGTAAAGAGATGCAGCTGATATCCATTTTCTGGAGATATTTTGGCAACTGATAAAGAATTACTCATTTTTGAATCAGACCTTTTCAAGGGACCTTCAGCCTGCATGGTTCTTGTGAACTGACTGAGAAGAACTGACTCACAGCAGCTTAAATACTGTGAATCAGATATGCTACAATTCCTTACTATATTTTATCCTTTATGAATAAAATCCAAAGACCTCGCAAAAAGACGCATGCACTGCAATTCATTCATTGTATTTGAAAGTTCTTCTATATAATATCTTCTTTATTTAATCTCTATTTCTGTCTAAATTTACAATTTAAATTTACTCTGTGTATAGTAACTATGCTGGGAAATCACATATTCAAACACGCTGTAAATGACAATGAAAAAAATACGTCTTGTCAGACAAACTTTAATCAAGTCCTCAGGCCAGATACAAACAGAACCTGCATTCACTGATAAGTATTCTTATTGTTATTTATTGCAGAGCAAATAATGTCAGTTGAGTTGGCCTTGTTTATAGCTAAATACCATCAATCTGTCCATATATATACATCTTTTCTCAGCAACTTGTTCAAATTAGAGTCATGGGGGATTAGAGCCTATAGCTATCACAGTGTAAAAGCTACAAGTTTAAAAGTTGGTAAGCGGAGAAACCAGTGACCAAAAATACAAACACCATAGATATAATAGCATATACAAACAGCAATGACTATACCCTAATAACAGAAAAAACGACTGGACACCCCTAATACCACATCCTCTACAGGGAACGTTACAAAGTCAGTATAATAAGAGAGGCACCTCAATATCAACTATATTTAATTTTGTGTACATATAAACTGGGATATTTATAATTAGAGCTATTTGTATATATTTTGCTTTATTGCAACATATTGTATTATTTAGTTTAGTTTAGTTATCTGCTGTTTTTACTGTCTTGTGATCACATAATTTTCTCTGGGATTAATAAATTATTCTGATTCTGATGATTCAGTACAAAAGTCACCATACCTAACCTCCATGCTAGGCTTCTGATTGTGTATTCGGTCCAAGAACAGGGTTATTACACAATTCATCAGGTTAGTTCTGTTGTTAAGTGTTAGATACAGTAGGAGTGCTGGATTTGCTTGCATTAGTATTTTCTTTGTTTTCCACTGGGAAAGCCCAGGCTGTCCTGCTGTACTCTCTGGATATTACGAACTTACCTGATGGACACTACCTGAGCATAAATATTCAAACTCGGTGCCACCATCTGTGCTGCCACATTAGAAATAGCATTATCATTTTACAAAACAAAAGCATTAATACCATACACTTGTAGAATTAGAATACTCCTTTTCAGCCTCAGAAACACTATGGCATTTTTAAGAGTGCACAATTATTCAAATTCTAGACATGTTTTAAAAGCGCAATTTGCATAATGCAAAAAAGGTAGGGCAGGGATTCACAGAGGTGCATTATTACCAGTGACACTGAGGGTAAACAGATGAAAGCACCACAAAATACAGATTTTAATCAAAATAAATGTTATATACTATTATATATAATGCTAACAAAAATACAACGATTTTCCTTTTCATTTTCTTTATGTTTTCATTTTAAACATTATTTAACTTTATATGAGTCCTTATGCATGTGTTCACCACGGATTAGTTCTAATATGGTTATCCTAGCTTATTTCTTACAATTACCACTGAATAAAATCCTCTGTACAAAAAATTAAAAACAAAAACAAAAAAACCCCCAACTGTTTTTAATTAAAGCCTGTTGCTTAGAAATGCTCAAGCCAGCCTCTAATCTCAAAGCAGCATGATGTTGAGTACAAGGGTAGATTATTTTCAGGTCAAAATTTAATTCTCTTCCCATCAAAATCAAAGACCTGAACAAAGGACGTCACTTCTTCATGTTGTCGAATTGGATTTTTCCCTCCTAAAATGTAAGGGAAAAATGTTGTCTGATGTCTTTACTGAGTAGAGGATGTCAATGAAGCTTTTTATGTGAGCTGCTGTCTAACTGCTTTACTCTGGTCTGCTTCATTTACTTAATAGTTTTCACCTTTTTTTTTACAGAAAGTAAAAAGTTTCTGCATCAGAAACTCCTGAAACCTGGAAGAAAACACCAAAATGCAGAAGAACAGCATGTGAGAGAGAATGTCTGCATTTAACAGTTGGTGAAATATTTAGTTTGGAAAATCCAACATTTAACTTTAGTTAAATATTTAGTTTAGAAAAACCTTAATTTGGGGTTTACTGAAATATTTAACTTAGGGAACACTCTGCGTGATTTCATTAAATATTCATTTTGGAAATGTAACATTTAGTTAAATATTTAGTTTGGGACCAACTTCTGTTACAGCAAAAGCATTTTTGCATGTTTTTAAATAGTGTCTTAAAACATGTTACAAAATATCACTGAGATGATATGATATGATATAAATATAATGTATTTATTCCACTTATTTTATCCATACAGTTCTTCAGCAGCCACAATATAAAGTTTAGGCTATTCAAAGATCATGACATACCACCTTTTCCTATGGATAACATGTCATATTAAACATATATCCCTCTTGGGAACAGCTAACATTTAAACTAACTGGAGCTGATGAAATCTTACTTGATGAAATGTAGTTGTCCACATTTCACTGAACCAGCAGATCAGAAAAAAACAAAAAACAAATAGGCTATATCTGTAGAGTGGTTGAATTATAATTCACAAATGCGTTTTATTAATTTTACTTAATTCAGGGTCCTAGGTGGGTTGGAATCTAGCCCACCGATTAACCTATCATACGTGTCTTTGGACAGTGTAAGGAAACCAGAGTCCCTGAAAAGAAACCACACATACACATAGAAAAGCCCCAGCTGACCAGCAGATTCAAACCCAGGCTCTTCTTGCTGTGGAGTGCAACCACTCCACCACTCAGCTACCCTTTAAATTAATCAAGTTGAAATTAAGAAGATAAAATTACAGACCTTACCTACACACATTATCTAAGAATATTACTTGAGTCTCAGTCTGGGAATACATCTAGTCTGCATACATCTAGTCTTATTTCACACATTCTAGGTGGGCCAGTGGGCATCCAGGCCAAGACTTCCTGTTCCATCTGCAGGTCATTGTTACAAATATTATACACTTTAAAAAGCTAATGGAAAGTTAAATTGCCATCAGATGATACGCAATGATTTCAATATTGTTTTTCATCTAATCCAATCTATCTTTTGCTCTCAACACACACTGTTTATTTCCAGACAAGTATTTGGGCTTTCAACATTGATATCTAGTAGCATCTTGTTTTTAATTCTTCTTGTTCTTTTGGCTGCTCTCATTAGGAGTCACCACAACTAATCATTTTTCTCTTTCTCACCCTGGCATACTCCTCTGTCACACCAACCCTCTGCATGACCTCCTTCACAACATCCACGAATATTCTTTGTGGTCGTCCTCTTTTCCTCCTGCCTGGAAGCTCCAACAACCTTTATCCTCTGCACATGAGCAAACCATGTCAACCTTGTCTCTCTAACTTTCTCAAAACTACTCATCCTCAGCTGTCCCTCTGATGTACTCATTTGTAATCCTGTTCATTCTAGCCATTCCCAATGAAAATCTGAGCCTCTTCAGTGCTGCCATCTCCAGCTCGGCCTCCGGTCTTTTTGTCAGTGCCACTGTCTCCAAACCATACAACATAGCAGGTCTCATTACCACCTTGTAAACCTTCCCTGTCACTCTATCCTGCCATCCTTCTGCCACAAATCACCCCTGACAGTCATCCACACCTACTCCACCCTGCACTCTCTTCTTTACCTCTCCTGTGCATCGTCCACCGCTTTGAGTGGTTAACCCCAAGTATTTAACTCGTCCGCCTTCATTGCCTCTGCTACCTGCAACTTCACTGTTACATCTGTCTCCCTCTCACTCACACGCATGTATTCTGTCTGTCTTCTGCTGACTTCCATTTCTCTTTTCTCCAGAACATATCTCCACATCTCCAGGCTCTCTTCTACCTGCTACCTCCCTACTCTCACTATAGATCACAATGTCATCTGCAAGTATCTTAGTCCATGGACACTCCTCCCTGACCTCATCTGTCAGGCTGTTCTGAGAAATCCCTGAGAAGGGGCTCAGAGTCAACACTGATGAAATTCCACCCCCCACCTGTCACTCCTACTTCATCTCACCACTTTCTTCATCCTGCACCACCCTCACATACTTCTCTGCCATCCTGACTTCCTCAGAAAATACCACACTTCCTATCATGGCACCCTATCATATACTTTCTCTAGATCCACAACGACACAGTGCAACTCCTTCTGACCTTCTCTATACTTCTCCATCAACACTCTCAAATCAAACATCGCCTCTGAAGTGCCCTTTACAGCATGAAGTCATACTGCTGCTCCTGGCTGTCACCACTCTTCTTTACCTAGCTTCAACAACTCTGTCCCATATTTCATGGTATGGCTCATCAGCTTCATCCTGATAAGGACACTTCTTCTCCATTCCTCAGGCATCCTCCCACTCTCAAGGATTGTGTTAAACAGCCTGGTTCAAAAGTCCACTGTCCTCTTTTCCAGACATCTCCATACCTCCACAGGTATGTCATCAGTACCAACCATCTTTCCTCTCTTCATCGTCTTCATAGCTGCCCTTTCTTCCCCCTTACTACAGCTACTTTCCCAGTCACTGACAACATTTCCCTACCACCCAGAGCCTATCTCAGCTCCTTCCTGAAGTCTGTGCAACAACCTTCCTTCTTCAACTTCCACCATTTAATCCTTGCCTCTTCCTGTTTCTAACGTATTACTAATAAAGAAATAGTTGGCTCATTCATCAAATATACCTTTCCCCAATAGATCCCAACCAGGTGAGACAATGAGTCAAAACATAGTCCTCCATCTATATAGGTTTTAAACAAGCAAGTCAACAAACAACCTCCAAAAGAGGAGAGCAAAATCTGTGAGTTCCCCGATGCTTTGCATGGACAGAGCTGTCTGTTTTCCTGCTGTTAAATGCTGGCTACAGTATAACACATGTCTTTCCATATATTTTCCAAGCATACTCTGTTCCTATAACACGCATTTCTAGCTTCCTGAAACTATTTGACATTCATTTATATATTATAGTTATTCAGCCACACACGCACACAAAAGCGCAGCTAAGCCTCGCTCTTCTCTATGCTCCCATGCACTGAAAACCTTAGATAAGTGCTTTCAATAAACGACCTTGCACAAATAAATGTTCAAGACTGGAAGACTTGTTGGAGAGAATGTTCCTGCCCCTGAGCAGAAAAGCAGGAGAGAACCAAATCCAACAAGAGGCTAGTAGAAAAATATGATTTGTGTTTGTGTGAGGTTGTTTTTATGCTCGTTGATGGAAATCAATAAAAGCATCTCCAGAAGGACAAAGACACTGAACAATATGAATTAAAAAAGAAAAAAAAAGAAGATTCTATAAGACCGTAGAACATCTTTATCATCATGTCATCATTAAAATGCTTGTTTATGAAAGTAACTGTTCATTAGTTTAGCTCTCGTTTTTCCGATTCAGCTTCAAAAGGTATTTTTGTTTTCTTACTGAACATCCGATAAGAAATCTGCACAATGAGTAATGACAATCTCATTCTGACATGGGAATCATACTGAAAAATATGCTTATCGCTCTGTAACACAGTGTGAATATTAAACAAGCAGTTTATCTAAATGATGAAGTTAAATGATAACAATATTTTCCGCCAGATAAAATTATCATTTCAAATGTCTCTCTATTCAGTAGCCCCCTCACCTTTACAACCTCTCCCATAAAGTGAAAATGTCCTCTGAATTTTAAATCTGCAATATAAAGATACTTGTTGTGAAAAGGTCAGAGGGCCTCTTTCATTTAGCCTTTGAGACTTTCAGGGACTGTTATCATTACCAAACTTACGTTCAGTCCAAACTGCTACAGCCTCAACATGCGTTTGATGATGTTAAATTTCTGGGTGTTATTTGAAATATTCATTGAAACTTATGATCTGGTTTGAGTGCTATGAAAATGCCATCTGTGCAATCAAACTTTCATGATATATTGATTCTAAAAAAACTGGATTTAAAACAGACCTAAGCCTTTGAAGAGCACAATCCCATCCCATATTTTCCACTCCATCTGCTATGTTGATTTGCCAGCTTTTATACGTTGGCTTTATTTGTTTTTTCTTGAATCATATGCATTTGCAATTCCAAACTTTTGCCAAAGTAATATCTTTCTTTAGCACAGAGTGGACAAGCAAGCTTATCTGTTGAGAGCCAATTTTCTTTTAGAACTCATTCACAAAAAAAGAAAAAAAGAAAGAAGGGAAAAAAACATCACTGCAAGCAGCAAATTTCACTAATAATGTAAATTTCGTGTCTAATTGGCAGCTCACCAGCTGTTTCTCATCAAAATAATGAGTCTGTTTTTCCTTTATGAGAAAATTATCTATCTTCTTTAGACACTGAAAGCTTGGCTTCAGTTACTGTGTATTTCTACTGATGCAGTTTGCCCTGACTACACCACTGCACCCTGAGGTTTCCAGATCTGGCCTGAACTTGCCTATCATTGCCAGCAGCTAAAAAGGCGAGGGAGAGAAAGAGAAAGGGAGCGAGACAGAGAGAGACTTTAACTACCAGCAGGCAGCTCATTCACTGCTTAAGACTTACTGATTTATTTCCTGTCTTTGTTGGTTAAGACAACACAGACCCTTTCATAAGTCTTCCTGCTCATCTTCATCCTCCTTAATGGCTCACTGCACAGTTTGATTGTATGCAGATGAGGGAATCTGAGGAAGTCTCTTTTTTTGGACATGCATAACTGCAGGGTCTTAGATCTGCCACTTGAGTGTGACTTATTAATGATTTCTGGGACTTCAACCCTTGCATATGCACTGAGCAATATAAAAGGTTAATAGGTATTTTATTTTCACAGTCTGGAGAAAGGCTGGTCAGATTACAGTTATTGGTGGATATTAAACAAATGCATTATAAGCAGTCAGCATAAGAAATTGAGTGGCAGCCATTCAGCAGGATGAGCATTGGCTCAATAGATTGTTAAGAGAGAAACTACCTACAAGGACAAAAAAAAAAATCCAAGCAAAATCCAACCAAACCACCAAAGTGGGAGAATATGACAAATTTTCTGCAATTTTCTCATTAAAGACACAGGGAAATTTGAAATTTGGACCTGGTGATAGTCAGTGTAAAGAAAAGCTCAAACTATGGAGATTTAGAAACTCAATTACACAAGCACATTAACATACATGCCTCCTCAACATACACAAAACACTTTTGACACTTGCCACTATACATAAACATTAGTGTGAAAACCATAGCACTCCAACTGAGTTTCATTGTGACATCAGATATATTTCCAAAGCTCCACTTAGAGCATTTATGAGTCATTTTCTTCTCCAGCACAAAATATATTGCTAAGTGACTGCATGCAATTATGTAGTATGAAAGATGTGATACTGAGAAGGTTCACAGCATGAAGTGTCATTGTTCCAATATACATTGTATAGCGTGTTCTTCAGTATTACCTTCATATTGCTAATACACTTCATAAAGAAAAAAGTGCATATATATATATGCTTATTGAATACCTCAGGCAGCAGAAATCCAAGATAGAGGAGCAAGAGGAGGAACCACTATTGAAGGTATGTACCACCGGTAGATAGAGGAAGTGGCTGAACAAAGCTGGGGTCTATCACACCAGGCAAGACACCAGGTGCAGGCTGTATAAAGATGCCCCTGACACTATCCAGCACATAACAGCAGGGTGTAAGATGCTAGCAGGCAGGGCATACATGGAACGCCATAACCAAGTGGACTACATAGTATACAGAAACATCTGTGCCAAGAATGTCCTGGAAGTCCTGAGGTCAAAAGGGGAGACGCCTCCTAAGGTGCTTGAGAATGACCGAGCTGAGATCCTGTGGGACTTCCAGATACAGACAGACAAAATGGCGGCGGCTAACCAACCAGACATAGTGGTGGTAGACAAGGAGAGGAAGACGCTCCCAGACCTCTGGTAGAGGACCCAAGGTTGAAGGATAGACCGCCACACATGTCTTTCCATAGATTTCCCAAATATACCCTTTTAGTATAACACACAGTTTTAGCTTCATGAAACTATCTGATATTCATGTCATGGTACAGTTAAAGCTGGAGACAGAGCAATACTGGAATAGCATTGGGGATATCTAAGAGCAGACCACGGCAACCTCCTTGAACAGGGTTCAGTAACCATCACAGTTACAGTCATCCAAGAATCCAAGGGTCTCCAGTATGAAGAGTTGGACAGCACCAGGCCCCAACATGATTCACACCTACTAGCTGAATAAGCTAACTGCACTCCATGAGTGTCTGGCAGTACAAATGAACCAGTTCCTAGTCAACAAGAGACACCTAGAATAGCTGACCAAAGGCCAGAAAGTGCTGATCCCCAAGCATCCCCCTGAAAGACCAGACTAATAATAATGCTCCTATCAGGCATTATAGCAGCACAGATGAACAGGCACATGGTTCAGTACATGTGCGGGACCCAGAAAGGAATTGGCAGAGGAGGACCCAACCAGAGGAGTGAAACACCAGATCTTGGTAGATGAGCAGTCGCCCAAGACTGCAAGACCAGGCTGACTAACCTATGCACCACCTGGTTGACTACAAGAAAGCCTACGACTCAATGGCCCACACCTGGATCCTGGAATGCATAGGACTATACAAAATCAACAGGGACTTAAGACACTTCATCAGGAACTCTATGGGAACAACACCAAAGGCCAACTTCAAGCCAACATCCCAAGTAGGCATCAAGTGCGGTATCTACCAAGGTAGAACACTGCTGTTCTGCACCCCCTCAGTGAGGTTATCAATATGATGTATACCTTGTATACCCCTGCTAGGTTTACATCATATACCGTCTCAATCTGCAGATTGTGGTGTTGATCTTATTCTTCCCATTCAGCGGACTCCTCAGGACTTGCCCTACTCTCTGTAGGTATTTGGTAGTTGCGGCTTTCCGTAACGGCCCTTTTATGGTTCTCACTTGCCTCTGGGATTCCCAGGTACCTTTAGCTGACGTAGATTTTTGTGGTATTGCCTTCCGGTAGTGTAGTCCCCTCATTTCTGACTGCCTTCCCTTTCTTTGTTACCATCTTACTACATTTCTACAGCCATTGCTGTAGATCCTAGTGGTATGGATCAGTCAATCTGTCATGTGAAGCTGTGTGGCAGGCAGGATTGGACCCAGATGCATGACTCATAGACGGAAGGTAAAACTAAAGGTGGCAGCTTTATTGTTGGGAAAAATGGTCAAAAACATAAACTCACAAAAAACAAACTAAACTTTAGAAAAATGGAAGGTAGAAACATAAACACTAGGGAAAAGAAAACTCTAACACCATGAAATAAGAGACTCACGCACATGAGGTGGTACGACATGACAAAGGGCAAAGGCAAACACGGGGCTTAAATATACAGAGGAGTAAAGAGGGAATGGGAAACAGTGGAAGGGAGACAGTTGGGATTAATTAGACATAACGAGACGAGGGAAGCAAAACTAGAAACTAGAGATGGCACGATACCACTTTTTTATGTCCGATACCGATATCATAAATTTGGATATCGACCGATACCGATATGAATCCGATATAGTGTATTTTTTAATCAATAAAACAGTTTTTTAACATCTTGCTGCATTTTGTATAAGTTCAAACTCAAGTTAAAAAAAAACACACTAAAGCTATTCTGTTATACCTGTATGCAAAAAATACACTGCACCCAAAATATTTCATAGTTCAGCAATACTGATCAATCAAATAAACTTAAACCTACTCCATCATCCCTATTCTGGTATTTTAAAGAGTAAGCAACCTAACTAATAGGGTTGCAAACTCCCAGCAAAAAATAAATAAATAGGGAACCACTCCCCACCTCATGATGCTTAATCGACGTAATCAACTTTAATTTGATGCAGTGTGAAAAAAAAAATGCACAGAAATGCTAGGGTATATCAGACTTAATAGTTACTATATACAGTAATGGACTTCTATACATTTTTCATCAGATTAAAACTTTGGGTGTAAGATTCAGATATTTACTTATTAAAAGCTAGACATTTTAAATGAGAATAAGAAAGAAAAGTATGTCTTTGTGCCCCCTTTTCCCTGTTCATGCCCTATCGGCCCCCTTGGCTAAACTTTGCTAGATCCACCCCTGCACAGTTACCAGTGTCAGCTATGTAGAAAAAGATCCTGGTCTAGAAAGTAATATTAAATAAATTCTAACAACAGATTAGCAAGCTTAAACGTGCTGCTGTTGTTCAGCCGCTGGTTTCCTCTTTCTGGAGCGAAATGGGCGATAAACAAACAAGAGAGACTGACTCGTGACAGAAAAACCGATCAGCTGATCATTAATCAGTTTCATGATTGAAGTAGCAGCAGGAGAGGAAGGGAGAGAGAAGAGGCAGTCGCTCCATATATTGGTTGTTAAGCTTAACGCTGGAATGCTTTACAAACATTCAGAGATGAACTTACACACTTGCTTTACTTGTTTCTGGGATAACTTTCTCGGAGATGAAATGCCGGTTTGGTAGTGAGGCTCCAATGCTCAACCAGACAACAGGTCTTGCACGCCACAGCCGCTCTATCACGTGATGCATACTGCTCCGACGTGCTACAGTTATGAGCCGAGTTATGCCATGTTGCAAGTTTTGTGAGGTGCTTTTTTGATATTTAATGGATCGGATTACATTTTTTTATTTCTCTCTGATATCCGATCCAGTAATTTAGATCAGTATTGGACTGATACCGATAGGTAATATCGGATCGGTCCATCTTTACTAGAAACACTGACATGAGACACAGACTTTCAAAGTAAAACAGGAAATATAACGCAGAGATGCGGACTTGACAATGAGACAGAGAGACATGACTGACCGGGGAGACAGAGGGAACATGAAGCATGGAGACAAAGGGTAACCAAACGTGAAACACAGGGAGGGTACAGAAACAGAAACTCCAAGCTTCTTTAACAATAATCAAGAATTATAAATCAAACACAAAACACTGGGTCACACCCAGGACCACGACAGAACCAATGTCTCATTCACTTTTGACATATAGCTTAATGTCATCCATGTAGCGGAAGTGGCTAAGGATTGCTCCATTCCGTAGTTGGTATCCAAAACCATCCTGAGCCACGTTCATGTATGAAACTATGTGCCTGTTCATCATAGCCTGACAGGAGCTTTCATGTTGTACTGATGAAGGTTATTGGCAGGTAGTTGGATAGAATTGATCCTTTCTCAGGATCCTTGGGGATCAAGACTTTTTGGTCTTCAGTTAGCCATTTGTGCTGCCAAACACTCATGACACCGTTAGGTTCTTTACCCAGTAAGTTTTGATACATTACAATTCTACAGAATTTGCTAGAAGCAGTAAAGTTGTAACTTTATATATTTGTTCTCTTTGGAAAAGTTAATCCATCCCACATGCCCCAGTAGTTGACACACAGTAACGTCATAAATACTAATGCAAGCTGCAAACACATTTGCCAGGGGATGCAGCCAACAGTCTGTTTGGAATAATTGTCTTGGCTCTTTTTGTATAGTCAGTTAACTAAATAGCTGTATTTACCTCATATCAGGCCTTACTCAGAGATAATGTCAGTGGTGGTGAAAGTCAGGCTTGCTTTCATGGCAGCAGCTTGTTGCCACTCTGAAGACCCGAAGACATGGGACCAATCAACCACGAGAAGGTATAAATAATGTTTGTGCTGCTTATTAATATTTTTTTATATAATTGATTTAGACAGTATGACAGTTTTACTGTTCACATATTTATGTTGTTAAAAAATGGAAAATACTAATATTGGAAGAATTTAATGTTTGACACTTTATTGGAAGTATAGTGACAGATATTCAAGTGAAGCTGCCAGGAACTTGCTCATTCATACGCAGACTTTATAAATCCTTTAATGAGAATTATGCATTTGGTGTGACATAATGTAACCAAATTCTCTAAGGCGTCCTCTAAAACTTCCATTTGGACTTTAATTTAATGCCAAAGCTGTTATGGATTTGATGTTCAAAAACAATGAAAGAGGAATGAAAACTTGTAAGGTGACAGAGGAGACTGTATAATTGAAAACAAAATCATAGAGCCCCTGAAGAGCCCATAGTAATTTGCATAATAATGAATACGCATGTGTTATTTTGTAGTCCCGTACATGCTGTTTAACTACACTAAGACTTTGAAATTGTTTGTTCCTGGGCTTTGAACCTCTTGCTGTACAGCTGATGACTTTGCGCCGAGCAAAATGACAGAAAAATAATGGAACACCATCTCTTTCACGTCAGAGTTCTCTGTAAATTCATTTGAACACATCTGTTCCCCTGGAGTGTCATCAAGTGATGCAGCTGTAAAATGTGGAAGCATCATCTGTTAATGGGGATCAGCACAAATGGCTACCACAACCCATCAGCTACCATTTATTTAGAAATAAAATGGACTTATTTGTATACTCAGTCAGCTTTCTCTGCTCAGGGGACAACTGAAATGATATCCTAGCAGTGGAAACAATAAATTGGAATTGTACCTAAATGCTGAATAAAAACCAGTTATCTAATTTATCAATTAAAAAACTCACTTTGCCTGCCCATATGCCTGCCATTAGCAGTCTGTTATTCCTCGTGTTGGCGAACAAGTGCTTTTTGCCCTTGACCTGAATGAAATATTCAACAGAGAGCTACATACACACTCACACACAAACTCACATAGACGCTGAACAAATGCAGGTGCTAGCTTAGGATGAGCAAAAAGCAGACATCTTCATCTCCAGTCATCGGAGTTGTCATTGCTCGGCTCCAAGCCTCTCCAACCTGCCTGACACCTGCATCATTTTAATGGTTTGATTAGCTTGAGCCTGAGAGATATGAAGAAGGATTACTGCGACTGCATCTGTACCACTTGAATCTGGTGGTATCACAGTGTCACATAAGTGTATGACTGAAGACCCTACAAAGTCAGAACTCACTAACACTCATTTGTAATGTTTTTTGTCTTCCCTGGTAATCCAAAGTGGGAAAAAAAACCCAGTTAAATATCTCACTTTAATCACAATTTAGCACATACATGTACAGCCATGCAAACGAGAACGTTTTCACAGGAACCTCTTGTACATCCCACAGTTCAGCAGCTTATAGAACCACTTTTACCAGCAATAACTTGAAGTAACTATTTTCTATATGACTTTATCAGTTTCTCACGTCATTGTGGAGCAGTTTTGGCCCAATCATATTTACAGTATTTTTTCAATTCATTAAGGTTAGTGGGCATTCATTTATGCACAGCTCTCTTAAGATCCCCTCAGCATTTCAACCAGGTCGAGGTACCTTAATTCTTTTCTTTTTCAGCCAGTCTCTTGTAAATTTGCTGGTGTACTTAGGCTCAATTTCTTCTTGCATGAGCCAATTTGGTCCAAGCTTTAGCTGTTGGATCGATGGCCTCACATCTGACTCTTGAATCCTTTGGTATACAGAGGATCTCCTCTTGACCTCAGTGACTGCAGTGTGTCTAGGTACTGTGGCAGCAAAACAAGCCTAAATTATCACTGTGTATATCAGTTGGTATGGAGTGTTTGTACACATAATGCACATAATGCATTATCAGCACAAACACGTGACCATATTAGAGTTTTGCCAAATCAGGCACTATGCATTATGACCAGACATCTCCACCTCTCATCTGGTCAGTCTAAAGGAAACTATTCCTGAAGTCTTGTGGTTTGATTAGATACCATTTTACAAACCTAGGCTGTGCTGCCATGTACTTTTTAGAGAGAAGAAGTTTTCTCCTTGCAGCCCTTTCAACTTGTTTAGCCTTTTTCTAATTGTACTGTCATTAACTTTAGCATTTAATATACTAACTCGGGCCCATAGAGTCTGAGATGGAGCTCTTGGGCTTTTGAGCGTCTGACCTTGGGTTGAAGACTGTAGCATTGTGATAACACATACCTGAATCCTTGAGCTTTTAAATAAGTGGTCACACTTGCTAATCATCAGGTAATCAGGTAATGCACCTGATTTTAGCACTGCTTACCCTCTTAATTCCTATGGAATTCTCAGTGTTCATATTATGTACCCGTGATTTTTCACATGACTGCATTTGTGTGTATATACATATATAATACATGACTGTAAATACAGCTACCTTGAATTCAAGATTCAAGATTCTTGAATTGACTGTAAATACAGTTACCTTGAATTAAGGCTTACTAAGCTGTAAATGTATTTGCTGTTAGATGTTAGGCTTTGTAAGAAATGTACATATGCTATATTAATTTGTCTGTGTATTAGTGCTAGAATGTGTAGTTTGAACCGATACATGCTCAGGCTTAATTCCCTCCCGCCACCCACCAGTTACCTGTTCAATAACAAGGTTTATATAAAATGCCAAAAGGAATGTCTTTAAAATCTCCCTCACTAAATGTTGCATGGATAATGGCTACATTGTTGATAATGAAATGTATGTGTAGCTGTGGTTTTTTGTGAGATATGATGTGTTAATTAAAGATTTCATTGCCTTAGGACAGAATGAGGCTAGCTGATTTCCTCCTGTTTCCAGTCTTTGTGTTATCAACCCTAAGTACCTGCTGGTTGCCACTTCACATGCTAACTACATTTTTGAGAGTGGTGTCAGTCTTCTCTGACTGAAGAAAGCAAATGAGCATGTTTCCTTTTCTGTTGACTTTTCATCTGTTATTATGATTAATACAGAAAGGTGCTTACATACGCGCCGAGCAAAATACAGTTTTACGTTGTCTTTGCTGAAAGAGCCAGTGGGCTTTTTTGGATGAATGAGTCCATATGCTGCATCCCTCACACATAAGAGCTGCAGGCCGGAAACAAGGCAGAAGCTGTTCTCAGTGGTCCTTACGACATGCTGTCTCTGTCTCTGGGGCTTTTGGGTTTGCATGTGTGAGACCAAACTCATACAGCATTAAAATCCTTCCTCTGTTTCACATAAAAACCCCCATTTACTTAAGCTACTTTATCTCACTTTAACCTAAATGAATTTGTCCTAATCTGCCCCTAAAACTACAAGTTATAAAAAAAATTAAAACTGAAGAACTTGTCCTAAGTCTTACTTTTGACAAATATGTAACCATTTGACAGTGATGTAACAATCTTTTTGCTGACAGCAGATTATTCATTAGATCATAATAGTAACACCAGCTGCTGCCCTTATACTCGCTGATTTGTGTGTATTTGACACCTTTGTAAGCACTCAATGTGGAAGTATTCATAACTCTTCCTGGCACACTGAATAGAGCAGAATTGGAGCATTTTTTTAAAATGTACAGTAATAATTAAAATGCTGCTTTTGCATGCAGCAGAGATTTCATGATTTATTTCTCCTTGCTCGTTTCAGGGACCCCCCTGGTGATGTACTCACTCGATTCAACGTGTTTTCCTCTGAGAGCAGCTCTTTTAGAAAGTGATGCGTGATTATCTCCGCTAGTCACAATTCTAATCAAAATAAAGTTCAGATGTACCGTGGAGCCAGCATTTTGGGAGAAGCACAGATGTTTCAGATGGCATGAATCAGGTGGTACTCTCATTCTGCTAAGAACAAATGATGTGATTTGCAAAAAGGGAAGAAAAACCTCTAGAATTTTATTGGAAGTACAGTATAAGGCTTTTGAGTGCTTCTATAAGACTTTTAGTGGCAACATAGGAGTATTTGTCCAACTGCTGCAGTGTTTTGATACAGTTCAGTGCATCTTTGCAGGACTTGAGAGACACCAACATAGCATTCATGGTAGAGCTAGCAGGCATATAGAGTAATCCAGAGTTAAACAGGTGGTCAGGCTTTAATGATATTAACACAGTGGAGCTATTGTGTGGTAAACACACACAAACTATGTTCTGTTTGAAAGAAAACTTTGGGTGTATGGTAATGAAAAATAAAGTTTAAAGACTAGTTAGACTAGTTACATTGACCTAAAGAAAAAGAGTGGGTGTGTTTAATTTTTGTTATGTTTAATATATCTATTATTGTAAGAACATCAGATCTCTTTACATAAACATTTTATTAATTTTAACTGAAAAATCATTCATGCTAACATCACAAATCAGTAACTGGAACTATCTAAACAGTCTGAACTGCATAAGGCTCATGCATGGCTTCACTTTGTTCATAATTGTATTTCATTGTAAGCAGTCATATCATATTTGCTCAGGACAGAGAGAAAAAAAGCGTAGCTGGAGTTCTGGTGCAGGAAAACTCAGTATAATTATTTTACTGAATAATACATTTCTGATTTCTGAAACAAGTTTTGAGAGTTCTGTGTTGCATTTTAATTAAGAAGCACCACAGGCCCGAAGACATCTGATTTCTTCAAATTAAAGCAAACAGCTTTTTTTTTTTTTTTTTTAAATAGAGGCTACACACAAAAATGTGAAAATCCATTTCCCAAATATCCCTCTAGTTAAAAAACTTGGCAACCCACAAGGAAGCAGCAAAAGTTAAAAAATTATCCCCCCCAGTACCCTGTTGGGATAATAAGCTGGCCAAAGAAGGAGATAGAAGCCTCTGACCATGCATGGAGGATTCACCCCAAGTCCATAACCCTAAGATTGTAGGTTAAGCAGAATAAAGGAGGCTGGAGACTAGTGAGTGTCAGTGCCACAGTCAAGGATGAGGCAACAAACATCCACAAGTACATCAGGAAGATGGCCACGACTGACTGTGTCCTAAGTGAATACCTCATGCAGCAAAAACCCAAGAAAGAGGCGCAAGAGAAGGAACCACCATGGAAGGACAGGACCATGTCCCGTCAGCAGATACAGGAAGTGGCTGACATCCAGAAATCCCACCACTGGCTGGACAAAGCTGGACTGAAAGATAGCACAGAGGCACTAATCATGGATGCACAGGAACAAGTTCTAAGTACAGAATCAGTAGAGGCTGGGGTCTATCACACCAAGCAAGACCTCAGGTGCAGGCTGTGTAAAGATGACCCTGAGGCAATCCAGCACATTGATTGATTGATTGAATCTTTATTTTGAACATGTTGAAAAAGTACAACAACATAGAATTAAAAAGAGACAAATAAACAAAGGAAAACAAAAGGAAAACAAGCAACCACAACTACAAATAACTTTCATGTTCAAAAAGGAGCAGGAAGAAGCATAAGCTTGTTTGATCCCACCCCTTTTCCATTATCTAGTAATCAATAGACTACAGAAATACCACCTTGCAATTGCATTATATGTTACGTGTATTTTTATTTATTAATTTATTAATTTTTATATTAAAAAAAAACACCCAGCTTGCCCCTGTGGGCGGTTTATCCTTCAAGCTTGGGTCCTCTACCAGAGGCCTGGGAGCTTGAGGGTCCTGCGCAGTATCTTAGTTGTTCCCAGGACTGCGCTCTTCTGGACAGAGATCTCCGATGTTGTTCCCGGGATCTGCTGGAGCCACTCGCCTAGCTTGGGAGTCACCGCACCTAGTGCTCCGATTACCACGGGGACCACCGTTACCTTCACCCTCCACATCCTCTCGAGCTATTCTCTGAGCCCTTGGTATTTCTCGAGCTTCTCGTGTTCCTTCTTCCTGATGTTGCTGTCATTCGGAACCGCTACATCGATCACTATGGCCGTCTTCTTCTCCTTGTCTACCACCACTATGTCCGGTTGGTTAGCCACCACCATTTTGTCCGTCTGTATCTGGAAGTCCCACAGGATCTTAGCTCGGTCATTCTCCACCACTCTTGGGGGCATCTCCCATTTTGACCTCGGGACTTCCAGGCCATATTCGGCACAGATGTTTCTGTATACTATGCCGGCCACTTGGTTATGGCGTTCCATGTATGCCTTGCCTGCTAGCATCTTGCACCCTGCTGTTATGTGCTGGATAGTGTCAGGGGCATCTTTACACAGCCTGCACCTGGGGTCTTGCCTGGTGTGATAGACCCCAGCCTCTATGGATCTTGTACTCAGAGCTTGTTCTTGTGCTGCCATGATTAGTGCCTCTGTGCTGTCTTTCAGTCCAGCTTTGTCCAGCCACTGGTAGCCCTCCTCTTTCTTGGGTTTCTGCTGCCTGAGGTATTCACTGAGCACTCGGTCAGTTGGGGCCATCTTCCCAATGTATTCTTGGATGTTTGTTGTCTCATCCTGGACTTAGTCTGTTTCACAGCTTCACTCCACACACATAGATGCAAAAGCTTTTTAATGTTGTACGATACAAGGATGTTTTAAATTTAATTCCCCCCTCAAATTGTATCCCTGTTCCCTTTTAGAAAACAGTTTTAGAATATTGTCAGGAAGCAGGTTATTTATTGCTTTATACATAATTTGTGCAGTGAGAAAATGAACCTGTGAATTTTAGAATTTTTGATTTTAAGAATAGTGGATTTGTATGATCTCTGTAACCAGTTTTATGGATTATCCTTAAGGCCCTTTTTTGTAATATAAAGATTGATGATAGCGAACATTTGTAAGTATTTCCCCAAACCTCTGCACAGTAATGCAAATATTGTGCATTTAGGGAACAATAGAGAATGTGGAGTGATTTGTGGTCCAGAATGTGTTTTACTTTACTCAAGATTGAAACACTTCTTGAAGTTTTGTTATGTATATGATTTATATGAGACTTCCAGTTTAATTTATCATCTATAATCACACCAAGAAACTTATGTTCAAGTACTCTTTCAATTTCCACACCATCTATATGAATCTGAACTTGTGCATTTCTAAGGGAATTCCCAAATAAGATTATTTTAGTTTTACTTCGATTTAGCGATAATTTGTTCCTGTTAAACCATTTTTTAAATTTTGTGCATTTCTGAAGTAATTGTATCCAGCAGCTCCTTTAGATTCCCCATTTGTGTGGTCTGCAAATAATACAAATTATAATATATCAGATGCCTTACAAATATCATTTATATAAATAATAAATAATTTTGGACCCAGTACAGAGCCTTGTGGAACACCACAAACAATGTCCAAGCATGATGAGGAATGGACACCCAGCTTCACAAATTGTTTCCTGTCACTTAAATTATTTTTCACCCAATGCAGTACAACCCCCCTGATCCCACACCGTTCCAGTTTATTAATTAATATGTCGTGATTGATTGTGTGTAAGATGCTTGCAGGCAGGGCATACATGGAACTCCATAACTAAGTGGTCGGCATAGTATACAGAAACATCTCTGCTGAATATGGCCTGGAAGTCCCGAGAAAAATGGGAGATGCCCCCTACATTGCTCGAAAATGACTGATCTAAAATCCTGTGGGACTTCCAGATACAGGAGCTTGGATAAAAGGATAAAAGGATCTTGACAGATTAAAGATCTGTGTTCCATTACAGATAAAAGGGGCGAGAAGGGAATTTTTACAATTCTCCACCTCTGGTCCTCTACCAGAGGCTTAGGAACTTCAGCCCCCTAAACAATATCTTTGCTGTTCCTAAGACTGCGCTCTAAGGGAATTTACTATTTACTATTCGTGGTTCCCGTTTGTCTGTGGGATTCTCAGGTAATTGTAGCTGCCCTCAATGTCTGCAATATTGCCTTCTGGTAGTACAATCCCCTCAGTTCTGACTGTCTTCCCTCTTTTGGTTGCCATCCAACTACACTTCTCTAGTCTGTATGGCATTCCGATGTGATTGCTGTAGATTCTAGTGGAATGGATCAGTGAATCAATATCTTGTTCACTCTTGGCACACAGCTTGCTGTCATCCATGTAGCGGAGGTGGCTGATGATTGGTTTACGAAGCCTGAGTGTTTGTAAGATTAGCCTGCTGCAGTGGGGCTAACTAGTAATGAAGTTATGCATATTTGAATATATATAATAAGCAGTATCCTTGTATGCTGAGATATTTTAACAGCATCCCTGTATTAATATTGTCATGCAATAATAATACAAGCAAAGTTAATACAAATAATGCTTTGTCTAAAATGAGTTCATGAATAATTCTTCTCCTAATGACTGGTTATTAATATGTCAAGCTAATAAGCTTATGGGGGATTTTGTGCTTCATCAAAACCTTGGAAATTTCTGCTGAGACTGAGGCCGTATATGCCAGTCAACTTAACAGAAATCTGAGTGTGCAGTTGTGTCAGTGTTCATGCATGCCTATGTGTGTGAGTCATGCTTTTATTGCTTTATAGCTACAATAACACCACCTGCAATAATAGGTGAGCATGTTCCTGCTGCGTGTGAGTGCACTTCACTTGCCCTCTTCTCACCTTAACAGAAGCAGTGGTGTTCAAAAGAATGAAGTGCTTTTAGCCCGAGTTTATCAAAACAATCCCTTTCTCTGCACCATCTGTCAGAAATCATGGGTCAGCTCGTAACCTTTAACCTTGGGGTTTTTATTCAAGCATGGCAGCCCAGTAATGAAAAGTTTTAAAGGAACTGAAACAAGTATTTCCTCTGAACACTTTCCAACCTCCGCTGATCATACACTTCACAATCTGCTCTGGTTTTTTCATCGTTACGTGAGCTGGGGAATCATTTAGACAACACAGTGTAGGCGGATGTCCTTTTGTCAGTGCGCAGCATCTGTGTGGGCTGCCTGCTAGGCTCAGCTCTCTTATGGATAGGGCACTGGAAAGCACAAGCTCCCTAGCTGCAGTCAGACAGATGCAGACTGGTGGGCGCCTTATTGCTAACTGCCTGCAGACAGATGCACCAGCACAGGCTACAATGTACCAACACTTAGTTGGAAATCACTGCAAGAGTAATGTGTGTATAATATACATGTGTGCCTCAGTCCACTTCCCTGGCCTCTGACCCACCATCAGTCTGTTTACATCCTATAAAATGAGTCAGATGTTGTGAATGAAAAAACAAGACTGTGTAGGATGAATGTTTTATCAGGATGTATGCATATATTGTTGCCATAACTGTTTTATCTGTTACTTGCTCTTGTATCATTCAGCCACATGTACAGTTGTGGAATGAGGCTTACATATGCTCATCACAGACATGAATTTCATGGTATTTTAGGTTTTTAATGATTTCTTTGAACTGTTCTTTTTTACCAGGGTGGAATGATTGTACAGCATAAATCTTTAATGACTTAAAAGTTTCAACTTATTTAGGGTTTTATCTAATCCACACAGGTTCAGAAGTATGCATACTAGCCCAAATATATGGATACATCACCGCTAATATTTGCCTAAATGTCCCTTAACAACTTCCACCTTGGTCAGGAACTTTTGGCAGGCATTATAATGGCTAGATATTTGACCACTCTGCGTGGCAGAATTTGTAGAGTTCATTTTTATTTGCTTGGTTTCCTGGCACTGAACTGGCTTTTAAACACAGTGCACAAATTTTTTATATGTTTGAGATTGGGTCTTTGGGTAGGCCATTACAGCAGCTTATTGTTAGCCTGCTTTATTCATTTCAAAACCACTTCTGATGTGTGCTTGCAATCGCTGTCCTGTTGGAACACCCAACTGTGTACAAGTTTCAATTATCTAGCTAAATTTGGAGATCATCCTTCTTCTTCATTATTTGAGCAATATATCAGCACCTCTGCTAGTAAAACAGTCGCAGAGCATGATGCTGTCACTACCATGCTTGACATTTGTTGTAGTGTTCTTAGGTTTGAAAGCCTTAGTTGTCTGTCTGTCTCTCTTTCTACGTATTTTTTTCTTTTGAGCCTCTATGTATAATGTATCATTTTGACACGGATGAGAGAAAATCCAATGTAGATTATACTTAAGCAGCCAATTGTTGTTGTTTTTTTAAATCATTCTAGATGTATGCTGTACAATCATTCCACCCTTTGAAAATTATGATGACATTCATGCCCATGATGAGTGTATGTAAACATCAGACCACACCTATACCTCTGCCAAAGCTGTAAACTCCCTCCATGCAAACCAAAAACAGAGTCTCTGGATGATCAGGATGAGTCTGTGTCATTTTTATTCAGAAAACTTCAGTCAGACAAACTTCAGTCAGACAGTATGCATTTGTGAAGATACGATGCCAAATGTCCACTATCCAAATCGTAAATAATCCATCCAAAATTTCCTGGTCCCAGATCCAGAGTTGGATCAAATACAAAAAGTTAATCACTTCTAATCTGGGCCAAGCCTCACTTGTGGTGAAAATTTCTTGAAAATCTGTAAACAACTTTTTGAGTAATCCTCCTAAAAACACCAAACAAACAATCAGACAGACTGTGCCAGTCGTATAACTATTTTGGCTGATGGAAATTTTTTTGAAAAAATATTACTATTTGTTTTGGGGGTTTTTTTAATATCTGAGAAAGTTAAAATCAGTGTGGAAAAATACTGCATCAAGATAGCACGTTGGAGTTGATTAATCAAACAAGCTGTAAAACATTTCTGAACTTTGGCTTTGCTTAGGGGTGTATTTACTTCATGTTGGAGGGAGCTTTGCTGTCTATGCCTCTCTGTTTTCAGTTTTCATAGAAAGCTGCTCACTGTAGCTTCATGTTTATCATACAGACACGATTATCAGTCTTCCCAGAAGGTAAGTGAGCAAATATGCAGTATTTGTCAAAAGTCAAACAAATTCTTAAAAAACACTATCAACAAGTTGTTTATTAAGATAAGACCTGGCATGATGTGTTTTGCTGTTGTAGCTGTCAGCCTCTGAAATATCTCAGTATTTTTAAAAGCAAACATTAGCATTAAAAGGTAAAAAAAAAATAAAAAAGGAAAAAGAGAAAAAAAACAGGTTTTGATCAAATCCAGTCGCAGCCATTCTACAAGCTGATATTTGCAGTATGCAAATGTAATATTAATCTCATCTAATAAACAAATAGTTTCCTTGTACCTATATAACTTAAAAATGGTGTTTCAGCTAACACTAGGAGGGTTATGTTTATATATATATATAACTATAGCTCACATAATTACCATTAAGAAATATCATAAAGAACCTGAATGGGCAGCACATCCTTCACGGTCGAGTAGTTTCCACTAAGCCCCATGCCGACTGCTTTATTACATGTCTGTACTGTCTAGTTGAGATGTTTCTAAAGACATTTTATATGATGAAAGAAGGCATCAGTTCCACAAGATGAATAATTAACTAGTGATTTTTACCCCTTTAGGCCATGAAGCTGCTGCCAGTCTGTGTGCAGACAGGTGAGAGGATTGCTGACTGTATAAACGATGGCACTGAGTCAGAGGATCTCATGGTTTCACAGGCATGCAGCCAAGCTTGTTAATAAAAGGTAGGGTATTGTACTGAATTTAAAGTTTAAAATTTGAATAATTCAAATACACAGTTATAGTTTACCTACACCCTTGCTGTTCTTATATATATATTCCCTATAAATATCATACGTGGTACAATCTAATTAAATATTTTTCATTACTCAGGTATTCGTGAAGCTGTCGGCATCAAAGACAAGAAGTGCTCACTGCCTGAATATTTGCTTGTCAAATCATCACGACATTGAGGTTAAATCAATCTGTCAAAGAACTTCAAATTTCAAGTCATTGTACTTACTGACATTGGAGAAATTGAGCCTGCGAGGAGTAGCAGGCCCCTGAATCATGCATGTACTACAATTCTCTAAGGTGTGATGTGTGAAATATAGGTATGGTCCTATTTCACTTTTTGCCTCTAAGCTAATGGATGGAGTAGTTGGCTAAAGAAAAAAAAGAAATAAGACCAGAGTAGGCACACAGGCACTTTGCCATTTTTAATTATATATGGTTTGCATTCCTGTCAAAATAACCCCACTGTGCTTTCCTTGTAAGAGTATATACGCTGGTCACTATTTACGGATCTGGAGCTCCATTTCATTTAGTTGGAGGCTGGGCAGCCAATCCTAGACCTAAACCGAAGTAGCTGAGCTCTGAGAGCTGAAAGTACCCCCATCAGGTATTTTCAGCCTTTCTTCCATCTAAACCATAAATAAAACCTTGTTCATTTCAGAGTCACAGGGTGCAGGCTGCATGTCACAGCTGTCGGAATAGCCGTGTCTCTTTTGTAAGGCTTTTAGTGTAGGTGTAGTGTTTATCCCACCGGTCACGCTGAGGCAGCCACCATGGGGCCTCAGCCCTCCTCTCTGAGTGTTGGCTGAGTTTGCCCACGCTCTGCTCTCCACTGTGTGTTGTCTGCCTCACCAAGTACCCAAGTTGTCAACTATCTTCACAGGAAACATACAAGAGGAGGGGTGCCAAGAGGAGCCGTAATTCTCTCTAAATTACAGACCAAGCATGACCCTCACTCATTTATTTTTTTCTAGCTCTTCTGGAAATTAGGAGGTAGGATTGTCACCTGGCTGCTGGATGATGAGTGCAGACACAGGCAAAGCAGAAAGACAATAAACATCCTTAAGGGTAATAACTTGGTTTAAGTAAAATTTCACTATCCCTTGAGAGCTGCCAATAAAAAGATAAGATCTCAAATTGGTCTCCTTGTCTTAGTTGAGAGGTGATTGATATTCTGTCAGAACAGAAGACATCTCTAATAAGCTAAACCTAAACCTGTGGATCTGAATGAAGTGAAAATAAATCCTTTGCTCAGTGATTCCATTTTCAAATCTGCAATGTAGAGCACATTGTAGAGTACAGTCAGTTGTTTGAGATGAGCTATTTCAATTTGTCTGCACTAACTAAATTAAAAAGAAAATGCAAATGGGACTCCCACATTAGCTCAGGGCTTTGGTTCTGTGTCCTAACCTGGTCCCACTCAGTGCTCCACCTAGTGATTATGCAAATGATTCTTCAGCATTAGTTTGCTTTTTGCAGTTCTTTGGGATACATTCCTATCCCCTCTTCCTAGTCTGATTTGACCTAGCCTTGCAATTTAATTTGCCCCCACACGATTGTGGCAGCCACTACTTTAATATTCTGTGACACTTTGACATCATTGTAAAATAGTATCAATGGAAAAAACTAAAATTTTTAAAGCTAAAACTCCAGGCAAGTTTATTTATGGTGTTATGACATTAAAGAAGACAAATTTATTCAGACCGCTGGTCAGACATAACAGGACATGAGAAGGCATCAACTAGACCTTAACTCAGGGTCAGGGTCGAGTGGGGTGTGCGTGTGTGTCTGCTTGTGTGTGTGTTTGTGTGTGTGTGTATTTGGGGGTTGTTATTCCCTGCTATCACAGGGCATGAGAGGTGGAATACATTCTATCACAGGGCTAACACAGAGAGACAACCATTCTCACCTGTGTGCAATTTAGAATCGCCTATTAACTTAGCATGCATGTCTTTGGACTATGAGAGGATACCTGGAGAGGCATGTTCTCAACTCCATCTTGAATCTTGAATCTGGAATTCAAGTGATTTCTTCAGTCTTAAAGGTCAATGTTAGGTATTTGACCATGATCAGCTAACTTACTTCAGACACTTTATTTGTAATGTTTGATCATTTTCTCTCTTTGTCTTTTCTTTCTGTATTTTTGGCCGTAAACCGTGGTGATAACAGAGAACAGACATATTAATGCCGTGCCACATTCATCCACTTCGTTTCGATGCCTATCAAAGATTCTGCACTCCATCTGTTTGCATGTTGCTTGGTGGACAGTAAAGGTTATGCAAGTAGAGCTTTTAAAAGGGAGCAAACATCTCTGAGTGCACCTTCCTATACCTCCCATATAACCTTATCATTGGTGAAGTAGCTGCAGATGTCATACCCACTGCTTAGCCAGTAAGATAGATCTCCCGCACTTCACTGACAGCAGATATTCCATTATATCAACCAGCAGTCACCGTCTCTTCCTCTGAATTATTACCAGCCCTGTCACTTGCCTCAGCACCAAATTGGCTTAGCCAGTAAATGAAGGATTTGAATAATACAGTTCACCTTTTTTTTTCTCCACTCTCACTGCCTGGACTTCATTTACTGACAATATAATCTTTTCATTTTCAGCATTTTGTTTTTAGATAAACAAATCATTTCCTGTCCAGTCAAATGCAAAACAAGTCCAACTGCCTGATAGTGAAAGTGCCATTGATTTAATTTAATATAAATTATGCTTTTTAACTTTAACAAATGTTTCATCTCAAGCACAGTAGAGTTGAAAACAGTAACAAGAATGATATCACTGTATTTCCTCAAATGTTAAAATTTCAGGGGCAGTTGTATTTTTGAAAGATCCAGTAGTAGGTTTGCATTGTTGCATATTATTAAATACTATTATTTCATATGAATATCATTGCTTTTTAAATACTTTAGATTTTACATATTAAAATTGAAAACTGTATATGCTGAAGTCAAAAATGTACTTGTTGGTGCATACACTCACTAGCCACTTGATTAGGTACACCTTAGAAATAGCTAGAAGGACCCGTTTCCCTTCAGAACTACCTTATTTGTACATTTTTTGTGCCATAGATATAATTATATGTAATCATGTAATGTCATTTATTTCCCACACCACCATGACCACTAGCCTGGGTGGATGCATACTTTCATATCGTTCAAATTCTGACCCTGCCACCTGTCACATCAGAAATTGAGACTCTTCACACCAGGCAACATTTTTTCCAGTTTTGGTAAACTGTAGCCTCTGTTTCCTCTTCGGAACTGCCAGAAGAGGCACTCCATATGCTCTTCTGCTGCTGTTGCCCATCTGCCTCAAAATTTGACGTGTTGTGTGTTTAAACATGCTTTTCTGCATACCTTGGTTGTAACAAGTGGTTATATAAATTACTGATGTGTTCTAGCAGCTCAAAGCAGTCTGGCCATTCTCCTCTGATGCCAACAAGGCATTTTCACCCAGAGACCTGCCTCTCACTTGGTATTTTCTGTTTTTTTGAATTATTCTTTGTAAACCCTAGAGATTTACAGGAAAGTCCGAGGAAATCAGCATTTTCAAGTACTCGCGTCAACAACGTCACAATCATGCAGCATTCAAATTCACTGAAATCACCTACCTCCTCCATTATGATGTTCAGTTTGAACTTAAGCATGTCGTCTCGACTGTGTTTACATGCCTGAATAACTTGAGGTGCTGCTGTTGTTTGGGCCGATTAGATATTCCAATTAACAAGTAGCATAACAGGCATACCCAATGATTTGATCAAAGAATGTGTATTGCAATATTCAGTTTAATTAACTGGACAGTGATAGAACAGAAGCAGAATAAGTGCCAGTAGTAAAATAATGTAATAAAATGTAGGATATATAGACTGTTATACAGAGCATAATTCATTGTTGTGCTTCCTTGTTTTGAAAAACCAGTCAACCTGAATATACAGTAATGTGCATTATCAGCCTAAAAACCTGTGAACCTGAAAATGCAGTCAAGTCATAAGTATTACAACAAAAAGAGCTCAATATTTTCAATAAACCTATTGCCAGTTTTGATTATATCTAAAGTCTGTTGCACGCAGTATGCATTTCTACTGAAACATATAAGAAAGGGAGACACTCAAACTCTGGCAGCCTTTATGTCAATAAATTCAATGCTGGCCTGACATGTTGCCATTTGGCTTTGAAATGAGAAACAGACTACCTAATACATACTTACAATCCATTGTAAATGATTAATGTGTGATGAACAAAGACAGATTCGTCCACTGGGAATCAAAGCTTATACAAGGTTGACATGAAAGCATTCATGCCCTCTAGGTAAATTCAACTGGGAAGGTTATGACATCCCATCAAGCCCACACTATTTGCTGCACTTGAGTCTTCATGTTGTCGCTGAAATAAACACAACAAAGAGAAAACATAAAGACTTCATATAAAAACCACTGACTGAGGCATTTCTGATGTACCCTAAGAATTTCTTTGCACGTAAGGCTTCAGAATTGAAGCAGAAACATTAGCATTTGGCAGCGTTCACTTTACCTCCTCAAAAGAAGAATAAGACTTTTGGCTTCATCCTGCTCTTCTTTATTCTGCCAGCTGCTGTTCCTGATATCTTTAAACCTTTATTTTTCAATTTAGCGTGGTGCGCAGTGGCAGCACAGGCTCAAAGGCTACAGCGTCTATATGGGGTCACATATCAGGCGCTCCTCAGGGTTGTGAAGATATTAGGGAGCATGATACAGTGTGTCTGTCATTCTCAGAGCTGCAGCTGCAGTGCTCTGACTTCCTGGGCCAGGCTGTCCATCTCCACATTTCACAGCTCCAACGTGACTGCTGCAATGAGACAAGGAATTGCAGCGTCTGTGCCAAGTCCTAACACAACCACTTGCTCCCTCTCAGAGAAGAGCATCTGCATCCTGGCTGCCACTTCCCGACTTGCTCGGGTCATCCCCCAGACTACGTCATTACAGAGGACATCAGGCTGCACTCTCCATAAATTAAATCTGGGACTGCATTTACACAGGGAGAGACAATCTGGGTTTAACCCTTGATGTACAGATGATGTTTTTCCGTAGCTTTTCTAAGCAGGAAAATGTTACGCTTTCAGCTCTTTCTGCAGTTATTTCTTGTGAATGCCATCCTGTATCATATTGTGTGGACACATATCCATATGGTTTGGATTGTGTTGTGAAGGTTTTTATATTCAATAATCTATCAATGATATGTATTGATTTACTATCACAGGAGCTGAGGCCTGACTTCTTCACTGAAGTATGGGGTACTTCAATAGATTTCTTAGCTCCTCCTTCTGCTGCCTTCTTATTATTAAAACTCTGAAATTCACAGACCTTCTACCAATCCCAGTGGGGTATTTTTCACTACTCTAAGGGAGCTCCTTAATGGTTTTCATTTGGATTAGTGTGCCTGACTATTGACACGGGCCACGCCTGTAATCCCATGAATTTCAGAGGACATAAAGACCGAAAACACAACAGGCAAAGGTGGATATTATTTGTTGTTACCAGGGGGAGTGTATTATACCTACCCAATAGCCTCACCCATAGCCGTATTCCCCGGATGCAAATTTTTAAAAGTATATTCACCAAGTATTATTAAATAGTCATGCTAATAACTTCCTTTGATTATTAAACTCCCACGCCTGCTGTTTGGAGCAGTGGACCTTTATGTGAGGAAGAAAATGGTCTCCCTTCAAGCAGTACCAAATTAAACATACCCCTAACCAGACTGTGAAATTGAGCAATTCAAAATCATTTCCAGCGCGTTGGTGCAGCCCATACTCAGAGGAAAAAAGTTTTCTCATAGATAGGACTGCCCAAGCTCTAAAGCCCAGGTGACGTAACTGACACTCCCCCCCCCCCCCCGACTGTCTTCATTAAGTCGAACCGATTCAGTTTTTACTTCACTTCAGTTTCCACTTCAGCCGCAGGAGTTGCCGTAAAACCCTCCAGGCATCCGTGTTGAACCGGCCACCATTTATAGCCTGACAGGCAATCTTATTATGAGATTTAAACTTTACCTCGGCTAGATTGGAGGATCAACACGCGCTCCTGTCGCAGTTATTCTCCGCCGTTTCCCAACTGATAACACACCTACTCTGCCTACCTACACGGCTCCTTTTATTGTGGTTAAACGCTGGTGTCAGCTCTCGGTGTAATAGAGAGAGAAAAAAGAGAGAGGGAAAAAAAAGCCAAGCCAGGCTCCGGGTCTCTTCAGCATACATAAAGGCGAGCAATGAGAGGAGCTCAGCCTTGAATTAAATCACTCTCCGCTAAATGGATCTTTGAGACTCACCCTTGGCGCAGGCAGCTGCTGCTTTGCGCGTCTTTAAACCGAAACAGAAATCTGGATTTTTCTTTTGTTATTTTCATTTTTGTACTATCTGCCAGAAACATCTCCCGTCTCTTTGAATATGTCTTGTGTTCGCGGTGAGATACAGTAAGCAGACAGCTTTGTATCGGGAAGAGGCTCTTGCTCTGCGATCGTTAAGCAGGTAAGCTGTTACACTGTTACACTGTTGCCCGATTTTGCACTTTAATTTCGCAGACTTTACAGAGCTCGCATTGCACTTGACACTTGTGTTTTCTATTAAGGAGCAGTGGTTTTAGTATTTGAGTTTTGTTCAGCTGTTGTGCACATGCCATGCAGATAACATAACTCATATTACTAAGTGAATACAGAGCTTTCGAAATGCACCGTTTAACTTGGAAAACAGCACGCTACCGCCGCAGCATTTTGCATTTGCTTCTTTAAGATCTTAGCACATTGACGGGCACTGAAACGGGACATGGGGGCACTTTTTGGTCTGGGCTGCGATTCGTGTTACGAATTACGGCAGCTGCATTAAGTTCCTTGTTTTCCTTCCTCTTCTTCTTCTCCTCTTTTGTAAGTTATTTTCTTCATTAACTAAAAAAAACCGCAACCCACGCGCGCATTTGCTCTGCAAGCATTCAGTCTGCTACAGCTCCAGTCAAAGTGAAGTGGATACTTTGCAACTGTAAACCACCAGTAATACTGTCCGCTGGAGATGTCGCTTCAGCACCACGGACAGTTCCTCCACGACTCTACATAACCACTTTATTTTACACAAAGATACTGCTGTTACTTGACTTTGCACCCTGCTGTAGAGAGGGCTAGCTGTTGCTTTGTCAAATGAACACATTAAGCAAACACATACAGTGCGCATAGAAAACACACACACACACACACACACACGCACGCACACACACACACACACACACACACACACACACACACACACACACACACACACACACGTGCTCTCGACTGCACCTCTTCTGCTTCCTACATCTCCAGGCCAACACACCCTACACAAAAGTGACAAAATGACATCTAGTCTCAGTAATGTACACGTACAATTCACAAGCCACTATTAAGGGAGGTCATGACATGGTTAAGGCAACTTAAAAGCCCAATCTTAAATGATTAGTGCATTGCATGACCTGAACATACAGTACTATGTTGTTATTACACTGTCTGGTCCTTAGTGTAGCCCTGTTCAGTCTCACACAGATTAGCTGAGGATTTTGCTGCGTCTCTGCCATCTGTCTGGGAAATGCAATCTATATACTGCATTCTAGACGTGTTTATTTATTTGAATTGCCCAAGGCTTCATAGGGATTGATTTCTCTCTTTTTTAATTCAGCAAAGACCTAATTTTCAAATAAATTCAGCCAGCTCTGAAGTGGTTTGCACAAATAAGCATCTGTAGTCTGCGGAATAGTGGTTTGAAAATGCAGAAACAATGCCAGGTTTAATATAAACTACGCCTGCGGTCACACAACGACCAAAGAAATTAGAAGCTATAGATATGATTCTGTGGTTTTCCACTGTGCACGTAGGTGTAGGAATGCTGTATCATTCCTCTGCTGGTTAAATAAGGTGCTACAGTCCTAGTGGTATTTAGAGCCTGGGAAGCATTTAAGATATTAAGCTTAAACAATCTGTCCAATTCCACCAAAACTGCGGGCAATGTATTGATTGTCAATGCTCGCTCTCATTCCAATAATTTCATTAAGATGATCAGACCCAGCTTAACCCTTATCATCAGTGTGAACAAGTGTCTTACTTCTTGAAGATTTTTTTATGGCAGGAGTTAGGAGTGTTTCAAAACATCTTAGTTTTGCTGCTGTTGCTAAAGCTATCTCTCGCATTAGCCTTCATATCTCTCTTTTCCTGTCCCCGTCTCCCTTATCTTGATTATGCAGCTGTATGATTGAGTCAGCTATTTTGTATGCAAGTTGCCTTAGCTTGGTTCTTTTTGGAGGAGAGAGAAAGAGAGAGATCGTGCTGAGGATACTGAGAGAGAATTACAGCTTCTCATGGCGATGAGGAGTAGAAAAGACGAGGCTGCCCTGTTCGATAAATTGCTGTTTGAGAGAAAGACAGATATCCTAGGGGGACAGTGGTTTTGGAAATGTGACCAACCTTTCTAAATGGAAATGGCAGTGCGCATTAGTTTTCCACAGCTCTGTACTGTAGACAGCATGAACTAGGCATCCAAAAGTCTTGGTTACCAAGTTATCCTGATACAAAACAATTTCATTCATCTGAGAAAGACTGTGAAACCAGCAAGCACTGTACCCTGAATGCACACATAGGGATAGGTGACAAATCTATGGAAAACTCTGAACCCTTGACCTCTGCAGTAAAAGGATCCAGTGCCTTTATTATAACGTCGGGGGCATGCTGCTGGCATGGTAAGATGAAACATTTCTTTCATAGCCCTATTCACAAAGTTCAAGGGGTTACTGAGTGGTTTAATGAGTATAAATAATGAATCATGTATTATTGTCGACACATTCACGAATTTAGTTCCCATCTATACACCCACAGAAGATTTTGGATGGACACGTCAGACGGTGCTCCCATTAACATTATTAAAAGACCAAATGAGGGGATGCTTTTTGAAAGAATGATGTTTGCTTCCACTAGTAGAGTTGTAGTGAGTCAGAGAGTCAGTGCCAAGGTGCACCGGAGCCCTTTTTGCTTTACATGTTGACACAACACCCTACTAAAACAGTGTATTCTTTCCTATAATTTGTTCCCTTCTGTAAATACAGTAGTAGTAGCGTCATAGACAATTGTACAATAAGAAGCGTTTTTAAAAAGTCATTTTTTTCTGCTATAATCTCAGAAAATTCTTAGCAATTTGAAACTTTTACAGTATATCATTGGCAGTTATGGCTTCTTGCATGTTCTGATACTTTCTATGGCAATTTAGGGGCTAAAAGGACATAAAATGTTCTTTTCCCTCTTCCTTTATTGCTGATCCTACTTATGGTATTAAACTGGCAATATGTCTGTCCCCTGTCTATATGTCTCAGCTTTAAAGCCAAATAGTGCAATTTCCAAAGAGAAAGATAGAGAAAAACTGCAAAACGTTTCATGTGCTGTGCATTTTTTTTTTCTTTTCACACTGACGTCATGTTCTGAAAAAGTTACCCAGGCTTTGCCAACTGTATGTTCAGGCAGCGATGCTCTGGTTGTATGGTTAACAATGTGTAAAGTGTAATCAAAGGGGCCAGGCAGGGTTTGTAGACAAAGCTGTGAAACATATGGTTCAACAGCATGGCACATTTCAGTTCCACGGCTCTCCACAACCGTTAGGCTCAAACTGAAACTTCCTGTGCTGTGAATAGTGTTTGCCATTTTTACAAGAGCTGTTGTACCACCTCAATCTGCAGTATCCCATGTGACACTCAGGTGGGCTTGTTTTCCTCTGTGGTGAAGAATGGCAGGATCATGAAATTAGTCACAGAGGGAAGACAAACGAAAGGAAGACAAAAACTGTGTTCAAAGTAATGAACAGGTAAAACCCCACATGCACAGTACAGTCATACTGGATCTAAAAAACAATTTCTGCTTTTTTACCTCTGATACTGTTATATTACAGAATTCTTTTTCAGTGTTATTAGCCATTTATATGATAGATAGATAGATAGATAGATAGATAGATAGATAGATAGATAGATAGATAGATAGATAGATAGATAGATAGATAGATAGATAGATAGATAGATAGATAGATAGATAGATATTTTTTCCAGTGGCAAAACTTTTGAAAGGTTGTTGACGGTGAAGGACAAGACCATAAATGACACTGTCAGAGCTATGCCTTAGGACAACAGACATTGGGAAAGGTTGGCAATTGGTTGAGGATTTCTCAATGTCTAACGAAGGCTGTAACAAGCAGATAAGGTTGAAAATACAGAAAAAAACAACCCCTGAACAAACAAACAAACAAACAAAAAAAACTGCTGTACCTTCAAATGCAGCTGCCCTTGGGCACCTTTTATTTAGCCAATGCAAAATAAGGGTGCACCTTTGTGGAGACAGTATCTTCTAGAAGACAAAACCATTAGCAAACTTCACCTTGAATCAGCACCTCATGAGTCATTAACTGCACATTCACAGAGCCGTGGCCCAGTCTCATCTCCGGAAAGAATGTATTTGAGTTTACTCAGGGGACGCTACTGAAAGTGGCAGCAATGGCCCTTTGGATTCCAGGCATGTTTCAAGGGAAAAAAAAATATGGCAGGTTTAACCATTATCTCTCCTATCTCTTCAACCTTTTATTTTCTTATATGCTGATTACAGTTTAGCAGGAAATGAGATGACTGCCATTTATGGGGATTTTTACATATTCCCTGAAAAACTGATCAGCCCACGGCGCTACGGATATGTAAATGAAAAGACAGCTGCATACAAGCAAGTAGGAATCAGTTACTGTACCACTGATAGATTGTGGGGATCAACCCAAAGATGTAGGGATTCACTTGAGGGTGTGAATGAGTTATAATTAATTTAGGCGTGCACTAAAATTAATCCATCAGAGAATGCCAGAAACATTTCTGTGTAGTTTCCTCAACCACCTGCTGGCTGCCTTATGATAGACAAAACCTTTAGTAAACAAGGATCCTGAAATGGCAGAGTGAGGCAAATTGAACATTGCTGTTCACTTTCTGTCTTCTATGCAAAAGAATTAGATCCTAGAATGCAAAACAACGCATATCTGCAGGCAACTCCACTGCTTGAATATCCTGCACATGAGAGCCCATTAAAAGCGGCAAGTCTGTTTCATTTCTAAATTGCAGGATTTCGTATTTCAGAGGACTGATCACTGTCAATTAATGCTTTTTCTAACACCTTGTGACCTTTTACGTTGTAGATAAAGTGCAGGGAGACAGGTTGAGAAATGTTCCACTAAAGTAGAATTTGTAGACACATTGTACACAGACATAGAGGTATCTATATATATGATTGGCTGCTGTAGCTCAGTGAGGTATGCTACATATTTCCTCTGTGCATTGTGTGCAACACAGCACAAACAAAGAGATTATACATGGCATAAAAATAACTTTATTAATGAAACAGTATGTTTTTCTTACTTTTAGACAAAAGGCACATGACAGCACAATAATATATACTTTATAGATTTGCTTAGCTATATTTATTTAAAAAAAGAGTGGTAAAGGTAGCTTTGTTTCTCCATTTCTTGATAATTCAATTTGTCCTAATGCCAGGAAAGATTGAAAACAAAATATGATCTTGTTACTTTGCAAAAAGGCTTTTGTTTTTGTAATATAGTCTGGCAAAGAGTTGATAAATAAATAGGTGAATCTGACAGCTAGACAGTTTAGTGCATATCAAAAACAAGACAAGGATGATATATTGCAGCTTAATGATGGAAAGGATGAATCATAGCGCTGTTATTTGTACAAACCAGCTGCAGATGCACTTGTTTAAACATGTGCTGCTCTTACCTGCTCAGTCAAAGCAAGCTAATATGAATAAAATACCAAAGTTCATCAGACTGGGTGTAAATGTACCACCAGGTGTGAATTAACAATGGTGACATAATGACATATTTTCCTTTATGGAAGCTGAACACCTTCAGTTGAAATGCTGTTGCAAAGTACAAGATGAATTAGAGTTTAAAAACATCTTAAGAATCATTAAAATGACCGATACTTCATTCACTGGCCATTATTTTAATGACAGACCAAAAAAGGTCCTTGTACGCTACTCCATTACACAGAAAGAGGCATATATGTACAAAGCACACAAACATAATCTCTGTCACTGGGAAGTCAGGACACCAGTCACATTAATTGCTTCCTTGGGGAAATATAAAAAGCAAGGAGCTGCTCTGTAAAATCTAAGACTTTCTAAGACCACCAAATAAGAAAATATATTTAAGGTTGTGTGCAGTCAGTCAATTGAAGCCATTTATACTGCAGACTTGATTTCCTGTGATCTGCTTCAAGCCATACAACTTCTGTTTAGATAATTAAGTTCGATTTCTGTGCAGTTGCAAATAGTGCTCAAAGACGCCTCTGATTAGATCAGTGATTGGTAATGCAGCATGATTAGGCAGTTTGCAGTTTCCTATCAATTATGAAATTTAAACCAACACGCCTTTAAAGACGACAGATGCTCAGTGAATAAAGCCACTCCCACATGCTAACATGAAAGCAAATGCTGTTTATCAAAAAGTGAGGGAATTCTTAAAAGTTTAATGGGTGCCAAAAGTCACATCATGATAATCAAAACATGGCCCTCCTCTCGATGAATGTTAAGCAACTCTGGTCTGAGCTTGTAAACAGCTTAAGTAGTACACTAATGATGCAATTGAGGTAATTAACCTGTTCAATGGCTTCTACGAGCATGAAACGCTAAATGTGTTGTCTCTTTTTTATTTACTTTTTTTTTTTATTGTGGACAGCATTTAAATGTGCGGGCCTGGCTTATAAGTATGTTTTTTTTATTTTTTTTATTTCAACACTTTTTATTAAAACATTTAAGTTACCAGTTTATTCCAGCGTATACTGGTATATAATGTTTATATTTTTCATTTTTTAAATTCTTTGATGATTGAATTACCATATTTTTTCCAACCCAAGCAATGCAGTTAATTCCTAAGAACATTTCTATGTAAATACATAACAGTAAGGACCTCCTCATGCAGAATATGATAGCAAGGAAATTAAGGTGGGAACAGTCATTTATAAGTGCTTCATTTTATCATAATAAAATAAAAACAAAACTCTTCTAAAATGAGCCTTTTAATTGTAGGCAGGTCAAAGAGAAAACTGTGCCTCCTTTACAGTTTCTGCAAACTATTTCAAACCTTCAGAAAAGTAATGTAAAACGAGAACAGAGTTAAAAATAACACACGCAATTATGCTCCAACTGTCCTTCACATTTCAAAAACAAACTGTGAAGGACCTGCGCTGCTCATAATGTTGTATAGTGTCTCCACTTTTTAACTGAAAGCGCCAGTGGTCAAGTTGTTTTCCCTCTGTACCCCCAATTGGCCCTGGCCAGCTGAACAAACATTTCTGTAAGTGAACAATTATCTGAAGTGAAGCCTAGAAGACAAGGAGCAATCAGGTGATCAGACTCATCTACACTTTGATGTTGTGTGAAGGTCATTCCTTATTCTTTCTCCAGCACTACAGCCAAACACACTGGCTGTAGTAGAAATGTCTGATGGATGATTTGAGCAAGTCAATTGCTTCCCATTGAGCCAACCCAGTAAAAGCCATGCTGGGGACATATTGCAATTCTTGTGAGTGCTTGATGAGTGATGGGCAACCCCCACAAACATCCAGCTGGCCCAGATAACAAGGTTATCTTGGTCACGATCAAACAGTGTTATAGGAATTCAAGGACTGTGACTGAACTTCTGACCTGCTAAAATTATTTCTAGTTATTTGGATAACTATTCTTACCACTTCCCTTAAAAGGTCACCTGAAGGTGAAATGTTAATATAAACAAAACAGGAAGCACATCATTTGAGTCACCTATCGCAACCGGCATTCCTTAAAGGTTTACTGCAAACTAACAAGCACAATTCTCTGTCGTTTAAGAGCGTAGGGCAGATGGACCTCAAACTGATATTATATACACTTTAGAGAAAAATGTATCTTTTCCTTGTCAGCCTCTCTCTACAAGACAAATCTAAAAGACATTTGTTTTCTTCTTTCATTTTAGAACAAATAAGCTTTTATTGCACTTGCAGTAATAGAAATACTGAGTTAACTCAAGTAATATTATGGTCACTTCAGTGTAGTTTCCTCTGCTCAGCCAAGCAAGCAGTGAAACAGGCACTTGTACACACTGATGGAAGAAACAGAGCAACCACATGTAAGAGCAAAGATGAATAATAATTATGATTAGATAAATAAAATTAGGGAATCAGGTAATTAAATGAAGAACCCCTAGAATGGAGATTTAATTGGAGGGGGTCTAACTAACAGTGCAGTCGCTTTAAGGTATTGCATTTGCTTAATCGAAGCGAATCATCAGATAAACAACTATGAAATACGCATATATATAAAAACATTAATGTTCTTTATGTTTTCTTAAAGTTGCGATTTTCAACACCACTGCATTTACGTAACAATTGTGGTTACTTTATTTTGCATGGACAATTTACAGTGAATTTAAATACACCCGTATGTAGCTCTACCTTATTGAGCTACTAGATGCCATAAAAGCGTCATTAAAAATTAATGTATCAGTAGTTCTCATTTAGCTGGGTGCTGCTAATTTACTTAAGTAAAGGATCTGAACATTCACCTCTCGAGTGTTTTCCTGCAGATATACTATGAGAGATACACTGTGGCTTCCAAATTTAATTCTCATTCATAATGAAGAATAATTTCACAAAGTGATTGCAAGTGACAATTTCCACTTCCTGCCATAACAGGCTCTTGACTCAGTGTGCGGCTGTTGTAACAGAAGGCTTTTTATCTCAAAACAATCCCAGCATCTGTTTTTCTATTAAAATTCTGTATTCTTGCCTTTTCAAAGGTGGTAGAAAAAGAAAACTTGAACTTCTTTCTTTTTATTTTCAGGACATTTAACAGACACTTAACAAAGTACTATCTAAAAAAAAAAAAACATTGTTTAAGAGAAGCTGAGGTATTCACAAACCATCAGTCCCTAACTTTAGTTCCAAGGGACCAGTTAGTTTTCAGTATCACAAAGGATCTACAAAGATTAACTGCACCAAATGATAAGATGGCTGCTTTAAAGACCAGCTGGGAAGAGCAGGTTTTAAATAAAAGGGCCACTGACTCATCAATAATTTCATCAACCATATGTCTAGCTTTTGCAATCTGTGAGTGACCTTGTTGGCTGTAATGTAGAGATCAAAGGTCAGTTCATGAGAAAAATAATTAAGAAAAATGTCTTTGATAGCTACTGATATGCAAAGTGTGCAATATCCCAGATTTCCTCAGATACAGCTACACCTATCTGTACTTAAACACCTTTAAGCACTTTTGTCTTGTGCATACCATTCATGCTGCAGGCTTGGAAATAGTTTTGCTCACCTGAGCATGCCCTGTCATGATTCAAGAGCGTGATATGTTCCAAACAAGCTGTGCAATGTCACGGATCGCTTGGCTCCCTATTAGATCATACAGTAATTCTTGACAGTCTTGAATAGAGTTAGTTCATTTTTAAACTGTAATCCTGTATAAATCTACAGATTGTCACAGAGAAAGTGAAGATAGGACACCGTTACCATAGAAACTGATTCCAAACTTGGAGCAAACATACTAGCATCTACTTATAAAAATGTGCCAGTATTCACACCATTAGCAGGCCACAGTGTACCATAACACTCATACTGGAGAGCATCGCCGCATACTTGACTTACTGTTCATTGACACTATCATAAGGCTTTAATGTAATGCAAATTATTCAAAGAGCCTGATTTCTACACAGTCATCTCAGTGAAGTCTTGAATAGGCCTTGGTGTAAGTGCTCTAAACAATGACTTCCATAAAGGACCTCAAAACATCTAACATTTTAAATTAATTAAGGCTCATACAGTAAAGAATTCCATTTAATCACTTATGTTGTTATCTTTATGGCTAATCAAACAATGCAGTTGCTATGCTTTACAGAGTAGGTTGATTGCAAAGCAACAAATAAAGGCAGAACAGTGGGCTAACTGAACCAAGCCACATCAACGGACCAAAAAAAAAAAAAAAGAAAAAGAATCTCTATATTCAGTGTGCCCAGAGCAATGAAGTCAGTGTTGTACTGTGCCAAGATTTTAGAGTGCTGTTACCAAATACTACAGATCATGATTCAGATAGGATGCAAGATCTTTCTTGGCAGCTTCCTTGCTGCTTACAGCAGCAAATCAGAAACATATCAATATTTACCTGGATAACTGCCATGCTCAGAACTTAATTCTCTGAACAACAGCCAGATGAACAACATCTTGTGAATATAAGTTATTTCTCTCAACAGCTATGAAATCACAGACAAATACCTTGGTAGCATGAACATTTTTGCAAACATACTTTTTTAATGATTATTATCTAGGTCGACAGCTGGCAAGAAAAGTGGTCCATCCCCAGCTGCAGAGCATCAATCTGACGCTCCACCTGTTGTCTTCTCACTCACGCCCTCCATTGCTCATTAAACAGTGCTGCCTTTCAGGCCGAATCAGCTCAGACTGGTGATCACCCACTGTGAGACTAGAACACAGAGAGAGAAAGGATCTGGGTGCCAGATTGTCAGACCTGTGAGGTGTTATTCCTCAAATAAATATGGAGATTATGTGTAAAGCCTGTGTGCCAATTATGCTTTCCCACTTCTTTAGCAAGATCATTTGGAATCTGTGTAAAGTTATGCACAATGATTAAAATGCACAGTTAGGGTCTATAGAGCATGACTGCAGGACATGCTGTTAAAATGAGCCTTTAGTCAACAGCAGGTGACATTAACAGACTGTGTTTCTGTACAGCTTCTGTTGGTGTCTCAACAAGCCAATTCACTGGGGCAGTGAGTGTTTTGTATGACTGTCCTTTGTAGTAGGCTTGCATAATGTGAGCAGTGCTTCACCATTAAGGTGCTTCTCCATATGCAAACTTTAAAAAGATCCGGATTGAGCCCAAGCTCTGGGTTTAGGTCAGTCTGTCGACGTGGATCACGTGAAGGAGCTGGGCAGTCAACTTAACTGACCCTGCAAAATCTTTTCCTGTGTGGTAGGACACTGAACAATCAAGGGATTTTACCACATATTTGGGCATTGCTTATTCAAAAGTGTGTCATGTTTTTCTACCATTGCAGGCCTGAGACATGGTTAGTGGCGTGCCTAGGGTTAGCTTTCCAAAAATGTATAACTGACATATTTACCAAAGTCACAAAAATTGTATTTAAGTTTAAGTTCTGTTCTCCATGTTCATATGTGGACTCAAAAACCCGATTAAATATGAATGAAGAACTGTTATCATATATGTGATTTTTAAAAATTAAATAGCACTAACAATTTCAACCAACTGGACTTTCAATCGGTATCTTTTGATTGTTCTCATTTTAAAAAGTGACTTTATTGAATGTTTAGACTAGCCATTAACAAACAATCTTTTAACTTGTGCTAAGTTGGCTGGAGATAAAAATAGACCAGATTCTGTTCTGAAAAATACAGCTAATGCAGATGTGCTTTAACACTGCATTCTTCCCTGTGGCCAGCAGGGGGAGACTGTAGTTGTAAAAAGAAATATAAATACTATGGAAAAATTACCTTTTGGTCACTTGACTTAAAACCTTAGTATACCTTCCTGATGAATTTGTAACCTCAATTGTTAGTTCAATGCCTTAACCAACAGAATATGATGTTACTTTTTTAAAAAGACCTAATTTGGTGTAAATTGCAATCAGTCAGGTTTTTCAGTCAGTTTAACGCTCAGTTGTGACATCTAGCTTCAAGAAAAAGAGGAATAAGAGTGCAATGGGCAAAATGCTGAAGTCAAGGCTTCGAGCAGGACTTCAACATGACTGATATGCCACCCATGACATACCAGTGGTGACTTCAAGATTGCTGTCTATTTCTTACAGTCTATAGTTAAGTGACACTTTAAATAAGAAATCCACTTATCAGCCCAGAGCTTAGACAACATGAGTAGTGGATTCAGATCCACAGTCAAGTCTTTGCACACATCTGCCAAATGCATTTATAGCTGGTAAAATTCAGCAATGCTGATCAAAAAACTCAAGCACGCACTGTTGAATACAAATTATTATCATCAGCCATCTTTTGCTCGGTAATTTGCAGCAGATAAATAATAACAGTGGCGTTTGGTGGGTAGCAATTTCAGTAAAGTGATTTCTGCCTTTCCCTAAGATGTTTTCTATTTAAGAATGTTTTCAGCTGACAGACTGAACAAAAAGACCATTTGTGTGTTGTAGAAGCACAGCAGAGAGTGTCGAGACAGTTTAAAGCTTCAACACAACATTTCTTTTTTTTTTTTTTTTTCTTTTTCTTAAATGACATCAGAAACAGCAGTATGCGACATTACGTGATGGCAGAGCTTCAGTTCATCCTTTGTCTTTTTTTTTTTTTTTTTTTTTAATAAATAGGACAGGGGGAATGAATGAGAGAAAGAGGGGGAGAGAAAGAAAGAAAACCAAAGGGGAGAAGAGACGGTGAGAAGGGGGGGGAAGAGAGAGAAAAAAAAAAGAAAAAAAAAAACAACAACTCCTGGGTCACCTGTATGGAGAGAAAAAAAACAAACAAAAAAAAACAAACAGAGGAGACAGCAAACAACAAAGAGCAACATAATAATAGAGAAAACAAAGCACCATCACAATAAACTAGCTAGTCATAGATATCAATAGTTACTAAATAATAAACGATATTGTGCAGCACGCAAGATAGACAGCGCACAGTGTGCTTTGAGGCAGCAGCCAAGAAAGCTTTAGTCCGCGTCTGTGAATACCCATGTGTGCATACCTGTGTGGATCAGCATGCTTGCATTCCAAAGGTTTCTCCATGTAATGATCTGCTAGGGAGTGTGGGGGGGCCACAGCCCCGTCCTCCAGGGTGTGAAGCGGGTATGGAGGAGATCAAAACTCCAGACATCCAGAGGCCCCCAGAACACAAGAGACCATGGAAGACCAACAGAGGGGCAGCCGCGCCACTGTTCCAGTAAGAGCTGAGGAGAGTCCCAGATGAGGGCTCGCCCAGCAGCCGCGGAGCAGAAGTCAGGGGGAGTTGCAGTGACGCGCCCGTGAGCTCCGCCGGCCCCCAGCTGTGCCTGAGTGACCGAGCCCCAGGCCAAGAGGCCGGGGGCACCCCACCTCCAAAGGGGCCCGAGCGAGCCCCAGGCCCCAGGCCCCGACAAGCGGCCGCCAAGGAGTGAGCCGGTGTGTACCCGGACGCCCACCCCCAGACACAAAGAACCACCAACACACCGACACCTGAGGGAGTCCGCCACCGGCAGGGGAAGTGGTGGTGGGTGGAGATAGGCCTCCAAACCTTGGAGGGCCTGAGGTGTCCCCAGAGAGGTGGCGTCTGATACCCAACCTGACATATAGACACAGACATACAGGCACACACAGACACAAACATCCATTCCCACCCTCATGCTCTCATATGCACTCACTCCACACTCAACCAACGTGGAGACAGACATAAAGAGACGCTGTACACACAATCACACTCCCCAAGCGTACTCTACAAACCGGGTCTAGGTACCCTTGCCCCTGGAGGGGGGAATTGCACCCAGACCCAGGTGGTGTTACCCTTTTCCCTGCGGTGGGGAGAGGCAGACCACCCCGACTCCGCAGCAGCAGGGAGGCCCCACACCCCAGACCGCAGTCGGACGGCCAACTCCTCCTACTAGCCCTCCCGCTCCAGCAGGCCGCAGAGAATGGGGGTGGGAGAAGACTCCAAACCTCCCTCCACCCGCTCATTGTAGTGTTGATGCATATGTGTTCTAAGGTGCAATTAAAACCCAGGAGGGCATGGAGCTACCTGCCAGAGAGCAGCAGGTAAGCGCATAGTCCCTCCTGCTAGCCCTCAGTGTCTACGTGTATTTAAAATTGAGAGGTGGGCAACGACGTCAGGGGTGAGATATACACCCTGATGGTAATTTGGACTCCGTGATTGTGCCCACCCCCAAGATCCTATATGTATGTGTAATGAGAGTGTGAATAATGTGAATGTCTAAGTTGTGGGATAAAATTGAGGCAGAGGCAGCCAGAAGGGGACGGGGGGGGGGGGGGGTAGCCTCCTCTGCACCCTGGTGACATACCCCCACTCCAAGGCCCTGCATGTGTGTGTGGTTGTGGAGGAGCAGGAAGAGGGAGGCAGCTGGAGATGGGGAGGGAAGGAAGGGAGGGGCAGATAACCCCTCCCTGGGGCCAGCTCCCCCGCTGACCCCAGTAGGCACTCCCACCCTTCGCGACCCGCCAGGGAAGGGGGGCCCAGGCCCATCAGACCGGGGCCCAGTGCAGTAGCGCCCTCCGGCTCCACAGAGCCCTGGACAGTCCACCCAACCCCACCACAGAGAAAACTGCACCCACCCCACCATCCACACATCTTCAACACAACATTTCTACAATTTTGTTTTCAATTTAAAATTAAACTTCACTGCTGCATTGATATGGCGATAACATAGAATGAGCATAAAAAAATGGTGATTTAAATAATTCAAGTTTTTTTGTTGTATTAGACCGAGAGAAAACAGGTATGCTGGGGGGAGAAAGCACTGGGAAGAAACTCCCAAAAATACATCAAATTTGACAACTTTATTAAAACTTGTTAATACTACACATATTAATACATAGATAAGATATGTTCTTCCACACTTTGGGATTTTATTTTGGTAATACATGCTGGGTAAAACTATGACCTCCTTTTGTTCTTCTTTAAAAACTCCGTCAGTGTGCTTAGGATTGTTATTATGTTGGACTATTCCTCTACTGCAGAGCTTGTGGGGCCTCATCTTGTCATTCAGTAGTTTGGTATATCCACAAGCCTTCATGCCATCTACAGTATAAATATAATCTCCTCAGCGCCTTTTGTTCCTTTGCAGTTCATAATCATCCCACTCCCTCCTCTGTCTGCTTCACTGTCCTGGCTAGGTTCATGTCAGCAACTCCAGACTCTATTTAAGCAGAACAAATTGATCCAGATCTTATCTGAACAACGAATATACCCAATATTCAACTGGCTTTATTATTTAATTATTTTTTGGATTTTGTCCACAAAGGCAAACTTTATACAATGTCAGTTCACCAATTGTCCATTCATTGAGCAAGAGGAGCATTGTCCATTGCTTTAATTTAGGAGGCAGTCATTGTCTCTGGGATTAGAGGTATGACTCATTCCATACCTCTTGATTACTGGTGAAACTTGCAGATCTTTCAATTCCTTCTCCACTTCTTTTTCCACGTGTAGCCTTAATATAGAAAGACACAGCCTATAAGCCCAAAAGTGAAAAACCTACCTTATGTGGACAAAACTTTCTGAAGAGAGCGTAAATATTAGATAGAAACATAGAAAAAAAGTGCTTGTCTGAATCTGTGTATGAATGGGTGAATGAGACATGTTGTGTAAAGCGCTTTACAAAATTTGAGCGTGATACTGTAATAGGATGCCGCTGAAATTTCTTCCCTTCCAAAAGGAATTGGAAGCAATATGATTAAGATTTGGCAATATTTAGGAAAGACACCAACTCAGTTCAGTACAATTCAGTTCCATTTATATAACATCACAGCAACAGTCCCCTCCAGGCACTTTATACTATGAGGTAAAGACCCTACAAATAATTAAACTCACCGTGTAAAGAGTGGGGGTCACTGAGCGCTGGATGCACTGTATATGAAAGGCAGCAATGGTCTACTGACTCAACAACGAGTTCCAAACCTCCTCCGGCATTAACAGCACAGAAACTGTGTGCTGGAGGCTTCATGGCAGAGCATGCCCTGTAGTTGTAATGTGTAGTGGCCCAGTACTTTTTGTCACTATAGTATACATAGTGTTCACAGGTCATTTCATAATTGTACATTACATTTGGTTCAGTGATCACAGGTTTTCTAATCTGCATGTTAGTGGTTGGGGTTAAGAGTGAGGGGTGAGGGAGTGTGCTGGAGGGCAGTTTTCATTTGAAAATGTTTTTATTACCAAGAGGAAATATTGTGCATGTCAACTTTACAAAGGTAATGCAATTCTGAATTATGTGAAATTTAAGCGATATTGTACCAGGGCGTGCACTTCTGTTGTATAATGATTCCCAGATAGCCAATTGAGCTTTAGCTGAATTTTAAAACATGACAATATAGTCCAAAAGTATACAATTCAATTATATCAAATATATATCTCCCTGCTCCATGAAGTCACCACTCTTCAATATCCCCAGAGTGCTGGATGAACTTCAAAAATCAGTCTGAGAACAAAATCTTTCTAGAGTATTCTGTGTGTTTTATTCGAGGACAGGGCTTCCCTTGAGGGTCAGAGTGCCTATTAGCCCTGGGGGTGTGCCTGAACAGACTTCAATCCTATCTGCTGTGGGCACAGTCCCTCTGTCAACTCGTCAGTGTTGTACCTCGAGTGTCTCCTCCAGGGAAGTTTTCAAAGAGGTACATCTGTTATGTCACAGTAATGTCAGTGATAACATGATGATCAGCTTGTAAGTGTTTCTTTTCTTTTTTTATCTTTGCAAATTATCAAGAGGATTTTGTCAGTTCATTTAGATCTACTACATCAAACAGGCCAACTATAATAACCAGTGTAACTGCAACAATGATCAGAGGTCTTAATTTAAATCAATAACAAAATCAACTTTTCAAAATTGTTCACGCATATTTGTAATAACACCATTCATTCTGTGATAAATATACTCCTGGAAGTGTGTGTGAGACAACCCCCAAATTAGCATGTAATGCAAAAATTAGGTTTATTATAATTACAATAATCAGGGCATAAAAGAGGCTGAAATTTTAATTAATTTTAGCCTCGTTTGATAGTCTGTTAAGATATGAGCCAGATTAAAAAAAAAAGTAATCCATTTTGACCAGCGTATAAACTCACATCAGAGGAAGCAGATATGTCCATGAGGAAAAAGTGCACACTGTAGTGAGCTCTGTACCTTCTTATTAAGGTTCAGGCTGACGAACTATATCTTTTTCGGTCTAATCTGATTTACACAGCTAAATGCTTATGTCTACAGTATTGTCACTGTACTTTTAATTAAAAATGCCACATCTTTTATTTTCTATAATTCTTGCTGTTGAAGGATTTTCTGTATTCCCTGTTCGCCATGACCTGATTACAAAGATACACGCTGCATCTGATTCTGACTGGAGACACTGAGCATAGCAACCTAGATAACAGGTGAAGCAATCACTTCACACTGGCTTGTAATTATCAGAAAAATGTAAATAATCACTTTAATTTACACAGTTATTGCCTAATTAAGATTCTAATACCTTCTTAAGATATTACATAAGCAACAGTGCAATAATGAGAGCTATATACAATGTGTGCACCCCATAGCGAATAGGCCTACGTTGCAGAACAAAGTTCAAAGCATACTCATCTCTTTCCACATTAATTACCGCTCTGCATGTGAAATTAGCTTGAGGGAGTCGTGATGCATAGATCTTTTATGTGGACAATGTTCAAAGCAGGGACGATGCAGCTTCTATACAAAGATCGTAGCATGTACTCATAGTTTAAAAATTAAATAAAATTTGCCTGCATGTACGTCAAAGCTTTTACAGTTTTTGTGGCTGAATGCATCGGTGACTGGAGGCCAAGAAACAGGAGCTGGGTTCTGCAGGCGATCTTGGCTGACGTCCCTGCAGCTCGGACTGCAGCCAGCGTTTCAACTCAGGCAGAACCACAAAAGGATGAAGGAACCCCTCATAAAAGAGCCCCATTTTGAACTTTCTGTTTTATTGATCGAGTGTGTTTTCTAAGTTTCCTGTGAAAATGAACTCCCTGACACTAAGTGACTTTGACCTTTTTGTCCCATCTTTCATTAGAAGCTTTTATTTGTTTGTTTTGGTGTTTCTTTTCTTTTCCTAAGGTGCACAAAAGTTTTATCAGAAGTCTATTATAAATTATAACGGATGACAGAGAGTCTAAAAACACAGCAAGCTTAGTTATCTATTGTTTTTATTATCTCTATCAGATATATCAGATATATATACATACATATCTCAGAAGAATTTTTAGTTCTCTTTTGTTGCTTTCTATTTTTCTATATAAAGCCTGCTGTCTGGTTCTGCTGTAACCTGAACTGCCCTGTCATGATTCATTTGCATTTATATGCATCTTACTGTATCCAGTAATTACTCTGTGTCAGGATGTAGATTTACATTTTGTAACTGCCACAGTACATATGAATGAGCTTGACTGCTTATATTAAGATAGACAGCCAGCAATGGATGATATACAGTATTCAGGATGCAGAAAAAACTGTAAAATATGTTCATAAGATAGATTTAACACCTGGATTTTTGCTTTTTCTGCTTTAAAATGAAAAGAGGGATTGCACTATCTGACTGTAAATTATATGCTTTGTTTTTGTGAATAAGTACACATTGTAGTCTGTCGTAATGTTTATTTTTTCATGAGACTTGGAATTTATGCTCATAGTAAAATACAGTATATGCAGCATATTTTATGCTTGGCTCGCACTGTCAGCTCGGTGTTTTGAGTGAATGTCACTGTGCTTGTGTGTGACCCACATTCAAAACAAGACATTGTAGTTTCAGGATTATTCGGTGCCTCAAAGGAAACATTAAAGACTTTGCGAGTACACATTCACAAATATCGTAAAGTCTGCACATTTTCTTTCATCTTCTTTTGCTACTTTAGTGGCCGGGCTTTTGATGACCGCCAGCCGTGTTGGTTTTAGCAATAGACAAGGATGAGAAAACAGGCTCTTGTGCAATTACATAACAAGTCCTCTCGCAAAACTGGAGAGATGCCAATGGCAGCTTTGAGGGACCAGTTAGACATGAGTTCTCTTCTCTTTTTAATGTGCTCTGGATACAAAGCCATGTGTTATCACACTTCCCCTGCTAGCCTACATACACCCTCCTCCGTTTTTTGGCCTCTGGATTTGGTCTTTATATCCTGCAGTATCTGAGATTTTTCAAAACAACAACATTAGTTTAAATGGGTAAGTGGGAGGATTGCTCACCTTTGTATGCTGTTTTTATTGACTCAGACAGTTGAAAAGCACAGAGTGAGAAACTTGGGAGAGGAAGCAAGTGTCACATTATGTATTAGGCAGTTTATGTTGGGAGACTCATTAATACTATGGCAGCATAATATTGTATTGCACTGCTAAATTGGGCAAGATGATAATGCAGAAAGCACCAGATCAGACCAGAACAACGTTTATCAAAGCCAATTAGAAAAGCACAGCAGCTTTCAGATATTCATGTGAATGAATCGGAAAACAATTATATTATCCATCCGTTTTCTTCTGCTTATTCAATTCAGGGTTGAGGGGGCTAATTGAGAATCTCAGTTAACTTAAAATGCATGTCTCTGAAGTGTGGAAGGAAGCTGTGGTATCCAGAGGAAACCAATGAAGCATCCAATCTCCACACACATGAACCCATGACCTTCTTGCTGTGAGGGGACAGTGAGGTGAAAGTGTTGACCACTCCACCTTGCTACCCACAAAAATGATATCAATGTTACCTTAGTAACCTTACATGGTTGGCTGTGATCTTTGTGGAATTTTGCATGTTCTTCTTGTGCCCACTTGCTTTTCCTTCTGCTTGTCTTCCACCGACAGTCCAAAGCAACGCATGTCAGGCTGACTAAAATGCATGTCCCTACCCTGACCGCCCACAACACTGAATTGGATAAGCAGTTAAGAAAATGGAAAGATGAATGAATCAGTCAAGATGCCTTAATTATGATAATTCATTTTCTTTCTTTTTTTTTCTTGCATGACATACACTTGTGATGAATGAGGCTTTTCTGATACAAATTAAATAAGAATTAATCAGATTATGCAAACTCCAAAAAACCAATTTACTTACATGGGGGTAAATGCTGACTCATAGTAGTCTATATATTTAAAAAGAAAAACAACCAAGTATTAACAGAAAACACTTTAATTTGCCAATTTGTCAAAATGTAACATAAACCAACCAATCAATCAATCAATCAAAATAAATATATACACAATATTGCACAAAAGACTTGAGTTTGAAAGAAAATATGCTGCCCATCTTAATTGTTCAGCACCACCTGGACTCTCTTCAGTAATAGTCCTCCAGGCTTCTTGAAGATGCGTTGATGGTGTTTTTTAGTCCAGATCTTGTCTGATTAGGCATACCTCAGCTTTTCTTCCTGTTTCCCATTCTTAAGAATGGCTTCTTGCCAGTGACCCTGAGAAACTGTGTTATCTGCGGTATTTTTAATAGATTCAACTAAAGAAGGAGAAACAAATTTTTCAGAGTAACAAAGGGCCTAAAGTTAGAATTTAAAATTGGCTCTTTCTTTGCTGGTTAAGTGTAGACATAACACTAGTTCATTCCTTGAGAAAAGATGCCTTTGGCAAGAAAAAGGGTAACTGGACTGAAAATGGACAATGACCAGAGAAAAACTTTTAAATGCTATTAGCCTGAGGAACTATTGTTCAAGATCACTTTAAAAATTACAAGATGGCCTGACTCCTGGGAAACAAAATACAAAGAAATGAGGGATAGCTCAAGACTTTATTTGCCAATTGGCCAATACTGATTCATCCATCACATTCATTCATCCATTCATCTTTGCTGTTGTACGCTCAGCCACCTCCTCCAGTTCTTCTGGGGAGAACACAAAGGTGTTGACAGTCCTTAAGGAGACATAATGTCTTCAGTATGTCCTGGATCTGCCTCGGGGCCTCCTCCTGGCAAGACACCTCACCTGGGAGGTGTCCGGGAGCTACCTAGGCAGATTCTCCAACAATCTCAACTGGTTCCTTCAGTGTGAGGGAGTAGGGGCTCTTCTTTGAGGGCTCCCCAATGACCCCTTTCAGAAAACACATTTCAGAAGAAGGTAATTTCTGCTGCTTAAAACTTGATCTCTGATTTTAAATTCCAAAAGACTTCATTGTGTATTCACCTCCCAAAATCTTAGCATTTCAGTACATTTTATTGTGAAAAAAAAAAAAATTGCATAGTTTATGACATATCTGGACAGGAATTGTTGGTGACACTTCAGAGAAGAGAGGAACCGGACACCTGTGCTTGGCAAAAATCCAGAATCCAAAACTTTAATATCAATTTGGAGGTCTTAAAATTGGGGGCATTCAGCAAGGTAAACAAAATAAAGAAGGAACAGCAAAAATGCAAAGTCCAAAAACAGTTTGAAAAGCCAAAAGTATAGGTAGAACCTTACTTCATTAAACAGGATCACACAAGAGCAAAAGATCCAGGAAATGGCCACAAAGGTCATACAAAAAGAAAACAAACCTAGAAATGGCTGTAAAGCTCGACTGCAGCAACAAGACAATCCAGCTCCTGAATGAGGAGCAGCAGGGGGTTATATAGAGAGAGGAGACTGACTGAGTGATTGAATTCAGGTAGCGCACAAAAATGGAGAAAAAATAAGCAAAGCCAGGAATTAAAATGAACCAGGATGCATTACAGTGGTTATTTTAAACATAAAGCAAACACATAAAGTAACACATAAGTGAATAACAAAACCACGACAAGGAACACCACTAAAAGTCTATATGAAAAAAGAACGACTATCATGATACCACAATAATATGCAGATCTACTAAAAGTTTCTTCTTTTTTTCATCAGTAATTTGATTTGAGACCAATCCTGTTGTCACTAATAGATGGACAAATAACTACCGTGAATTTGACGTTTTGCTTTTTGGTCACATTCATCATCATTAGGTGCCCTGCTAAATTAGGTTTTAACTCTTCTAAAATATCTGTTTATCTGGACATGTATTAGAACTGCCAAGCACTTTGATTGCTTATAGTGTTACAACCAAGGCCACACAAATGCCCTGCCAGTCGTGGAAGCTGTGAGCTCTCCCATGCACTGCTCTGAATTACCTGTCAGCATCGATTACAGAGAGTCTGTGTGGATGGGATCTTGGATTTTCTCTCCCTCAGAATTAAGATAAGCTCCTGCCTGCCTGTTTGAGATGCCCCTTGTTGACCCACCTGTTGAGTGTGATGTGAGATGTGTGTTCCGCCACCGTGGCCATATTATCCTCCAGCCCCACACACATGCACTCACACCAGGCTGGCAGCACTCCCTGTCCTCATCTGTTCATTTCTCCCTATCGCCTATGTTGCTTGTCTCTCCTCTAACCTTTGTTTTCAGTCCTTGTTTTTGTTCTCTCTTCTCTAACCTCTCTTGCTAAGCTATCTGTCTGCTTTTATTCAACCTCATCTCTCTCGCCACACCTCGTTGACAGCAAATTCCAAAGAGAATGCCTCATTTCTGCTGTTATCCAAGCAGAAAAGTGGCATTCTGTTCATTTGCTTTGGAAAATAGGAAATACATAAATTTAAATAGGCCATTTCCCAATAGTTAGAGTGCACAATACCATCTACTATGTATTAAGAATGCAAGAAATGCCTTGATGTTTAAAGTCATACTCTAGGTTTGCCTTTAATGCATAAAATTATCTTTTGCTGACATTAAGTGCAAGGTTAGAATAATAGACTGTACACAAAAGATGGCACTGTGAATGAGAACAGTGCCTTAAATCTGCACCAGATGGGGGCAACACCCTTGATTTTAAATAGAGATCAAAATAGAACTTAATAGGAAAATAACACTTCTAATATAAAACCTCAGTAAACATTTTGTGATGAGTTTATGGTCCCAGTCATTAGTCTTGGTCTTATTGAATACATCAAGATGTGAATTTTTTAAATTATGGTCACATATAGAGAAAAAAAAAGACGAAGAAGGGCATGTTTAAGTCTATATAATAAACATGCTCAAAATCAGAGAAGTTGAAATATGATAAAGTACAACACAGAGGCCTTTGAAAACAGTAGTAGGGCAAATGTGTGCATTTATTACAAAAGCATAACCTTCCTGGCATATGTTCACCACAGTTTCACCTGCAGTAGAACTTGGAATCAAAACCACAAATTGGAATAGCAACAGATGCATGCCCGAAATCAAATTTTGTTTGCCAATTTTTTGAAAATATTTGAGAAAGTCCCCATCACATTACTTCCTCTTTTGCTCCTTACAGAGAAGATAATTGCTTTGGCACTGTTAGGCCTTACCAGAGGTAAATAACAATGCTAACAGTGGTTGCAACAAGTCTGCACTAAACTTTGTTAAAACATTTTAAACAATAATAAATAAAATTAAAAAAATGAATAAAAAATGAAAATAATTTTTGTACTGCAAATGTGTTTTCAATTAATACATGCATAATATAGTTCTTATTCAGTAAGATTTCAGCTTAGAGCTGGCAAATATTTTTAGAGGACTTTGATCTGCTGACGTTTTGTTTCATTATCAGGAGAAAAAGAGAAAGATTTAATGTCTCTATGTTTAATATACAAAAGAAAGTGACGGGCAGATAAGGTAATACTAGCAGTGAAGAGAAGATTTCTATTCTTAGCACAAGGATTGATTATTTTACTGTTAAAGGATGTAAAGCTCCTTGGGGTCAAGTTCAGACAAACTATTTATGAGTCATCAAAGTGTATTTCCTATTCATTATCAATGACAGCGCTCTAGGCTGTGCATCAATATGACACAGCAGATAAGTATTGCTTCTCTGGCTTTGAGAGTGACTTTTTCATTATCATGGATTCTGATTATTGTTTCTGAAACCCTATGAAAATGATATGTGACTTTGCAGTGTTCTAAAACCATCACAAAAGGCTTCATCAGGGGAGAGAAGCCAGCCCTTAAACGAACGCCTTCCATAATTTGCTAGCTTCAAGCCTAATGTTAGGTTGATGAGAGTCTCTTGGAAGGGAGTCTGAAATCTAATATAATTTCAGAAGAGGGCTGATTATACTCTAAATGGTGTGCAGATTTTCAATATGTTGGATTAAGTAGATACCAGGAAAAAGTATTTTTAGGTTTCTTCAGATGGATTTCAATTTTACAAATACTAATAGGACTTTTCACTGCCAGGAGAAATAAGCAGTGACATTGTGTGGTTTCTAAAACTAAAAATACAATATCAGTAGGAACCTGCTAGGTTCCAGTGCTGATGAATAAATCATATTTTTTTTATCATTACTGTATGCAACGTATAGTCATAATGAGAATATAAACATTTAAGCTATCTCAACAATGGTATGCGGACATCAAGTGATTCCAATTTTTTATTAAGTGTGCCAATACTCTTTACAATTTTTTTGAGCACTTAGGAGTCAACCTACCTCGGAGCCAATTTGCATGTCATGTTATTGTTGCAGAATTTCCCTTTGATTTCCAGACTTCAACAAAATCATGAAAACAGTATGTTTATGATGTTTATAATATGTGGATGAACTTAAACATGGAAAATAATTCAAACCTGACTCAGTTTTGGCCCAAACTTAAAAGAAAAAAAGACTTCACCCATCAAATATAATAGGAAAAAATCTCCCTGTTTGTTATTATTAGTATATGATTTAGACTTCCGAATGTCGTGATGTTATTGAAATCAAAACAGGCTATAAGTGATGTGTTGGTCTTTTTATTACAACATTTTGATCTTTGCTCAAATCATGTTTTTAAATGTGACTCATTTCCTGCTTTTATCAACTTTCCTCAAACACGGCAGGGTAATTGTGTGCACATCGTGCCATTTTGTTATTGTACTTACAGTAGCTAATCCCTTAGCTAATCCCATCGACTTCACTACAGCCTCAACCTCCACGGTTGAGCTTTCCTGGACAGCTGTCATCTCCTTTTATTTAACTGTCAAACTGTTCAGACAAATGAGAGTTTATCAGCAAAGTATGACCTGTTCAGTAACTTTTTTTATTAGATGCGGACGGCTGACTAACTGTTCTTTTATGAAGACGTGAAGACTTGTGAGGTACGAAAATAACAACCTTGTAATTGGATTCATTGGGAGATGATCATTGTCCCCATTAGTACCATATGTGTACAGTGATGTAGGCTTAATCTTTCATTGCCTTTCATTGCCTCCTCCTCTCCCCTTGGAAATGAACAATTATCTTCTGTAAATTGATTTCTACCACACATCGAATTGCTCATCAAAGACATGCACATAAAAAAACCCACTCTGTCCAGCATCCCTTTTCTCTCACTTTGTGGTCATGCTGCACACCTGCAAGCACACTACACTTTATATTTTCCTTAGTGCAAAAACACATCTAGGTCATGAGAAAATTCAAAACATATGATTCGTTTTATGTTTGCTTGCCTCTAATCCCCTTAATAATATTTGTCATGCTCGGTGTGCGCTCGCCATTTTTGAACTTAAGTGGGCTCAAGTGCTACTGGTGGAGAAGAACTCAGTAGCTGTGGTTATCAGCTGATAGTCAACACCACCTTGGGCATATCCTATCCTGAGGTTGACATCATTGCTTTGTTGAGCTCACCGATCTAATGCGTCTAAGTTGTCCAGAATATGAGCCAACTGTACAGAGAGGATTTAATATCACAGATCCTATGCAAAATACATCACCTAAATGCTCAACTTGTTTGTTTGGGGGGGGGGGGGGGGGTTGTGCATGTATCTGTAGTCTCTGATAGTCAGAGATAACAGTCAGAATAAGAAGTTATTAAGAATAAGAAGAGTTATTTCATAAAATTAATGCCATTCAAGGTCAGGTACAGCTGATTAACTAAGCACAAAAACAGAAGAACTGTTACCGTTAAAAGACCATTGTGTTTCGTGTATAAAAATACTTCAATTTTTACAGTCTATGTGACTATATACTGGCCAGGCACTGTCTGCACCGAGGGCTTGGCCAACAGTCAATTAGCCAAACTGCAAGTTAATGTTTTTTCTTGTCTTAAGAAGTAAGATTTTTAAAAAATGATGCAAAGAAAAAACAATTTTCCCTTTTTTGTCTCTGAATAATAGAAATGCATTTCTTTGATGTTAGTTACAAAGCAAAACAAACACTTAAATTCTGTAGTAAATATCCCCGTGTCTTATTGGCTTGTGTAGAGGATTAGAGCAAAAAGCCAGAACAAAGCAGGGCTCAATCTCTGCATTGTTTTTTCATGATCTAGAACAGCTTGGGATTTCTTTACATGCAGAATGTTCACAAACATTGTCCAAACTTGGAAAGAAACCCAAGCATTATAATAAAGTACTACTACACTGGTTGCAGAGCCCCCATGGAGCGCAGTATAACACCTTTATATGCTGAGCTGGAGGCTGGAGGTATCGTGTAGGTGCATAAGCTTACCAGGTGTTGTTTAAGATGCAGTTTAGACCTCAGTCTCCTCTCTGCTGCTGCCTTCAGGCTGTCCAACTTCAAATCTACAACACAGCCACTCTGTCTCTCTCTTCATTTATCCTGCCTGCCTCCACAATATCCACCACAGAGAGAGGAGCACTGACTGAGCCTGTTGAGAGGAAAAGGTTCCCTCATTTTTGTACGACTTCCACCTCCTCACAGTGAGTGATTTCTGTGTTTGCAACTTCTGTTGAGCAGCCTATTTCTTTTTTTTTTCCTGGTTTATGTAGTGCACATTTTGAATTTTGCTCAGAAATGGCTAAATGTCTGAACTTGTTTAGGGAGGTAGAGCAAGTTGATAATGAATAAGCAACAGAGACTTACAACTAAGGATCACTGCAAATAAATAAATAACTAGATGAAATGCAATTAAAAAATAGTGTTTGTATTTTTGGTTTTAATCTTTAAAGCTGGGTTGGGGAACTCCAAGCCTCAAGGGCCATTGTACTGCAGGTTTTAGATATCACCCCGGGTCAACACACCTGAATCAAATGATTAGTTTAATACCAGGCCTCTGGAGAACTTCAAGACATGTTTAAATCTGCTGTGTTGAATTTAAACGGCTAAGGAAGGAAGGAAGGAAAAATGGGTTTAGTGGGATTTCACTAAACCAACTCATCTTTATGAGATATGTAATTTTATTTTTAAGCTTATTCTGTAAAATGCATTTGTATGAAAAATTCTCATGCAACAGATCTGAAACCCATTAAGCTTAAGAATCTTTCTTCAATAATACTTTTTGCTCTTGTTTAAAGTGACTTAAATGAGGCAAAGTTAAATACAGCAGCTTTCCCAGCAGTTTTCTAAAGAAACACAACCATGTGCCCTGTATTCAAACACACTATAGTATTCTTGTTGAATGGCAAGCTACCTAAAAACTGGTGTGGTGAGGAAAAACAAAAGAAGGATTTTTGTTGGGCTGCTGTGGCTCAGGAGGAAAAGCGGATCATCTACTAACCAGAAGGTCATTGGTTTGATCCCCAGCTCCTCCCATCTGCATGTCAAAGTGTCTTTGGGAAAAGTCCTGAACCCTGAGTCACCCCCAGTGCATCCACTGGAGTCTGAGTGTGTGAATGGTAGGTAAAAACTGCTGTGGTACTGAAAACGATTTATGGGTTAATGAGGCTTATATTTGAGTGCTCAGAGTAACATTATATAAGTACACTACCAGTCCATTTGCCATTTTCTTCTTATACGTAACTATGCTATAGTTTTACTGGTCCGGCCCCTAGTTGAGCCGTACAATATGCAGCACTGTTTTAGCTCTCTGAAGCAGAAACACGATGTCACTGACAGCTTCAGCCACTGCGAGCGATATTCCAAAAATGTATTTGCATAACAATTTCAGCTATCATGTTACTGAACCATTCAAAGTCTGTTCTCTTGTTCAGAAGAGTGTAATTTTCAGTACATAGCAAAAAATGTTATCATCTAATTTTAAAAGTGGATTCACTTTTCTTTGTACTACACGGCCAGATAATCTTTAGAACTAAATCTGTTTGGCTTAGTGACACTTGTAAGAGTCTTTCATAGTTATTATTCATGCTATGTGAGTCTCACACTGAGCAGCACTGCTGTTCTGAATCTCTGAGGGAACATATGCCCTTTCATTTGTTGATTTGTGATTTTACAAGGCTTTCAACTTGCATATGTTGAGCCACAACCTATATACTGAGAAAACACGCTTGTCCTCTGATGCTTGTTTGGGTCCACGGCAGCCTACAGAGTTGACAAGCACCTGAGAGATGTGCTGCACCTTCCTGAGCACTGAGGCATGACTCAATCACAACTCTAAGCACAGGACATCCCTACATGTCCTATCACCCCTCAGCTCCTTCTATGTAGAGTGATGTATTTGTGTCAGTTGATAAAGGAAAAGTCAAGTGACATACACCAATCATTTGCTTCCTCACATGTCGGCAGCTCAGTGGCTTAATGTAAAAAGAAAGATAGAAAGGACGAAAGTGTAGCTCAGTTTTCTTGGAAAAGAAGGCCTCTTCCTACAGATCAGCTGTTAAACTCACTGAACTGACAGTTGGTTCTTGTCTTCCTCAAAGAAGGTGTAGACTGCTTGGTGTGAAAATGTTCCATTTTTGAAACACTGTTTCTTGTACAATACTCCTCTGAGTATATCTCCTAACGGGTCTGGACAATGTTTTCTTATCTACTAGTTTATAGAGAAGGCTCAAGTGTTCTGACAATTTGTGAATGCACTACAGTCATTGAATACAATCCCAGATGGCACCATATCTGCCGTATAGGTGTGACCACACCTGTCAAATAAGCAAGTTTTTACAATTTGTGAAATACTGTGAAAGGTGGGGTTTTTGTCACACCTGCTCTGACACTTCCAGCAAGACTGCATGAAGTAATTGCAGGAAATGTTACAAATGATGGTAACAAATGGTAAAGAAGATTTTTGCACAGATGTATTGGTTAGATGATTATTAAATATGCTAAAGTGATGGACAGATAATTAATCAGCAACTTTTGAAAACAATGAAACATTTTCCAAGCAAAATGCTAAACATTTCCTGGCTTCAGTCATTAGAATTACAACTGACAGTTATCTAGCTCTGTCAACCAGTCAAGTTGCATGTCCATTTGTTTGTCTGTCCTTCAACATTTTAACATTTTTGATGTTTACTTAGATTAATGGAAAACTCACCCAAGGTTCAAGATTACTGTGACTTCAGGTAACACTTAGTGTACTATTTATGACAAAATGTCATGCAAACGTCCAAAACTCTTATACGTTCAGGTCAAAGTTTAAGTATAAACTGTTATGTCTTTGAAGTTTTCATTACACAAATGGTTGCAAAAGAAATCAAGTTTTTCATTATGCTTTTCACATTTTATACCCAGTAAATAATGGGCCTGATCTTGTGAAAATTAGCACATTAAATAATAATGAAAATAATCAATATCTGCTTTACATTGACGTTGTGAACCAATAGTCAGGATTTTAAATCAGTAAATCAGCCCAACAGACAGCTATAGAGAGTGCGGTTGTTTTTTTGGTTTTACTGATGGAATCGTATCCCTCTTTGTGGTGTCTATACAGTCCAAGGGTGCAGAAATTAATGAGAGCCAAGGGGGAATTATTAAGCACTTGTGATTAGCTTAGTTGGTAAATTTCAGGCTTTTCTGATTGCATGAATCGGACGTCATGAAATCAAAGCAACCACATGGGTTGCCATTAGAGATGCACGATATTGGTGTAAGCAGGAAACCTGCTGGTTTTGACAGCACCTGTGGATCCATTGTTCTAAAGCATCTATTAAGCGTAAGGCTACTGAAAGTGTGATTAAAAGTTGCCATGGTGATGAAAGTTACATATAGCAACTCTAGCTCTATAATCACGCTGGGCTGTTTAATGGGGCTCTCTGTCACCTATTTCTGAATCTTGGTTAAATTTGCATATGCTCATTCAGGCAGGATGATTTAATTCAGCCCCTATGGGAGCTGCTTCAAAACCATACTGCGCTTAGGTTTTGTGTTAAAGTGCTCCTAATTAGGTCTCTGTCCTGGCACTTACTCATCAACAAAATTATCTCTGAAGTTAGTCCAATGTTTAACTCTCATGTAACAGGTCAGCAGAGATAGTCTGCCAATTCTCTTGATGAAATATGTTGTGTCTCACTGGCAAGTAACACTAGATAACTTCCTTTCAAGTCTGATATGAGCAATCTAACAACAACCTTTGTTCATACAGCAGCTGATGAGTAACCGGATGCAACTTTTTACCTGTGAACTGAGAATCCAACTGTGTAGGACAACAGACAGGAAAGACAATGCCCGATATGCCACTTGTTGCACTGTATCTGGAATGACTGGACATATAAAACCAGTTGTTAATATCTAACTCTCCTAATGCACTTATTTCTAACACCTTAATGCATTTACACTGTGCAGTGCTCCTTCAGTGAATCAGCACACAAGCTTATGTAACAAAAACAATACAAGAATGTTTCCACTCAGGATAACTATCACATAAAAATAAATTTTCTGCTGCTTTGATCAACTTTACTGGTAGCAAAGAACTTTGACTGGCACTTAAAGAAACATTTTCTCAACCCACAAGTTCTTCTTTTAAAGTTTGTGTGCATTAGGTTATAACTCTTTCTCAGTGGGCATTATGCCAGTTCTGCCCTTTGTCAAAGATGCAGTTCATAACTCTTATGGACAACATTTTTTTGGTGCAATCAAGAGGTGTAGGATGTCCAGTGTGGTGGGCTCCAGATTTTTTGCAGTTAATGTGCTGGAGTGCTGACCTCCAGCTTGCACTAGGATGGTCTGAAGCCAAGTGCGAAGTGATCTGGGTGAGGACTCGCCATGGTTCATGACGGGATAAGGTGAATTTCCCCCACAAGTGGATGTCAAGACTGGGAGGAAGGATAGAGCAGGAAGAATGGAGCAGGGAGCATGATAGGCACCATGTGCAGTGATGCACATATTGTACCAATCTGTTCTGGCGAAAAGCGATCTGAGCTGTCCATTTACTGGTTGATCTACTTTCCTGCCCACACCTACGGTCATGACCGGTAGGTGTAGTGACCGAAATAATACGATTGTGGATGCAAGCAGCTCAAAGCTTTTTCTAAAGAATGTCTGGGGTAAAAGATTGTTTCTCTTGGCTTGTTTGGGAACGCCTGAGTATCCCCTGAGAAGAGATAGAGAAGGTGATGGGGGAGAGGGAGTTCTGGGCAGTTTTGCTTTGATGCAACCCTGACCACGATAAGCAGTAAAAAGTAGATGGACGAAATAATGGTTGGAACTGTTTCTTGTTATGTTACCTTAACATGAGTTTTTGTTAGTTAGTTTGAGCTGTACAAAACAAAACCTGTATTAATATGGCGATTTCCATAATCCTGAAAATGTATATCACACGGATAATGAATCTGTAATAAAAGCTACAACAATCCTTTGTAACATAGCCTGTGTTTTTCAGTATTCCCATAGTCTTCTGAATCAGATGGTTGTGGACATTTTTGCAAACATCTCTTCCCAGTAGAACGATGATGTAAGCACACAGGCTTTTAGCTTGCTGGTGTGCAGCCAGGTAGAATGACATATGGCAAAGAGGCATAGGCAATGTGCTGCAAATCACACTTAGGTGAACACAATCTCTGCCTTGACTTTCAGGTTTCATAAATAATGCAAAGGAAAACATTTGGATTTCCCAGGAGTGAAGACAAATACCTTTGAAACTCTACTTTTAAGTGCACATGTTTAAAAAAAAGGAAAGGAATGAAGATATTCTTATCGACTGCAGCTACATGATAGTAGAAGACTAAGTCCAAGCATTTAATAGAGTAGGCTGAAAATACCACTTTGCTTGTTTAACTTTGACCTCAAAAGTACAGATCTATTTTAAAACTTGACATAAATCTTATCCATGCTGGTCTCAAGGTTCAGCAGAGACAGATCAGTGGCTGGTTCAGTGACATTTGTCCAGCTGAGCACAGTTCAAATAGATTAATGATGAAGCCTAAACTAATTGATCGTGATTTCAGTTTTTTTTTACTACATAGTTAATGTAAATATTAAATTGTCTATTTTTAAAGACTTTATACTGATAAGTCCGGAGAAGTCAGCTGAGCTTCAGGTGATAAAATAGTGTGATAAACAGTGTTAAAGGTGTGTAAATAATAGTCGGTGTTTGTATTGGAGATATTGTCAAATAAGAAGGATTTAGGTCCTAATCAGGACTATATAATTATCCTCTGGTGTTTTATTTTTTCAATCAAGGGTTAAGCTTTTTGATTATTATCAATGGGGCCTTAAATTTCAGGGTAATAAGTAAAGTAATGAAATAATGTATCAGTACAGAATTTAGAAAAAAAATAAAAGAGAGATTCATAAACAAATTCTGGTAATAGTGTTTTTCCTCAGGTGTTTCTTTTTTCAAGAGAGACTTCCCTGCTAAAGAGGATGGAACAGCTAAGTATGTGGATATGTGCTAAGGAGACACATTAAATAATAGATGTCTCAAATGCATTAAGTCTGACTTCATGGTGGACATCAGACTTCAGAGGGCAGTGACACTGAAAGAACCTGAGTAAGACATGTGTAAGGTTACAAACACAGAGTGCACGGTGACAATAGATAGGAGACAAGATCACTTTTCATTTAAATGAAAATACTGAGTTCTGATACACTGAAATCACACTTTTACTGTACTGTACACACTTTTAAGACTCTGAATTTTGTAATACATATGCCATTTTAATAATATGCAATATTTTTTTTAAATTAAGACTAATGTATATATTAAGGTGAGGCACCCACTAACACAGTAGCACTGAAAACAAGTCATAAATAAATGAGGGCAGATGTGAAAAAGAGGGCAAAGAGGGAAAAGAGGAAAGACAGAGAGAGAAAAATAAAGCTTTTCTACCTCTCACAGCTTGTGGGCTTTTGTTCGATAGCTGGTGGCTGTGAAAAGATAAGGTTTACTAATGGGGTGTTCAGGAGAATGTTTCATTTATTATGATACTTTACTAATGCGACTGTGGAGTAATATCGAGCGGCGGCGCTATTCATGCAAGCCCTGAGAGGTTTACATTGTAGAGCCTGTTACCGGTGCTTCCAAAACTGTTAGCTCTGGCAGTCACAGCCCTGAGAGGCTCTTAGGAAGCTTTAGCATAGCACCTGGAAACATTACGTCCACGGGTGTGACATAGAAGCTTTGCTCTTTTTCTCTGCATATATTTTCAGGCTATATTACTGAAATATCTACTTTACCTAACTTTGCTTACTAGCATAAGAATGTCACCACACCCACTATGTGTAATGTGTTTTAAGAGCCAATTTACACTTTCAGTGCTTTAAATATTGCTGTTTTTTGTTGTTGTTGTTGTTGTTGTTTTTAATTAAGACACTAGTATCTCTGAGTTTCACACTTTGGCACTGGTGCTCATGAGAGAGTGTCACTTCCAATTTTTCAAATGTGGATATTAATTCAGGACTGCTTTGCATTACGTTGGAATGCAAAATATCATTTTTCACTTGCAATATTAATGTTGTGAAGCTGCATTTTTTTCAGTTAGTGGTGGCATTTTTTTTTTTTGATTAATGCCACTACAAAGTCTTTTGCCTCCTTATGTAGATTCTGTCCAGACCACTGTTTCTCCAGCACCTTCTGACAAAACTACAGTATTTGCTGCCCTTTGGTGAGAGCATATTGGTTTACACTTTAGCCAAAGATAAATCATTGGTCATGAAAAATTAGCAATATATCATGATGACACACACACACAGCCATAGAGCCACAAGAAACTACAAGGAGATCGCAAAACCAGTCACACACTGCTCCTCCTAGTACACATCAGGAATGTAACACTCAGAAATGCTGCTTCATTTCACTGGACTCTCATCAGGAATGTTTGGGTATTTTTTGATCATATTTGATTGACCACCAATCCATCTATGTTCTACTTCTAATCAATGCAGTGTTAAAGGTTTGCTGGAGCATTTCTCAGCTGTCACTGGGCAAAAGGGAGGTCTATTGCAGGGCTAACACATGGCCAACTTTCAAATTGCCAATTAACCTAACCCATGCATGTCTTTGGACTATGGGCAGAAGGTGGTGAGTTCATGCAAGCTCCACAGAGAATGACATCAGTCAGCTAGAGGATTCAAACCAGAACCTTCTTGCTTTGAGGCAACAGTGCTAATCACTGCACTGGAGTGCTGCCAGATTGACCAGCTATCATAATAAATAGCTACACATTTTTCTTAACACTATTACGTGATTCAAATATGAATCATATATCCTACTCTCAGCATATGGACCCCACTGACTGCAACAAGAAAGTGATTTTCTGGGCTTTTAAATATGAAATGAAAACGTGAAATTTAAGATGTGTTAATTTAAAACTCAAGGCCAAGATGGTAAAGATACTGTACTGTATAGACATGTAATACGTAATACACATTAAGTATTAAATATGTAGTAGTTGGTATGTTGAAAGACTTCTAGATTCACTTTTGGTTTGAGATGGTATTTGTTATTTTCAGTTGCAATCTCTGAAATAAAAGCTTTCCAACTGTTGTTTTCTGGGATATTTCTATTTCAACATTTAATGCACTGAGCAAGCCACCATGCTCTCTACCTAGTTTTGATCTGAAGCCAAAAAGCAAATGAGAAAGAGCAGCATTGTTGCTGCAGTGCTTAGCATCGTGATATATTACCTCATCAGTGAACATTTCTCCTGGCTCTCTCCTGATACTTACGCATTGTAGTCGACTTTATTATTTTGTCAAGTTACCATCTCTGATGTTGGTGTGGCAGAGTTTCTGTAGGAGCCATTAAGCAACACAGATAGTTTATTATGAAGAAACCTTTAAATGCAATGAGATAGAAAATTATCCTTGTAAATGGGGTGGGTAATTTTATTTAATTTATTTTAAGAATTTGATAATATTAGATATTATGAGGTGGGGATGGGAAGCTATACTTTTTGCTCCTCTGACAGTTTAAAGCTTATATACCACAGGCAATGGAAAGATCAGTCATTTTTACTTCCATAATATAAGGGAGATTAAAAATGAGGTATATCCTAGAGAGTATCGAAGACAATACAATCAAAACACGTGAAACTGATATATAAAAGCCTACCACACAGCAGATAATCAACAAGAAGGAATGCATGCAGACACTGGACAACACCAACCCAGAGGTGTTCTGGAAGCAGAGAAAAAAAATTGAAGCTGAAGAACAGAGCCAGCACAAACAGATGTTGGAAAATGTACCAAAATCCAATAAAAACACAAAAAACTGCTAGAAAAGGTCAACTTAACCAAATCATTGCTAATTTGTAAGAGGCCTGCATGCAAGATAACAAATTAAGATCAAAAAGACATTTAAAAGGAAGGCAAATGCATTAGCTAAAAAACCACAGTGCAACACAAATGCAGACAAAAGTCAAGAGCCTGACCAATTTGATCAAACTCTGGCCTCGGAGGTCACAAGAATATAATACGTGGTTCAACAAGAAGGCTCAAACCAAGCAATCTACAAGGGAAACAATAGAATAGAAAGCATCACAAATAAGCTCAAAGACTATAAATTGCATCTTTCAGCTTTGATTCAGTTCCGACACACTGCATCTGTAATAGGAAACAGCAAAGGAAGCAAATCGAACCTGGAAATGCAACTTAATGTACTTAACATGCAGTTCTCTATTGATAACTAGAATCTCATTTTTTAGACTGACAGATGAACCGGCAAGTCTGACTGCTACTGAAAGCCAGTCTGAGATGCTATTGTTCTAAGTCAATTTGTGTCCAAGGTCAAAGTATGCTACAAAAAATCCCACTTCTGTTCCCCTTTCTTACTACCAATCAAGCCCTATTAGATCGTGAACCCTTTTGGGAGGGGAAACAAGATCAAGAAGAAATGAGAGAAGAATTGGAAAAGGGAGGGGGAATGGGTCTGCTTTTGTACTTCAGCATTAATAATGAGACATTAGCCTTAGCATACATAGAGCCCCAAGATAACCCAAGTAACTAAACCTTTGATTGCAAATTATAGATGTCACAGTTTTATTCACTGTTTTAATACACTGAAATATATTAAATATCAGAGAATTGATAGTATACTATGATACCTAAAAATGAATTAGTTGTAGGGATGTCCTATAGTACGTTGTTAATGTATTCTTTCATTCTTTGTTACCTTTTCTATTTTTTAAAACACAAAAAACAATACATATTTTTTATAAAGAAAATGACCAAACATGTTTTGGTCTTCTAACTCATCAACACACACAGTGGAACATTAGGCCAGTGCAAAATTCATTTGCCCTGTGATGCTAATAGTGTCCAGAATTAGAACAAGAATTAGTGAAACTGTAAAAAACAAAGACGAAAGATTAAATAGAAACTCCTTTTGTCATGCAGAGATACAAACTTACTGAGAATCTTCATAGTGAGATTGAACCTTAAGCTTTAGGTGCACATGCCAGTGCCTATAATTTAGTTAGTTTAATCTTCATATCACAGTAGAACTTGTCTTCATTTTTGAGAGTAAATACTGTGTCACTTTGTTATATAGAACACATATTCTATAGTGACTTTTGAGTCAAATTTAAGATGTTTTTTCAAACTATTTGAATGTAAGTCCTTTTTACTTGAAGATTTTCAAACCAAGCTATTTACTTTATATTAGTGCTGTCCGTTAAAATTACGTTAATGCCATAACCGTATTAATGCGGCAAATCTTTGTTAGCGAGTTAGAGCGGATCACCCCATGCGTGGGGATGCACGGCGCTAAGGCGTTAACTAACTAACCATGCTAATGCGTTGACGCTGTGCAGCCCCACGCACAGGCGATCCGTGTTAATGCGGTTATGCCGTTAACATCATTTTAACGAGATGATGCTGACAGCTCTTTGTATACGTTATTCATTCAACAATTTCTTAATTTTTGACACTTGCTGTGTACGCAAGATATATAATGTCAATATCCCCTTATAGATGCTAATAAATAGTTTATAGCTATATTATTAATTAATTTGTAAATGCTTTATAAACCATTATTAATGGTTTATTATGCATTAGTTAAGGGTGAGAAAGAGGAAAAAAAGTGACCGGTTTCTTGCCAAATAGTGAGCCAAATGTGTTCACCTATATATTTCATCTAGAGTTGCTATATTAAACATTTCAGACTAAGTTACTATCCTGTAAGCACAATCAGCATTTGTAAACATATTTTTTATCATATAAAATTGTACTTCAGAAATGCATTATAAATATCCACAACTATCAATCGGAGCTTTGTTGTAAAGTGTAAAGCATAAAACCATTTATTAATGAATAATAAATATTTATAAATGCCAAATGGGAGCCTTATTGTAAAGTGTAAAGCATGACACCATTTATTTATGACTAATAAACATTTATAAATGCCAAATGGGAGCCTTATTGTAAAGTGTAAAGCATAACACCATTTATTAATGACTACTAAACATAAATGACAAAAGAGAGTTTTGTTGTAAAGTTTAAAACATGTCAACATTTATTAAGGACTAATAAACATTTATAAATGCCAAATGGGAGCCTTATTGTAAAGTGTAAAGCATAACACCATTTATTAATCACTAGTAAACATTTATAAATGACAAAAGATAGCTTTGTCGTAAAGTTTAAAACATGTCAACATTTATTAATCACTAATAAACATTTATAATTGCCAAAAGTGAGTCTTAAATGTATAATGTCACCATTTATAACACTTAGACCTAAATTACAATCAGTGCTTGAAATAACATTTAACTACTGTCAAAAATGACAATGTATTGTAAGAGTAACACATGTAAAATTAAATGTGTTTTTTAAAACACCAAACAGTCACCCACTCCAAAAAAAGTTCATGCCAGACTGGTTCAAACTGGAAATATTTTTTGTATGTCCTTAAATAAGCGTCCCAGTGGTCCATCAGGGTGTCGCGAACCAAGCCAAGATGACCACTCAAGAACCATCAGGTGTTCCTCCAGCAACTTCTCAGTGCGATTTCCTCTTAGTCTACGGACATGTCCTTTGATGGTCATCCAAGCCCTTTCGATATGCTGTGTATGACTGCCAGATTGAGGATCTACAAACCACCTGCTGTGATTTACAGTGTAATGTCTGTACCTTATGTTTGTCAAAACATTCTTGTAGGCTCTCCACTCATCACTGATAATGGCACTACCCAACTTAACATGCTGTCTGATCAGAGGAACAAGGTGGCGCCTTGATCGTTTTTCAACAAGTTTTAACACGAGCCTTCGCCTTTTGTCTTTAATTCCCATCATTCCAAATACCCATTTCTTCCTTTTCCATGCATTTCCAAAGCGTCCACGTGCATACTGAAAACAAAAAGAATAAAATTAAACAGAATTAAAATGAAAAAGAATAAAATTAAATATCTACAAAGAAACATTCAAAAAGATGGTTGCTTCTACTAATTTTTTTTACTTATGGTAAAGGTTTCCATGTTTAGAGGACACAGTCAGATCTGCATTGATTCTAACAAACCTGTCTGAGAGTTTACCAACCTTTCGCTGATGACGGAGACAGCTTTCATCTATAACCACAAATTCTCTGTCACCACCAAGACGGTGTCCATTGTTTATTCTGTGTCTTTTAATTGCACGTATACAAACATGTCGAATGTGTCTTGCCATGCTACTTAGTGTTCTGGAGCTGCCAGCCACTTCATCATCGATCATATCTACTTGTCTGAGCCTGAGCCCTTGTGAAAATCTGTGATAGAAATTGAGGCAATTATTACTTACTGAGGCCCTAATTTTATTTCACAAGTCTCGTATTGGTGTTCAATTATGAAAGGTGCATTGCTATTAATGTCTACATCTACATATACCTGTAAATGAACTTCATCCAACTGAAAAGAGATGTTTTTGATTTCTCAAAGAGGGAGCCAGTTCTAATTGTTCTGGAAACTTTCCTATGACTTGCTCTTTTGCAGCACCTGAGAACATACCAATGAGTTAAGTAAAGAAATGGACCCTTAAACAAGAGCATTAATTGAAAAGATAATCACAAAATTAAGTATGAAGAAAATAATAATGAAAAGAGGTTAATGCTCCCTCTTGCATTGATAACCGAAATATTTTGTTATATTTACTACATGCACTACATTATCATGCATTATACATACCACATATATTGGTCTTTCTTCACCACGGAAATCATTTTCATCTTATGGTGACAAACAGGACATCTAAGCTTCTTTTTTAGCAGGTGTTTCTTCTGCAGCCATTTAATGAGCCTTAGTGCCTTATATTTAGTTTGTTTTCCTTCTATTCTGGCGCGCAATCTCATTCCCAAAGACATTGTGGTGGAAAAAAATGAGTAATTTATTTTATTATCACCTCGAAACACCGTAAAATACTCTATGGGAGTCTAGTGCAAATCGGTTCAGAGTTAAAGAACTTCACATGCTATATAAAACAAGCCCTATAATCAAAAATAGTCCCACGCAAAAAAGAGGATTGTCTCACCTGTTATAATGTATCTCCGACTTTGTTATGTAGATCTAACCCGCTGGATTCATGCTAAAAAAAATATGTTCTGCTGCCAAAGGGAGGGAAAACAAATTTAATTTAAACGCAGAGGAGCTTATACAACCATCCAATCACAGTTAACTTTATTAAGGAAAGCCCCTCCTCTCAGAGCGCGACAGGCAGTGGAGCGCTCTGGAAGGTCAAGCCAAAGGGGCACGAACAGACACACTGAAGGCGCTCGTTCAAGTTGCTGCGCCATGGATGGAGCAGAAGATAAAAATTTGTGTGCGTCTGCGACTTACACAGTTAGTACACGTTCGAAGAGATACAAAAAGCAGAGACTGGATGATCTAGATTGCACTAAGCCAACGACGTCAGCAGTTAGACATGAAGGTGAGTATAATGCTAGCTAGCTAGCTACCGAGCCATTTGGCTGCTAGCTACAGTGGCTAACTAACATCACATAACATGTGAATAGCTCTATTACTATTGGTTATTCCAAACGATTGATATCACTTAGTTGTATATTTTTAGTTTTGTTTATGTGCATCATTAAATTTATATTAAACACCCTGGTAAGGCAGTACACATAAGGATTATTTGCCTTGTTTTAGAAATGTCTGAACCACCACATGTGTATATAACATAATTTTTACAAAGTGGCTTTTTATAAATTCAAGTTGTAACCGTTTTTAATCAATATTTTATTTGAGTTTCCCAAGTTTAGATTATAAATTATTTTAGTATTGTAATTTAATAATTGTTTGTTCTTTAGATTCTTCTTCTAATCCTGCCCCTACTGCAACTGCCCTTCTTAACAAGGAGCGAGAGAAACTGACTTTTCTTAAGGAGGAACTGGAGCGCGACACCCTGATGGACCACTGGGACGCTTATTTAAGGACATACAAAAAATATTTCCAGTTTGAACCAGTCTGGCATGAACTTTTTTTGGAGTGGGTGACTGTTTGGTGTTTTAAAAAACACATTTAATTTTACATGTGTTACTCTTACAATACATTGCCATTTTTGACAGTAGTTAAATGTTATTTCAAGCACTGATTGTAATTTAGGTCTAAGTGTTATAAATGGTGACATTATACATTTAAGACTCACTTTTGGCAATTATAAATGTTTATTAGTGATTAATAAATGTTGACATGTTTTAAACTTTACGACAGAGCTATCTTTTGTCATTTATAAATGTTTACTAGTGATTAATAAATGGTGTTATGCTTTACACTTTACAATAAGGCTCCCATTTGGCATTTATAAATGTTTATTAGTCCTTAATAAATGTTGACATGTTTTAAACTTTACAACAAAACTCTCTTTTGTCATTTATGTTTAGTAGTCATTAATAAATGGTGTTATGCTTTACACTTTACAATAAGGCTCCCATTTGGCATTTATAAATGTTTATTAGTCCTTAATAAATGTTGACATGTTTTAAACTTTACAACAAAACTCTCTTTTGTCATTTATAATGTTTAGTAGTCATTAATAAATGGTGTTATGCTTTACACTTTACAATAAGGCTCCCATTTGGCATTTATAAATGTTTATTAGTCCTTAATAAATGTTGACATGTTTTAAACTTTACAACAAAACTCTCTTTTGTCATTTATGTTTAGTAGTCATTAATAAATGGTGTTATGCTTTACACTTTACAATAAGGCTCCCATTTGGCATTTATAAATGTTTATTAGTCATAAATAAATGGTTTCATGCTTTACACTTTACAATAAGGCTCCCATTTGGCATTTATAAATATTTATTATTCATTAATAAATGATTTTATGCTTTACACTTTACAACAAAGCTCCGATTGATAGTTGTGGATATTTATAATGCATTTCTGAAGTACAATTTTATATGATAAAAAATATGTTTACAAATGCTGATTGTGCTTACAGGATAGTAACTTAGTCTGAAATGTTTAATATAGCAACTCTAGATGAAATATATAGGTGAACACATTTGGCTCACTATTTGGCAAGAAACCAGTCAGTTTTTTTCCTCTTTCTCACCCTTAACTAATGCATAATAAACCATTAATAATGGTTTATAAAGCATTTACAAATTAATTAATAATATAGCTATAAACTATTTATTAGCATCTATAAGGGGAGCCTTATTGTAAAGTGGTACCAAAAATAAATATGAGATAAATATGGAAATATAAATGTCCATCCATCCATCCATCCATCCATCTTCTTCCGCTTATCTGGAGCCGGGTCGCGGGGTCAGCAGCCTAAGCAGAGAAGCCCAGACCTCCCTCTCCCCAGCCACCTCCTCTAGCTTATCCGGGGGAACACCAAGGCGTTCCCAGGCCAGCCGAGAGATATAATCTCTCCAGCGTGTCCTGGGTCTGCCCTGGCGCCTCCTCCCGGTGGGATATGCCCGGAACACCTCACCCAGGAAGCGCCCAGGAGGCATCCTGGGGAAATATAAATGTTTAATGCCAAAATTATAATATTCAAAGAAAAAGGATGTAATGTTTCTACATGACCAGCACCAAATCCATAAATCTTCTGTGTAATTTTATGAATACAATGAACTGCAGGTCATACAAAATCAAGCACCTAATCATGCAGTCTGCCACTGCAAACATTTGGCTCACTCTAAAGAGGTCACTAAAATCCAGTGTGGTACTGTCATCAATATTTAAATATTTAAAACAAAACTGACGCGAACATCAGCTCGCCTGACGTAAACTCCCCATGATGGTATTTGAACAAGTCAGGTTATGAAATTTCTCCTGTCCTATATATTTTACAGTCAGTTGTAATGTAGTATTATTACAAAATAGAAGCATTCAGTGGCAGACTAAGTAAGGGGCAGGGTTGCCAAGTACTAAGGCACATGTGTAAAAGTCACCAATGCACTGCTGACTCAGTAACTGGAGAGTTCCGAACTTCTTCTGACATTAACATCAGCACATAAACTGTGTGCCAGGAGCTTTATGGCGTGGGTTTGCATGGCTGAACAGTTTCTCTGTGCAAATTTTAGCTGACCCAGTGGTTTTTGCTAATATAGTGTATGCAGTAATATCTTACTGACTGTGCTTTTACTGACTGTGAAGTACTACGGTCAACTTTGTTCTTTTTAATGTGTGGTATATAAATAAATTTTGATTTGATTTGATCTTAAAGTTATGCACAGTAAAAGCCCCGGTAAGCCGCCATTTAGTATTCTTCTTAGCACACGCTAACCAAGCTACATTTAAAAAGAATTTCAGCTAAATGAAGGACAAGCAATGACAAACCTAATGACGAATTTATGGAGAAAAAAGGAGACAAAATATTGGCTGGTTTGTTCAGTAATGTGCTGTATGCTATCTTTATGTTAGATCGTAAACTCTTTTTGAAAGGGAAACGAGATCAAGAAGAGATGAGAGAGTATCTATATGAGACACTGTTGATTTTAAAGCAATTTCCATTAAGATATGAGGTAATGCTCTATCAAAAGCATAAATCAATGATTTTTTAAAATTCACATTCTCCGATGCAATGCAGAAAACTGGTCAAATTCATCCCATATCATGATTGTTCATAATCAATTACGTTGAAACCAAGCACACCATTGTTTTTCTTGTGACATTACCAATAAGTTTGGTGTGTCACATGGCCCTTTTACTATTGAAAAAACAAAAGTTGTATCCAAGATGGCCGACTTCTAAATGACCACCATGGTCACCACCCATCTTGAAGAGTTTGCCCCCTCACGTATACTAATGTGCCACAAACAGGACTTTAATATCACCAACCATTCCCATGTTATTACGGTGTATCCATATAAATAGCCCACCCTGCACTATAATTATTTTAAAACATGCATTGACCTGAACAACATCGACCACACGAGTTGCATAAAAATGAAAAATGATTGCTGCGAAATTTTAGCTTCATAAATAATATGTTTTATCATATCTTATATATGTTTTTGAAAATCAGTTCATTGATCCACTTTAGGCTTTTTTGTCACACACTGAAATCTGAGGCAATTTTTAACATGAGTATGTCAAAAACTATTAAAGATACATAAAAGATTATCTGAATTTTGCTGAGTATTCCTTTGATAAAATATGAAAACTTCCACACTCCTTGAGTTGTGTAATTCAATAACATATCATTCAGAAATCTTCAGTGCAATTTAAAAGATTTTTTTACTCTGCGCTCAAATATGCGACTTTGCATAGATGTTAGACTTTTTTCTTTTATTTAGTAAGCTCATCATCAGACATTTTTAATGCATCTGATGTATCTGTTGCAGATCTGGATTCATTTTGATGGTAAGAAAGAGAAGTGAATTTATTTATTTTTTCTTTTTGCCACAGACTTTGAAAAAATGGTTTGACAGTGGGTAGACAGACTATTTTCAAATATAAATATATATATATATATATATATATATATATATATATATATATATATATACATTGAAAAGTAAAATATATGATGCTAAGATTTTCACTGGAATTATTATAAATATTAAAATTTCCTGTCATAACATTTTAATGGGATGGAATGGCCCACAGTCCTTCTACAAGTGTTGATTAAGGAAACAGGAATTTGGAGGCACTGTTCTCATTTGTGCTGCCAACCTAAAATGCAGTAATATCATTAAGTTGATAAATTTCCCATAAAGATAACTTTTACATTAATGTCTCGTCATATATGAGGTTGTAGCAGTGATGGTTAAAATCTTAAATAAAATAGTTTTGCTCCTTTGCGGTACCCTGTAAATTGAACCATGAAATGTAACACCAGTTTCTGCGCAAGGCTTTTAAAGACAACAATACCTGTACATGCATGTTTCTCAAGTTACTTTCTACTCATTGTATTATAGATGATGTTCCTTCGTTATCCCTTTTTAATTATTCAGATCATTTACAGGTGCAAATTACAGCAACTCATCTCTCATGTTGCAGTAAAAGTGAAGTGGCCAAAACGTCAGTTTGATGTAATTTTCATAATCCAAATTAATTTTTCTACATTTTTTTTTAGATATTTTTGTTGGGATTTTTGAAATAGAAAGCAAACCTTTTCAGGCAAGTCCGCTGAGTCATGACAATTCATCCTCACAGCCACTGACATTAGTGTCTTAGCGGCTACAGTGTAAAGGTAGCGCTTTGCACTGTGATTTATTGAGTGGCCCCACTGCAGAGGGAAGTGGAGGGAGAATAAAGTGCTCTCACCTGAAAAGTGAGGCTCACTTTGGTCAGAGAGATTTTTTTTTTTTTTCCAGAGGCTTCACTGCTCACATTACTGTAAAAAGAGCCACCGAGGTCTGAATGATTCCATATTCATGAGTGGATTAATGAACAGTTGCAGGAATCGTGTCTGCGGCAGTAAATTAATTCTCAACATTTATCAGTGTTGAATATATGAATGGACAAAAACAAGTGTGCAGGAGGCTAAAGCGCTGACTATTTGCACTAAATAATGAACAGAGAGGGAATGTTTGCATCTTTCTCCTGCATGTTCAGATGAGTGCCTGGGATTTGACCCTGTAAACTGCTTGAACATACTCTTCTTCTTGGGTTTACAGATTTGTGCTATTGTAAGTTTCTGTGTTAACATATGTACAGTGCAGTCCATGAATCCAACACTTTCTGTGCATGTTGAGTTTTAGAAGTTCATGTCCCAGATTTAACATATTTTATCACTCCCATATAGTGAAACCTTCAATATGAGTAGGTTATAGCATAAAAATAAACATGAGTAAAAGGATTTTATGGCAGTCGGTCATCTTGACAACTTCTACAAACAACTTGAGGGCCTTTTTTTCTGGCTTTTACATCTTCAGTCCTCTAAGTCTCCTCTGATCCCATCAATTAAACTGCAGGCCTCTCTTTATAGAGGGCTTATGGCTTTCGTCCTTTGCACAGACAAGGTTGCACAGAGCCTCCACATAACTTGACTGAGTCGTTCACAGTAAATTGACATGAGTGTAAATTTTATTATATTGAATGTAATGTACAGTTACTATCAAAGAATATTAGCAATACATCAGTTTCATTAGGATTAAAAGTCAAATACAATTTAAATGCTGGGATTAAACTAACTAGATTAAGCAGAATTTTTCATTTTAACACAATGTTAAGCATGTCTACATCATAAAGTCAAGATATGTGCTTCCTTTACTGTGTCTCAAACAACAACATTGCCAGGACATATATAGGAAATATATCTATTAATAGTATTAATATTATTAATATTAATTTGATGTAAATGCCTCAGTCCAAAGATCAGTCTTAGACAGGCCGCCATGCTCACCATACTATCCAAAATGTAATACAATTAAATAAAAAAAAAAAAAAAAGAAGGTTGGGTTGTGCCTTAACTTACCTTGTCAGGTACTAGTGAGTGGCAACGCTCCTGACTTGATCTTCCTGGAAAACCCTTCTAGTCAGTAAAAATAATTTCACCATCAACTCAAGGAAAGTCTCTATGTGGTCATCCCCACCCTACAAATCCTAAACCAACTCACACTCACATCTCATCTCATTTTCTGATGTAACTAATAAGGATGGGGATTGATAACAAATCCAATTCCATAATTCCATTATCATTATCACTTATTGATTCGATTCTCATTGGGATCTTATTTGCTCTCCTTTGAGAGTCACCACCATTGCCACCAGTATACCGAAGAGATTAGATTGGTGGAAATTGCATGCTGCGTGTTCAAATGTTTGTGCATGTGAGGGGTATGTCCCTTCTTTGTTGTGATCAGTGTCATGGTCGTTAGTCAGAAACCTGCAATGTATTATACAGATTACACAGAACACTTTTTGAAGCAATGCATTGCATAACATTACTTTTTTGAATCTCTATAAAATGACCTGAAATGCATCGTCTTATAATTGCCATTTAACAAAATAAACCTCAGGCTACAGTTCCACGCACCAACACAAATCCCTATCCCAGTGAGGAAACACATATGATCTTTCTCTAAATCTTTAGGTATGAACATAAAGCTGAAAGCACAAAGCAAAGATGAAAACCAGCACAAAAGAAACTGGCACAATGGTTTTACTTTAGAAACATGTGCAGATAGAAATGGAGGCTGCAGCCTGACTGCTCATCACTGTCTTTGTTAGCCACTGCCACTGTCTGGCTGCTGGACTGGGGTTTGTATTCACTCAGCTTACTTCACTCTCGGCTCTTTGCTAGCTTAGCGTTAGCATTTAGTATGTGCAGGTGCTTACAAAGAGCTGAAGTTGTTTTGCTAGCATAATGCAGCTGTTTCTGTCCTGGATGCAGTTTTTATTTTACCATCAAGCTTTTGTCCTTTTGTGCTATAAAAATATTATTAATTTCTGAATCCACCCTGTAGACTGCACCACTGTTTTCCGCCTCTGGCACGGGAACTAAAATCAACTGACTTTAGTGCGAGTGCAAGAACTGATAAGTGGTATCGATAGGCAAGCAGACTAACGATTCCAAGAAGTTGAAATACTTTGAACCGGTTCTCTACATGAATTGGGAAGAATGAAGAGAATAAATTTTGTTAGATTCACATACTAGTTCGAGTCTCCCAAACACAGCAAAAAAATCAATTTTATGTGGACAAACAGAGTCCTTAAGCAAGGAAATTGCAAAAGTGGCTGCATTATAGATCAGAAAAGCCTTGGTATGCATTTACATTGTAAAAACCCTTGTTTTTTAAAAAGTGACTCATCTATAATCGTGGGAGGTTGTGGCCAAACTACGCAAACATCTTTTTAAATCAGACCTATGTGTTAATTTTCCACTGATGATATCAATTACACTGATTAACGCTTAGAGAAAATTGTGGGAAGCTTCACGGACATCCTTTGTAAACCAGTAAATCTCAGTTTAAAATCAGGTTTAATGATGGCCCTGATAACAGGACTCAAATTAATGCTTAAGCTGCCCATTTGTTCTGGTGTTGAACTTGACTGAATTCTTGCTGTAGTTCAGGAGATGTCCTTCAGCTTTGCCTAGTAGAAGTGAAGGACAATGTGTCACTGCAACATCAATGCTCCATTGCATCATATCTTTCCCGATGTCCTCGGTGTTTACTCATGGGCATTTTAGAGAGGATTCACATGAAAAAACTTTTCTGCTGTCTTTGTCATGGATGGCCAGTTCTGTGGTTATGAAAGGATGCAAAGATTCTCTTGTTGGTATTTTTCTTTTACTGTTGTCTTTTAGAAATATTTACTTTTAATACTGCTGAACAGGAACACCATACAGTATATGTTTTACGTGACTCCAACTGAACAATGCAGGATGACTCTTTTCTTTTCCTTAAAAGAGCTTCTGTGCATTAGTCCGTTCTCAGCGTGCACATCTCTCTAACTGTTCTTCTCAAACAATCTAAGAATACCAAATGCCCTCTTTAGCTGGTCCTGCCCTGAAGAAAATCTGCTAAAAGCAATAAAAGCAACAGTGTAAGACCACATAGAGCCCCTGCTATACTTGTCATCCTTATCATTCTACCCCACTTATTCCAGATAATAACAAATTATTCGCCATGCCACTCAAGAAATCCTGCTTTTGCCAAGAATAAAAGTCATTATGGTGCTTCACAAGATGTCCTTGATGAACAATCCTCGAGAGCAAAAACAGACATGGGAGTACAATAATGTCTTCATCACATGCATGTGTAAAGGCCACTCTTCATCACACCACTCTGCCACTCTGTTATTCATTCATCACTACGCAGGGTTGCCCTGGAAGCATGGACGAAGAAACTACGAGACAAAGATCAGACATTAAATGAATGACTTCTCCAGAAAAACAAAACAGCCCCAGAGTTTGTGCCACTTAATAGCTTTTCTGCTTTTGTACCCTAGGGTCCAGTCTACGCACAGAGCACAGAGATGGCTTTAACAAAAGATTATGAATGTACCTCTGAAACCAAGTGTCAACAGTAGGGTGTCTTTAAATATGGCAAAGGTTAAGTGCACAGCTTGTTTAGGTTAAAGCAACACAGGAGGTAGTGCACATATTTTAAAACAGTTTTATACAATATACAGTAATACAGACAAGAAGTACTCTGTTATAAAATACTGAAAGTGAGGTTAAACTATTTAAAATCTTAAATTCCACTAAGCATTTTGCTATTAGGCCTACTCTACTGAAAGTTGTCTTGACTGAGATGTCTAAACTACATGCAAGCAAGCTAGGATGGAGGATTGGAAATTTATACTTCCTCTCTAAATATAGAGAGGAAAGTTTAGGGTCTCTGCCTGCCCACTCTTGCTTATTTCTAACTTTTGACACTCTGAAAGGCTGGGGCTAACTGATTTAACTGATATTAGTTAATGTATGGTTGAATAAATACTAAATACTAAACTGATATTAGAATTTACAAAGAGCTAATCAGGGACAAAATTATTAGGTGAACTAGTGAAGCAAAATAAAGAGAGGGCATTGTAACGTTCTGAGAGGAGAATATCCAGGGATGTTTTACTCGGCAAAATGTTACCACCTCCTCTTTTATAAAGAATATGCCTAAACTTAATAAATAAACACAAATTGCAAAGTTATTACCAAGATAAAACAATGTATTTAGTCTAATTTGCCTGTCTAAGAAATATTCCTCAATTAAATCTAAGGTTTTATGTATGAGGATTTCAAATAGCAGTGTTTCTATACCCTTTCTGCCTCTGTGTAAGTAAGCAGCAGCCAGGCACAACTATTATAAGATCATTCCTCATCATCAATGATGTTAGAGAAGCAACTGTTGCTGTCCATTATTCTGGGAAGGGTTATAAGGCTATTTCCAAACAATAAGGTGAGAAAGAGTATCCATGACAGAAGAATTTTTTTTAAAAAATGAAGAGGTTTGCCTCTTGAAAGCCTCTTCTTTCTAAAGAGAAGATGGCAGCACAGCTTAGTTTTCCAAAGTTGCATCCAAAGAACCCACAAGCCACAGGCCTGGACACCTTGCAGTCAGTGACCCGTCCAGGAACACTTTTTCTCTAGAGTCAGTGATCATACTGATAATACTAAATGGTTTTGTTTCACAGGCATACATTTGTTTCCAAATTATCACCCCCAGTTTCTAGCCAGTTATTACAATACATAAATTTACCGTCATTAAATTTAATTAAAGGTCTTATTACTCAGCTATAACCATTGTTGTTACACGATAACATTAGAATCTTATTTGGCCATTACTTTGGTGATTAAGTGGTAATCATTTCCTTCTTCCATATTATTATCTTCTTATTGCCTCCTGGTTACCTCACTAATACCACACTATTAGAAAGCTGTAATAGTTTAGCAAACAACTACAACCTGACAGAAAGTTTAGGTTTCATCTGTTGTAATTTTAAAACATACAAATTCACGTAAAAACCTAAAAACAATAAACTATAAATAAATGTGTTTGAACTGTAAAATTCTATAACCAAAATTTAGTGTCAAGCATTCATGTTGTACTTTACAGATTTTCTCAGTTGTCCAATTGACTATTTTTAAATCACAGTTACACAGTTTCCAAAATAAAAAGAAAGTCAATTTTTTGTTTGCTCTTGAAAACTTTTTAGAATTTTTAGACAGCTGTCTACAGTTTGAACAAATATTAGTTTACTGTATATGGCTTTGTGAGCAAATCGGGTCATGTTTCTTTTAGCTGCACAGTTTCACTATCCATTATACACCAGAAGATTTTAATTGTGTATGATTATTCTAAAAGGGGCGGCCTGCTCAGATTAATATTTAAGCCTTCAGCTGCCTGGAAAAGTTGCAAAAGAGGACAGATGTGGTCTAAATGCTGGTTCTTTCCCTGTTGCATTGCAAGGAGCAGCGTTAGACGTGACGGCGGTGACATCTGTGGCTAAAGGAATACGAGAAACAGAACAACTGCCTTCACTGTTATATACAATTCCACTTTGTAGGCTTATGTTTAATTCCTCTTGTTTAGTTCTGTGAAGTGCTGCATTATTTTTCTTTTTGTTGTTACTTTAGTCTGTGTACTGTATTATTTAAAGGCTGGCTGGATTATTTTTGTTCTCTCTCCATACATGCAAATGTACATGCTCTTTGTCTTTACAAACTAATAATGCCTTAAGCCTTTTGACTGGTACTTATATAGCGCTTTTCTACTCTACTTGAGCACTCATTCATAGCTAAGTGCTTTCTTTCTAACATTCAAACACATTCACACGCCGATGTATGCATCTTGCACAAGGATAGGTGGCATGCAGACTGGAGCAGCCAGGGATCAAACCACCATGTACTAATTCGCAGACGAACGGCTCTACCGCCTGAGCTCAGCCAACCCAACACTGGAAATCAGCATTTGAATAATGTTACTTTTGACACATAAAAGAGGACAATGCTCCCTAGAAAAGTTATTGTCAAGTGCACTGTCCAATATTAGCAAAAACATGTGGGACAATAATTTTTCAATTAAAAATGAGAAATGCCTTCTAGACTCGATCATTGGACAAAGAAAATGTAAATATTTCAAATATTAAATATGCATAAACCCACCCTGGTTTACATATTGCCAAAGGACCTTTTGATTTTTGTCGCAATAATGTATTCACTGACACAAAAACAGACAGATTAATTAAAAGTTTTAGGATTTGAAGGGAAATGCATCTTCGGAGCTGACAACTTCAAAAATATTGCGAGAAATGCACCAAAGCATTTAAGAAAAACTGTAAGCAGCAAAGCCATGTTCCATTTTCTGTAAACCCATTACAACATCATTATAGTGGCTCTAGACAGCATGCCATGCTACTTTAATATTGAATGAGTGAGGGAACAGCACACCAACATCTTGCTTTCATGAAGCTATCAGGAAACCCATTCTGTCTCCAAATGTGTTTTTTACTGTAGATAGGGGTTGAGGGCACAGTAAGTATGCCTGTCTATTTTTAGAAATGCAATTTCAAAGTTTTCTGTCTTCATACACATGCACATGGGCCAGTTTTTAAATGAAAGGATGAATTTCCATGTGTGTGTGTGTGTGTGTGTGTGTGCGTGCTTTACGTGTGTGTGTGTTTTTGCTTTGCTTAGGGCTTGTTTGTAGTTTTAACAGGTAGCAAATACTTTCCTCTGTAGAGGAAACGAGCTGTGAAACTTTCCACTTCCTTACCTTTAGGCTTAAATGGGACTTAGTAACTGAGATATAAAATCTAGAAATCACCTCCCAAGTATTACCAGACAATATGTAAATTTAATGACTTCACCCTCTAGTTCAGTTATTTCATGGTAGGTTGGAAAGCTTGGCTATAGTGTAATCACCTGAATTTAGATTTGCACACAGCCTCAGGTGATGGTTTCCTGCACTCATTTTTTTTAGTTCCCACTTGCCCAACACCAACGCAGTCAGGAAGCTTAACTAAATGGACTCACAGTGCAGTGTTCATGAAACACCTCCTATCACACAGTCTCTTTCTACATCAGAGTGGAAGTTTTAAAGAGCAGCGATACTTTTAGCTAGTCTGCTTCTCACTGCAGGGCTGTTGCTTGTGACTGCGTTGGGCTACAAAGATGGGTTGTGCCTCCTCCACCCTACTTCGGATGATTTTAAGAGCAACTAAATTATCTCAGCGCTTGCTGAATGACAGCTCTGGAAGTACATAACAGAAAAATGTATTTACCAGCATAACCTTGTCATCTTATCAAAATAAAAAAATGTCTTGATGTAATAAAAGGAAATGTGACTCATAGTAATTCCTGTGTACAGTTTTTGAAAAGCAAGACTCCTGTCACATCTTAACACCTCTCACAAGCTCAGAGTGAGATCTGGCCTTTAGCCAGTAGTAGTAAATGTGTTATATTACAAGACAAAATAACCTTATCAGAACTGTCAGTCTATGCAGCTTGACTTTATAATCATGAACAATTAAGAACTTGAATTTTTTATAACATGGTCCATATTTTTAAGTTGAACTTCACAAAACTATTTCATTTCCATTCGTTTTAATGTATTTTCAAGTTGTATGCCATACATAGCTGTCTACAGCTTAAGGTACTAAGGTCAATACTTTTCTAAGGACATGTTCTCTAAATTGCAGATGGTTGTAGCTGCCACCTGATGCCCACAGGGTTCATCCAGGAATGGAACATTTGAGACGACTCTCTTGAGGCAGAGCAAGAGCTGAAATCATGTCTTTATGGAAACACTCTGGACTGGCCAGAGTAACAGCTACATGCAGTTAATTCGAACCAGTTTAATTTTCAGAGTTGCTCCACTGAAGGTGGACTCAAAAGTTAAAGTAACATTTATAACTTTTTAATGCAGTCTTTCTATTAGAATTGTGAAAATGTGTATGAGAATATAAATGTTAAAATTAGCCCCATGCCACACTAGGCTAGTGACTGGTCAGCGAACATCTGGCAATTGGGTCACGAGTGAAAAATGGGTTAAGGTGAAACTGGTGAGCCTTTTGAGATGTCGGCTGAAGCAGAGAGGAGCAACTTTTTTACTTTGAAGGTCAATGGACTCCTTTTCTGCCACTTTTTCAAGTCTTACCACTGGCAGGAAGCGGGTGTTTGCAGACAAGTTGCTGTCTTCCATGCCAAATATGGGCAACCATGGCAATCTGCTACTGACCAAATCACAAAGAGGTACCATCTTTCCAATACAACACATTTTCCCCCAGTGACCAGAGGTTGCCAGTGGGTTATCAGGGAGTCACGATCTGCTCTTTAGGCTTCTGTGACTGAGCTGAATCAGACATCAAACACCCTACCACTTCTCCTATACAAAGCAAACCCCTAACCTAAACCAACCGAGCGTTTCCAGACAAAAGAACCTGGAGGATTTCCTTTTGTGTGAATTTATTCTCCCACCAAGGTCTTTGTCACTGAGGTCACTGACAAACATGGAGCTGCTCATCAGGAAGCGTTTGTACACTTTGTAATCAGACTGTAAAACTAAATGTTAAAGAATGCCTAGCAGCTTCCAGCCATTGTGGCCTCCTATGATTTAACAGTGAGATGAGCTGAGGTGGTGCTGATGGTGGATTACAATAACAGGGCTTACTGTTGCTGACATTAAGGGCCATGATACATTATGTCTGATGTTGCCATTGTGAATTAATATATAAATCATAGAACTGAGTTCTTGATGTTCAAGGAGAATAGAGACATCACCCAGTTGGAGAATCTATAACCGTTTTCTGGGTCATTCCTTGTTCTTTTATGTATTACAAAATCAGAATATTATTTATTATCTCTCTACTGTCTCTTTTTTAGTGCTAATGTGGAGACCTTTCTCTGCAAACCACTTAAGGCATTCATTTTGCTGCTACTGCACAGAAACAACAAGATTATTTGTATTTTTACAAAAGAAGAAGAGGGAAGCAGTTGGAACTTGACTTGTCATTTTTTCTTTATATGTCAGACTGCAAACAGTAGGAGAATCTCTCCAAGCATTAAAAAGTATTTTTATTTTACAGCTTTCACTTAAGAGAGTAATAGTACAAAAAAAATGAAATTACATGAAACATCATTTATACACAATATCATACAGCACTCTTTTATTGTGACAAGTCTTTCTTTGTCTTAAAAGCATAAATCATTTCATGATTTTATTTTCATTGAAACTGTATGAGTCATCTCGGAAAAAGTTTACATGGAACAGAAACAAATGGCAATGATTTAAATTCTGAACAGTTGCGTCACGCTGTGGTCGATACAAGCTATTTTTGTACTCATATCCATGTGTGCTCCTCTGCACGTCAGCAGCTGAGAAAAATCAGTCAGATTGGTGCCAATGCTCAACCTTCCAACGCTCTGGGTCAGCATCCTGGAGATGTGCCAGAAAATCCAGCTTCTCGCGACCATATGGGGTCTGCTTCTCTTCACCACCTCCGCACCTCCCCTCCTTCATCCCTACCTCCAGGGCTGCCACCTGACAAATCTTCAAATATATCTTCTTGCATAAAAAGCAAGAAAAAAGTAAAACAATAAGACTTTCTGTTAACAACAAGTAGGAATATTACTTTGCATCCCAACATTTAAGTCTAGATGGGAAAATTATTTAAAATTAATACATATATGATGAAAACTTGACATTTATGCCATAATTTACTTTATTAAGTAACCTGTTATTAGTGCAATGGTTCAATCTTTGATATTAACAAGAATAACAATGGAGGTTGGAGCTTTAAATGAAAATATCTAGATTTTTAATTATTTTGCATTTTTTTTAAATACAAGACTTTGTCTTTAACAAAGAATTGTAGGTGGTCTTGTTGCAAAACTTTTTTAAACAATTCACTGCAGAAACAAAACAAAAACTAGTTATTTGCATATCTTGTTCCTTGCCAGCTTCATGGCAGGTGCCAACACGACAAACTATCTTTATTCTTCATGAATGTTTTGCGCATTTGATAATTATTGTCTTCCATATAATGAGCACCTCTTTGAACTGAATTCCCTCGCGGAGTGACATTCGGTGCATATCTAATTTGTGGTGATGAAGCCAGTGTGCGTATGTGAATGTATTTGAGAGCGAATTCTTGAGCTACCTGACTGTTAGAGCCCAGTGTAGGGAAAATGTTCCCTATTGGTTGAAAGATGGCAGCAGGGGCAGCTGCAGGACTGACCCTGCCAAGGACGGAGAGCTTCCCATGCCTGTTCAATGCCATAAAATGGGTCATTGAACAGCTAAATGGAGTCATTATGATGAGTAATTAAAAGAATACGGCTAAAGACTCCCAAATTCCCCCTTTCTCTTGGTTCCGCTGCTTTTTGTGTTGTCATGGGTCTTTGCTGAAAGGCAGCTGTCTTGGGCCACTTTAACTATCACCCCTTTCACTGGAATGCAAATAGCAGCCTCCACCACTAATTGGATCACATTATCTATTGTCCTCTCATAGACTGAAAATCTAGCCATTTTGCCGTTTTCCATAACTGATTGTTGGAGATTTGATTTTTCCAGTGCTTTTCATTTGACCCAACATGTTATACACTCTGAATCACAAGAGATGAGAACAAAGAATTGTTTGCTTAGAGTAACATGAATACTGAGTGTAAATGTCATTTAGAGCTTGCTTATGTAGATATTAATATTTATGTAAGTGTGAAAATTGCAGCCTTGCATTGCGAACAGAGAAATATACCAGCACGGATGAGGCATGGACAAAGGATGAAGAAATTGTGTTTTCCTTCTGTTTTGATTATTGCAGCGAATACAAAGCGTGGCTTTCTTTTGAGTGTAAAGCTTTTCTTTCTCTTTATTTTAACTTCCAATAAAAATGCATGAATTTGTGCACAAGTTGCTTTCCCCTGGGCAATGTGTGTAGAATATTCTATTTTGCTTTATAGGCAGTCATTAAGACGATGGGGGATGGGGTGGAGGGTGATGTTTGATTAATTAGTGAGCCTAAGTTTGGCAAGACCGGAAACTGAAACAGAGGATTTCATTAGCTTGTGCTTGTTAGATAAGGTTAATGAGGTAGTTCTAATTCTTGAAAAGAAAATACATATATTCATGCAGCTGAATTCATTTTGGAGACTATAAGCCAAATGAAGGTGAACAAGCAGGGGGGGTGTTATTGTTGTTTGTTTGTTTTGTTTTGTTTTATTCATGATTCATTGAGAATGGTATCCATGGATTCTATTAAGATGTTGACTTAAGGTTAAATGGTTGACATACTGACATAAAAAAATCAATTTTATGAACCTCTTTGTTGAAATTGAAATATTTACATGATTCTCTTTCAATTATTGTTCCTCAGTTGACATCTGCAGACATCTGTATTGCTGGAGGACACCAGGGATGCTTTCCCTCGCTGAGGATTTCAACCTAGACTACAGTGGTAAGTGCAGGTGTTTGGTACAGTCTCACATAGCTTGAGTCAACTCGAGTGCTGCATGAGCAATCACCTCCTAAGAGGATAACAGGCAATCCATCGCTAATCCACCGGTCAATATGCATGACAAGAACAGTACAGTAGCAAAGACAAACTACTCAGAGGACATGTCATTCTGAGAGTGGACAACTCTTTTACCATTTCACCATCTCAATTTTTTTAAATTAATTATCTTTTTTCAAAAATATGGACCCGAAATGTCCATACTTGATTACTCTCGCTCTTTCTGCCTTTCTGGCTATATCTATATATCTATATGTATATCTATCTATCTATATGTCTGTGAAGGTTCTCAGTCATCCAGGTCATTGTAGTCAAAGGAGCTTGCAAAGAAAAGCGTCTGGACTTCTTTAAGTTGCTTGAAGACGTTTCACCTCTCATCCGAGAAGCTTCTTCAGTTCTAAGGTCAAATGGTGGGGAGTCCCAGATTTAGGTTTAAATCTGGGACTCCCCACCATTAAAGCTGGAAGTCTGTAAACCATGGTAGAGGCTCTGTCAGGGTTTGGTGCTGGATTTTAGTCAGTGTTGTTGGGGATCTTGTCAAAATTCACTGAATTATGACCAGAGAAGTACCATCATATTTTGACCCACCATGAAATACCATCTGCATCAGCATGACAATGATCCCAAGAACACTGCCAATGCAGTTAACCCTTTAAAGCCGGTCGGAGCGGACACGCTCCATTTTGCGTAACTATTTTTAAATCCTGGTAGCACTGCAACCACGTAAGCTAGCACAATAATTTTTTTTGCATATGAAACCGGAGGAGTTGTACTTACATCTTATGCCATCAGCTTGTCCTAGGTCACAGTTTCCTTCCACATATAGCTTTTCAAAAACTGCATAAAAAGCACAGAAACACGCTTTGCCGATCCGATCAGCTGTTTGTAACACTTCCTATGTCCATCAGCGTGAACTATCGCATGTCCGGCATGACCTGCCCGAAAGCGGAAGTGACGTCATTTTGCGGAAATGTGGTTTTTTACCATCGTGGCCTCATGAGCCTATACTTGTGTTTTTAAAAGTTTATTTGACTTTATGACTTTCTGTGTCGTTTCTGGGATGCTGAGGACTCATATTGCACTGCTGGAAATATTTTATTTTGATGCATATGCTGTTATTTTGCAAATTTGCACTATAATATATTTTTTCATTTTTCCTGCAGTACATGAAAATTGGTGTATCTCAAAAATAAAACTATGAAGACACTTAAAATAAATTTCCTTTGGTGGGAAACTAGTTTGTGCAACTTTTTTGTATTTACAGTTTTGAGGGATAAGCCTCTTAAATTTCTCTAACTAGAAATATATGTTAAAAAAACAAAAACGATTTTAAATTTTTTTGTATTATATTGCACTTTTTTGCAATTTATGTAATTACTATGCACTTAATGCAGACATATTATTTGATTCAAGTTTTTGGGCTATAGTGGTTGTATTGATGTATAGCAACTTAAAATGCTCCAAAAAATGGCTCCACAGCATGTAAAAATATACTATAAGCTCTGGCGGACTTGGTTCTATGGTAGGTCTTAAAGGGTTAAACACAAAATAGAAAAACACATAATAGAACACTGTAATTCATGAATTCACATCCCCAATATGGACTTCAACATTACTGAGGCAATGTGGGATTATCTTAACAGAGAACAGAACAAAAGTCAGACAACTTTCAAAGAAGAGCTTTGAAATGACCTTCAAGCAGCCTGTAGAATGATTATTGAAGAATACTTGAAGAAGTTACAAGGAAACTTATTTAAGAAAGTTTAGGCTGTGCTGAATAATAAAGGTCGTCATAGCGATATCATAGGGAATGTTGACTTTCAGGCTTGTTAGAGGTACACAAATTGTGTTTTGCTGTATAGTTTCAAGTATATCTGCAGATGTGAAGGGTGGCTCAAAACCTTTGCATAGTAGTATATCCTATATTAACACTGCATTAAAATAAATACATTAAAATGGACAGGGCCTTGAAGAAGTATGGTCAGTGGCCTTATACCTCAACGTCCACTTTCTACGTCCCATTGCTTCATATTCATGGGACAAAGCCATATTTGAACTCATTTAAATAAAATACCTTATCACAATGTTGCTGTTTTTTAATAATATATTCAGTGAATCTAGACAGACCAGCAGATACAAACACCTGCCAAAATACTAGAAACAGCCTTTGTTATAGTACACACCCAGACAAACACACACACACACACCAGCCTGGTTGTTGCAGTGGATAATAATTTATCATCGCAAAAATGGGAATGAAAATATCTACAGTCTGATAACAGTGATACTGTATCACACTATTGATTAGAGTTGTTTTACCTCATACTGTATAATCTTATGGTTTTCCCCTACTGGGACCTTTTTTCTTTTTTTTACTTTGTTTATCACGATCCTACTGGAGAAGCATTTTTGCAACCTCACTTATGTTATACTGAATAGAAAGTCTTACTGAAGTTGGTGATTTTCATGATCACAGTATACGTTTCTGACATTTTTCTGACCGTTTTAAAGGTATAATTTTGCCTTCCATGATAATTCCCATTTATTTATTTATGCTTTCTTGCTCTGATAAAACTGAAAAATAATGAAAAATTAGAACTCATTAAGTGGCCCTTCACAAAAGAGATGCAGAATCATCAGTGACTCACTTCCTTGCAATATATATTTACATAACCTGCAGAACCTTTCAACTTAGCTGACTCACTAGTTACTCAGCTTGTCTGTCATGTAACAGAGAGTAGGAGGGAAGTGCCCTATGGGCCATGTTCACACAGTGACAATTTTCCTCTGACATTGCAATGAGGGTGGGCAGATGAGGTGCTGTAATAATGCTTTACTGCTGTGGTCCAGTTGTATAAACGTAAAGGCTCTGACAGACTGTTACATCCAACTCAAAAGCATACTGTATTTGGTGCAAAAATTGTGTGAAAATACACAAAAATTGCATAGACGGAAATATGAACTCTACTGAGTCAATATGTAAACATGTTCACTTACATATTGGCAGCTAAATTTGTACTAACATGTGTAAGAAGTTGCAATAATGTTGGTGTTCCAGCGATTTTGTAACATGCCTGTAAAAAGATTTAAAAAAAAAAATAAAGTACATTAGATATTTAATTCAGTCCTTCAGACTATTTAAAAGGATGAATTTGACATTTTTTCACATTCCACAATCCAAATTTCCATATATTTTTGTGTCACTGAACACAGCCTTTCATCAGCCTAGTCTGGTACGCAATGATTAATGTCTATGTACATGAAATCAATATTTTCTATATTTAAAAGCCAAAAAAAGTCTACATTACGAGGCTGGATGGGTTGCTGGTGTAGCATAGCATTTTTCTAAAAGTCTTACATTACTGGACTACTGTCCCAGTTTTCCATTTATTTCCATTCTTTTAAAATATGTAATTAATTATAAATATTGTAGTCAAATAACAAAAACTTGGTTTGGTTTAATCATAAAAACTACTGGCTTAGAAAAAGATCAGGATTTGGGTTAACAATGCAACAATGTCTTTAAAGCTTTGATTTCTCAGTCACACTCGCCTGGTTTCAAAGGACAAAATATGAAATTCTAATACAATTTATGCTTCCTATTGAACTACGTTACTTAAAAATTCATGCTCATGTATCATGAAAAGATACATTGCTTTTCATGACTAATTTACATTTTGAGCTGTACATTCGGGACATAATTGGTCCATTACTGTTAGCATGTTAGAAAACAATTAGTGCTGATGTTTTTTTAGTGACTTGAAAGAAGGTTGTGTTTAACGATCTGTTATGAAAATGTGTATTAATATCACATCAGTTTCCTTTTAGTATATCGTGCTGACTATAGCCTCGACCCCTACCCCGAACAAGAGTAGAGGCAGGGGTCTAAGAGCTAAACAAATTGAAATGAGTAGTTGAAAAAAACCCCGAAATGAGTAAAATGTGTCTAAAATAAAATTATATGTGTTGGTAATTTCACAATTAAAAATACATGCACAATACACGTGAATGACTGGCCTTCTTGGTGTATTCACAGGTGAGAAAAGGACATTTTCTGAACAACAGGACCTTAATGTAATTATGACCTCTTAATAGCATTTAAATAACAATAATAATAATAATAATAATAATAATAATAATAATAATAATAATAATAATAATAGTAAACAAATATTATTTATAGATTGCTTTGATAGAAGTTTGAATGCAGAATGCTCAAATGACATATTTAAGGAAAACATAAGTCACACTAGCAAAAAAAAATACACACACATACATATATGTATACAAAAATATTGATACTGATTGATAAATAACTGCTGTGGTACAAGTGATCCAGGCACTATGAAGAAAATATGTCGCGGCCTTTTACGTTCCAAACACCAAAAAAGTCCAAGAAAAGGCTGTGGGTGGCAACGGGAGGTTTGTTTTAGAACGCACTTCTGACTCCATTGTTATGCCGTCATATGCCGTTTATTTCGTGGAAAATTATAAACAGAAATCAGTCAAATAACTTCTTAAAACTTAAAATTAAACGAAAGTTAACTTAATTTGCTTTAACAACTTCAAAAATCATTTTCTAACCCTCCCGTCTTCCCATCTGACATTTGGCAAACAAAAAACAAAAAACCTCTTTACCACACCCATCCAGGGTGCTCTTAATCTCTTGATTAATGGGAGGGTCCATAAGCTAATAAACCAATCACTTTCCAAAAGCTTCTCCAGTAAAATTAATTACAAATTTACATAACAAAACTAGGTCAGTATATTCTTACACCTTTAAAGAAAAAACAAAAATGAATACAAATTTTAGTTATTTGTAATCATTTCAAAGTATACCTAATAACTCTCCACAAATCAAACCCTAATAAACAAGACTATGCAATCTTTAAATGAAGTAGATTAAATAATAATAATAATAATAATAATAATAATAATAATAATAATGACTCTGTAGAAAATTAATGAGTCATCAATAATAAAGCTTCCTTCATTGTTAGAGATGTTTTCCTTGGTTTTTTGTGTCATCAATTAGATGTGCCGCTGACAAGCCATTCATTGTATGAGGTAACACCTAAATGGATAGTGACTCTCATCTTTTATCTACCAAAGAAATCATCTTTAGTACTTTTTATGTAAAACACTCCTTAAAACAGTTTTTTTGTTTGTTTGTCTTCAAAGTGGGAGTGGATTTATGTCATTTTAATCAAAACCAGAATTTCAAAGGCAACGGGTCTTTAAGTGTCCTTTATCCTTTATATACATTCTTGTCAATCATATAAGGATAAACAGTTTTAATAGGCACCAAACATCAAATCCCAACATCAAGCATGCAGTGATCAATTGACTGACTTGATTAAATCCTTGCTGCCTTTCAAGTGCAGCTAAAGAGATTCATTTATTTTTTTTACTTCTTTACCCATTGCTAGGGTATAAATTTTAAACCATATTATGCAAAGAGCATAGTAAGCTGATCTGCTCTTGTTATTTACTGCTATCCTAAAACAAATTTGGCAGCCATTGAAAAAAGGAGTGCAGCTATGCTTTAACCACTGTCAATAAAAGATGTGGGTCTGCTGAGTTTCAAGTGACAGATCTGTGAGTTCAGAGTTGGAGAGGGACCACAAAACTCCCAGTTTAATTATTTTATTCTTGAAAAGAATGTCTAGAGCAATATTGTTTTAGGGCACCCATATTTCCTCGATTCTGTAGAGACGTATGTGGTTTTACTTCACTGATTTGTGCTGGGTTTGCAGTGAGCACGAAAGGAAGAAACATCTAAATCACACTGAGGGATAATCTTTCTTTTAAATTGATTGTTAAACCCCTTTGCCTTTTCCTTAGGATTTAGTTTTACAGCTGCACCAACCTCTTTTAATAGTAATTTCTCAGAAATTCAACAGAAATTTAGTTCTATTGTGAAAATCTAAATCAAAATTGATACAGGATTCTGAATATCGAGTCTTCGATCACTGTCCTACCTAGACAGCTAGCCCTATCAAGTTGTATAGTGCCAGCTCCTCCATTAACCTGCATTCCTAATTGATAGTGCTAGAGAAGAGTTATTTGAATGGATTACCGTAAAGAGCATCATGGATTAGCTAGTGAGAGACATGGATCTTGAGGGAGTCTTAAATTAGTCACATAAAGTGATTATAAAACATCCATATGGTCGGCAGTGATTGGGCTCCCTCCTTATCAAAGCAGTTTAACCCTTCTTGTAATTTCCTCAAAGCATTGATATCAGTTTGGCCTGTTAAACCTTACGTTGGCTGTGATGTGCATGGGCAGAGTACACTATGTTGTGATCAATGCCTAGAGGAAAGAAGTGCAACTGACCGTAAACATGGCTTTGGTTTGTCATTGATTACTTAGTTGCCAGGACATCAAGCTGGTAACACATACTGCAGCGAGTATGTGTGAGACCAAAGTCTCTTTAAATCATTATGGTCTTTGAGGAAAGACTGATGCAACGTGCTGTATTCTCTGAATATGACTGAACCAACCATATTTGAAAGATAAAAAGGCTTTTTTTAGGCCTTTGATAACATTACTGGTGGGAATGACAGTGCTATAGCATAATAAAAGAAAATCCCAAACTGCTGCATCTTCTGTGGTGCTGTTGCAATTCTCTATTGGTGCATTTCCCATAAATTAACTCATCCACTTGCCTTTCCCAGGCTGTCATCAGCCTTAATGCACTGCAGTTTTAGTAATCACTTCACTCACTTGATGATACCTCAGTACATTAATTTGTTGATGAGATATATCTATTAGAAATATTGCTTTAGAATTTGCACCACTGAAATCAAAAATATACATGAGCCAATATCCTGTACACCTTCTACTACTTTTGTATATAGACTTGTGTTAAAAAAAATTAAAAACAAAAGTAAAATTTCAAAAGGGGTCGTTTCACTTCAAAATGCTTTGCAGCAAATGGGTCAGTTGCACCCGAAAATAATCAAATCCACTAAAAGTGCCTACACCTTCAGAAGAGCAATGTTAAGAGATGTTTTAAGCATCTTCAGCATGCATAGATAATTTGAAAAATGTAGAATGTGAGACTATGATCAGGAAAAATCCTGTAAAGAAGTAGCGGTGGTCTCAAAGGAACCAATATTGGCTGCTAAGCTACTTCTGAGGAGGGGGAACAAGGCCAAGTACACAGACAAGAATTTCACAGTGTGTGCCTGGAAAATAGTCCTATTTATGAGTCCAAGTTTGAGATTTATGGCAGCAACCAAGGGGTGACAAGCAAGAAAGATAATGATAATTCAATGTATCAAACCAACCGGCAACCACGATGGTGAGAATATTTAAAGTCTGGGGGTGTTTTTCTCTCTGGAGCAGCACTACAGTGCTTTACTTTCAGGTTAGCATCTGAGTGAAGCATGCATACTGCAGCGTAACTGCATGTTGTCAGATTTTACATAAAACGTGCAGATGTACAATCTCATTGAAGCAAAATGGAAACAAAGGAAATATTTATTCAAACCGCAGGTTTCTCATTCACACTGTCCAAAGACAAGATTATATTAAATTCACCATAAAAGAGCAAAAACAAACTGGAACAAATGCATGATTCCAAAATGTTGACAGTCCCGACAAACATACTTACAAGTCAACCATAAAGCCAATCAACACAGTGCTTGTTCTTATATTGTCATTTCCATTATTTTAATTAAACCCTCTATTTTGTTAATAAAGATGTGCACAGGAAACCAGTCTGTGACTCGGCAATGAGAAAAGCAATCATGGAGAAAATGAATAGAATTTAAAACATGGAAGCCCAGTTTTGACAGACAGCTGTCAGCCATTCATTACAGACTCCCTAATGATTTTTTTTCCACACCGCTGATGAAATGCTGCAGCACCTTTCTCTGCATGACAGGGGACTTTTCCCATAATGACACCTCAGTTCTTCCATCTTATTACATGCCACTCATTTAGTGAGTCAACTGAAAACAAAACCCCCTGCCTGTACGGGAAATTTCAGTGATAAAACATACTGTAAGCAAGCCACAAAGAAGCTGTTTTTTGTTAATGAGTACACTGCTTTTGAAAACCAGATTTAAGAGATGTAACTGAGTGGAGAAAGCGGGAATATGATGCTTGTTACATTGGTATTTAATTAATGTTTTAAGAAATTTGCAACTGTGCTTTATACTCGGCAAGTACTTTTGCTGAACAGGCCAGAGAGGATCTAGCTTTATAAAATTCCTAGAGCATCACTTCTTTTCACATTTTTTAAAAGAGATGGAAATAAATTTGTTTTGTTTCAGCATCCTGTTCGCTCCTTTGTGTTTTACAATTTATTTGAGTCAGTGATTCATTTAATTTTCATTTGGTTTTTATTTACACTTTGACTTGGTGCTTAGGTGTTGATGCCAAAAACTACTTGGTTAGGTTTACAAAAAGGAAAGTGGTTTGGATTAAAATATGCCCCTTTGAAAAGTAATGCTGCATATTGAAAGGAGAACTGACAGACTGTTCTCACAATCAGGTGGATTCTGTAGCATCGCCAAAGTAACCCATAAGTATGATACACCATTGGCTTTGGCAAAACTGCATTTAGCAATGCCCTGGGAAAGAGAACAGGTCACAGGTGGCTCTGGAGCTTCATCTTGCTCTTTTGCCCACATCTAGTGGCTCCCTGTGGTTTTTACAAGCAACTAGATATATCTTTATTAATATGAAAAGGAACAGTTGTTGCACTTTTAATATTTTATTGGTATTTATCATCACTGTAAGTGGTTCTTAAAAATTTCCAACCGTAGAAAAGTGCAGACTATACACTCAATACATTTGGCTGCTGTCCCCATTAAGTCTGGCTCCTTAGAAGGACTGTTAGCTTTCTAGCCTGACCAGTGTTTTTAGATAGCTCCGTGGATCTGGTGACTTGCTTGTAGTTGTTTTTCACCGTGACAGTGACTGACACAGTGAAACTCAAACTTCAGTTTCTATGACAGATTAATCTGATTTCGATTTTGATATCAACACTGATGGGAGGTTGTTCTCCAGACATGACCCGGTGACCAAAAAGCAGCTCATCAGTGGAAGAATGCTCACTCTCCCAGCTCTTAAAGTGATGCATCAGGTGACCATGAGCACACTTCTTTCTCCTGAGGCATCGCATTGTCAGATTTCTTCCATCCAGTAAAGCGTAATTTCTGACTGACCTTTAACCAAACAAAAAATAAATACATAGCAATGAAGCACTAGTCCTTATGTACTAATAAAGGTTGCAAAGTGTGATCTAGACCTTCAGCTTTGCTTTAATGTTACAAGGCTCCTGCCGTACTTGGATCTTGAAAAAAAAGCATATTTATCTGACAGTTTGACAGTTTAAAGTCTATGATCATGACTAAAAGCAATCACTTCAACAGAGCACCATAAAAGCAGAGTGCCTGCATTGGTGAAATGATTAATCACATCACAAAACCATCTGTCTATGTCCACTGTGTAATGTGACTTGTCATGTGACCTTTCGACTCTGCTGAATGATAATTGCCTTTGTCTCTTTCCCTTAGTAGGTTATGACACAGATGACATTTGGTGACTGCACACCTCTGTATAAGTACTTTAAAAGAAGTATGCAAAATACAACACAGATGAGGAGAGTCTGCAAGAGAGGCATTTATTTTAATTTGGAACATTTGTATTATCTATAGTGGTGACTGAGGCTGGTGTTAAAAGCCTGACTGCAATGGCTCTCTAACTAGAGCGAGATCTACCTTAATGCCTATCACACAGGGGGCTCACTCACATTACATCACAACACGCAGTGTTTTTAACCTCTATTTTTTACCTATAACTTAAGATATTTTAACCTCATGAAGAAATAGTTCAAAATATAGCAAAGCAAGTACTCCTCATTATGCATGTGCAAGTTAATTCAAATGGACATCAACAGTAAAAATGCAAATTGTGCGACACTATCATTAGAGCATTTATTTGTTTATCATCCAAAATGTATGTTTGCTCTCTGTGGATTTATCCATTGCATCCTGCATACTAACAGGGATAAAAGTCCTCCCAGCAGTGTAGCTATCATCTCTTGTTGCAATCTCCTTCCAGTCTGCACCCATGTTTTCTGTGGTGGACCAAAATGCCTTTCACTCCTTTGATAGCAGAGCACAAGCTCAGCATTACATCCTCTGCCCCTTGTTGAGCCTGAGAGAGTTTGTCCTGTCAGAAACAATAACTTTCCTTTCAAGGCAGGGATCGTTTTATTTCTTAGAGTAGCGATCACACAAGGTGGTTGTTTCCATTTGCCACCCTGGTGTTCCTTTTCATTTTTGCACTCATCGCAGATGTTTCAGTGCCTACAAAAGTTACATTTTTCTTGCATCCTTGCTACCACCAATTGATTTTGTTTCTTACCACCTTGTCCATCCGTAATGGACTTTTGTGTTCTGCAGAAAGAAATGATCATGAGAGACTATGTAGTCGTGATTTCAATCATATCAAGTAATAATCACTTTATCTTTCTGGCCACTAACTACACAGTTCATTTGCATAACAGATTACAACATGTTCTCAATAAATCTGTTCTTTCTGATGCTCCTACTGGCTGTCACTCAGCACCAGATGCTTAAGTGCAACAGCCATGAAGGGAATATTACATTTGGGCACAGGCCTCAAAGCATCAGCTGAGTGATTGAAAAGTCAAATTTGCTGAAGAAGGTAAATTTGTTATAGTTTCCTGATACCAAAACTAACTTCCCACTATGTAGATTATTGTAGTCAAACTCGTCTTGCATTGTCTTTATGGAGCTAATCTGAAAGTGATAATGTCCTCTTCCTAAATGTGTCAGGTAGCCCACTGGGTCACACAGATATAAACATTCAGCACAGGGAATGACTGCTCTGGTTCACAACTTGTCAATCAGAGCACCAAGGCAGGTTGAGCTGTCACTCAGAAACACGGCGCCGCAGTCCAGTATAATTGAATTAGCTACTGTCTCTTCCTGAAGGTTAATTGGTGGGGAAACCTCTGCTGAGCATGGCAAGGCAATTGACAAAGATAAGAACTGCCGTCTTATCTGTCAGATTTTGTCAGCACATGTGAACTTTATCATTTCTGTAAACGTTAAAACTATAAAGAAGTTAACAAAAAGCAGGTAAATTGAATCCTCATAGATTGTAAATTCTGCATAACTTTATGTCATGCTCAGAACTGCACAGGAGCTCCTACTTTAGTTCAATATGTCATGAGTCAGCAGCTAGAGACATTGCTGACAGATGCTTTGGCTTGGAGGGCAGAATAACGTGGCAAGTTGATGGTCAGTTGATGGCCTGGAAAATTGCATTTAAACCTTTAGGTGTTATTCCAAGTTGTATCTTACTCTCAAACACAGAATTAAATTAAACTCTACTTCTCTCCTGTCCGTTTGATAAATGCTCTCTATAGCCGAGTTGCTTTTCCTCTGTTCAGCATGCGTTCTGTAGAGCTGACCTGTTATGGTTTTATTATAGGATGGAATTTTTTATTCTGCGGCACAGAGATCACAGCACTTCAAGATGCTGAGGATAGTTGGACAGGATACAGTTTCTGCTTTTGTGTTTTCTGCCAACTGTTGTCCTAGGCTGCTTTAATTCTCCTGCAGGGTTTCACTGATGCATCTGTTTCCATCAACGCAGTGTGATTCCACGCCATTCTCCGTGGCTTATCATCTTTATAAGAGGTGTCACCCAAAGTGGAGCTTTTAGTTTGTAATGAGATTTTTTGCTCTCGTCTCAGCTTGAATCGTACTAGGTCATGAGCCTGCTGAAGGACTCTTGATACACTGAAGAACAATAGAGTGAGATATTGGGAATTTACAAGAGATGGCAGGGCAGTAAGTCATTTAAAGTTTTACAAAGTATGACACCTGTGTGGAATACCAAGTAGGAAGAGAGCTGAATGTAACTTTTGAATAGACCAAGAGGCAGTTAAAATTCAGGATGCCTGTGCATGTGTGTATAAGCCCAACCTTTGCACTTGAGGCTTTAATTAACCAAAAAGGATATGTTATTTGACATTTACCACTAATGTATCATCAGCATTAATTGAAATCAACCAATACTTCTGCAATACTAATTATTCCAATGCTAATTTGGAGCTAATTAGCAGGGGCCAGTACTAATTGGCAGCTATAAGATTTTATGTCTGATTTAATTTCAGGAAAACATAAACAATTCTAGGATGCTAAGACAGGAGACATGAATTGTGTTCATTCAGCTTTTTCTGGCTTGTCTTTCTCTTTCTTCTTCTTGGTTTTTATTTAAATCTCTTTTTTTTTCATTTTTACATTATTTTTTTCCACTCTCACTATGTGACAGTAAGCTTTTTTCTTTTTATTATTATAAGGTTATGACCTTACGATATAAAGTGCCTTGAGGAAACTGTTGTTGTGATTTTGTGCACATAAATAAAACAGAATGTAATTGAACTGAATTTTAAATACCTATTAGAATAAGTCTTAGTTTTTATTGTTGTCATTCTAGCTTAATCAATGGAAGTAATACAATTTTTACTATATTTCAGTTTAAGTTTCAACACATGAATGAGGAGAAAATCTAAAATGTCCACACACTACATTTAGAAATAATAGTGCAGAACACAATGCAGGATACCGATGATTCTACCCATGGCAACCTTGCTATACCTCAAACAATCTAAACTGAGCACATGCATATATAAATATGTTTTCTTTAAACAAATATCTGCATATAAATATTCAGAATATGTAGGCAAAGACAACATTTTAATTAAAAGCAGCTTTCTGGTTTCCATTTTTAATCTTATTGCAGTTCAAGTAGTATTTAACAGTGATGTTTGAGCGAAAGAGTAAATGCAGTCTGGAAACCACTGGTGTGACAAAAATTTAGCTTTATATTCATCACTTAAATAATGACTGGCAAAGAGTCAAAGTTCCTACCAAGATAACAGAATAGTTTTACTGCTGCCTAGCCAGTAGGTTTCCAGATTGATGGGTACATGGATACATCAGTCTCCCCTTCTAGAACTGCCATTCTGATTGGCTAAAGTGAAGGTGCATTTGTGATTGTGATCATCAAACTTGTCCCTATTAAATATAAAACATGTATAGTATTGTTAGAGCTATTCAGATGAGTCTGAAACAACACTCCAACGCTGATAATATCCACATGTAATCCCAATACATCTAATGTAAACTATGTGATTAAAAAAACCTCAATTAACCAGGGAGGTCAAACAGAAAACACATCTACTCTTCTTAAATTACTTATTTTCATACTGTATAACTCTTACCAGTACATACTAGTAGTGCTACAGATAAATATTGTTTGGCCTTTTTGTGCAAGTAAAAGAAAAATGTAATTGCCAGGCAATGATGTCATAATATATATACAGTGGTCCCTCGCTATAACGTGGTTCACCTTTCGCGGTCTCGCTGTTTCGCAATTTTTTGGGGTGCAATTTTGCATGCTTTTTTTTTTTCTTAAAGCGCATTGTGTCAATGCACTCATAAATCATCGATCACTAGCAGTGTGATTCTGAAGTGCCGTACTGTATGTTTGTAAGTTTTCTCCCCAACAAACACAACAATGTCGACGAAACGTTTTGCAGCCTCAAAGGCAACCGCGGGTGCTTTTGATTCTATAATACTGGACTTGTTTTTCTACAAAGGTTTGAACTCTGAGAGTGTTTAAACAAGAGAGAAAAGTGTGAAAGTGTTTGTGCCTCTCTGAGAAAAGTGTATAAAGAGTGTAGTGAGGGGTTTTACATCCTTAAAACAGGGGTGTCAAACTCCAGGGCTCGAGGGCCGGTGTCCTGCAGGTTTTAGATATCAGCCTGGGTCAACACACCTGAATCACATGATTAGTTCATTACCAGTCCTCTGGAGAACTTCAAGACATGTTGAGGAGACAATTTAGCCATTTAAATCAGCTGTGCTGGATCAAGGACACATCTAAAACCTGCAGGACACCAGCTTTCGAGGCCTGGAGTTCGACACTTGTGCCTTAAAACATCTATAATAATTGTAAAAATTAAAGTTGGCTACTTCGTGGATTTCACATATCACGGGTTATTTTTAGAACGTAAACCCCCGCGATAAATGAGGGACCACTGTAGATATATATTATCTATCTATTGATAGATTCCTGCATTTAATATAAGTGACTGAGATGAGGTTACAGAGGTCATTGCAATGCAACCATTGCAATGGGTACACTGGAGCCTTTAGATGTACCTTGGTAGTTTGGTTGCTAAACTCCTGATGATCTTTTATTATCTTGGTCCAGCTACAGTGCTGTATCAGTTCAGTTTGCTTATCAAACATGGAATTTTTTCACATTATCTTTTTTTTTTTACCACCAAAGGAGGTCATATGGAACTTTTAACAGTATTCAACAAAGGCAGAAATATCAGCTCTTTTTTCCAGGCAATAATCTCAAAGTAATCAATGTATGAGTTAAATATCCTCTCATATAACCTAAAATATATAAGCTCTCACTGCGTCTAAGCAATTCAAAAGCCCAGTAAAATGTAATGGTTCCCTTCCCCAAGAGAAGTAGTTCCATTTTAATTCAATTGATTTTGCACTTGTGGTTTCCCGTTGCCACATTTTTCAGTCCCACCAAGATGGTCCCTGCATTTTGAATAACATCAAATAAAAGGCAATCATTGGTATGGATGAGGAGGGCCCTCCGAGACTGGGGCACCTTCACCATGACAAAGACCAAATAGGAAATAAAAGGCGAAACAAGAACAAGTGGGGCCCACAAACTCTAAAACCAGATAATTTGATAGCATACTTTTGTAGAAACCTGGACAATGAAAGGAAAAATGTTTGTTTAGCATGCAGAGGGAAATTGTTTGGACAGACACAGCGGCAAACAGAAGGGGACTGACAGACAGAGATAGCCAGAGTGGGTGGTGAGGTGTTTGTGGGTTTGCATACAATAAAATGTTTGTGGGGAGAGTGGTGAACTATTTTCAAGAATTGTTTTGTCCATGTGACTTTCAGACGCTTTTGTCAAAGTTTGCCTTGAAGCACTGACTCTTGTGGAAGAGAAGCACTGCTTAGGCTCTATGTTAGAGATGAGAGAGAGTCCAGCTCCATTGCAGCTCCAGCTACTTCAATCCTCTCAACATTTTACCTGTTGCGGCATCTACCTGGATAACTTTACAGACACATTCCTTTTCTTAGATTTAGTTGTTTTATAGGCCACCAAAAATCACAGGCTAGGTCCCCATCTGTCTATATGTACAGCAGCTTTTGTATTGTCATATTTTGTAACCTTTTTCATGAAAAAGGAGCCAACATTTACAGAGTAGAAGTGAGGATGCAGCGAGCAACTGGAACAGAAATTTACAAAGCTGTGTTTGAATCATTCTTCAAAACCAGGGTTTCAATAGGTTATCCACAGAAGAGGAAAAGAAAAAGAAAAGCTTTCATTACCCAGTGCATAAAGCCTAAATGGAAAAGAGACTGTGGAATGGCTGCCTGTGTCTGATAGGGGAATATACTCAGCTCTGATGCCTTGGGTGTTCTGGCCTGCTGCACTCAGGGCTAGCACTGGACCATACAGATTGCTGCCATTATGGAAAGTGGGTCTGTGGTGGCAAATAGACCTAAGCACTCACAAAGCAACGTACACTGCTGTAGAGATCTGAATATACAGTATGGAGTGATTTGCATGAAACTAAAGCTCAAAAAATTAATTTTAATGTAGCTTACTTTGTTTATCCCTTAACAACTTGACACCTCAGGCTTTGATTTTATTGCCATATGTTTTGGATACATTGGGATACAAATAAGTAAAATATTATGCAATATTTAAATGCAAAATCCATGTTTTATTAACTAAAAGTTGCAGTATTAACTATCAGTATAAGGCCATGGTTGTGTTTACCCTTACAAGGGGAACAAGCATGGCTCTAATTTGTGCACTGGTTTCAGTGGTGAGGCAGTGACTCATTTGGAGGCTCATCTAATTGAGTCATGGCGGATAAACAAAACACAAGTAATGCATTCTAAAGGAAATTTAAAGCTAAACTTCAATTTAGAGTCTAAAATAATCTAACACCAATGCCATGCTGTGAGCCAGTTTAGGTCAAGCTTGGTCTAATTCTCAGGGTATCAAATATCACAATTTTTGACAAAGCCATTGGCATCTCTGAGATATATACAACATGCCCTTCGGCGCTGGTTTCTTGACACCCTGGGCAGAGAAAGCAAAGACCCAAAAAGTCCCCATGAGGTGGCAGGTATGATAACGTTGGCATAAAATCACACAGATGTCAACTAGGTGACAGAAGCTTATGCCCTGTGTGGGAGGGCTTGTTTTTGTGCCTTGTTTTTCTTTCTTTCGTTCTTTCTTTTTAATATACACTTTCTTTTTTACCCACTCTTTGGTTAGGTTGATGGATGAAAAAACTTGGCCATTTTTAGGAAAAGGCCACAAAGTAGGAGAAAATTACCAATGGCTGCACTGTTAACCAAGCATGCTAGAAAATCCTACCAAATAATACCCAGTGCATTCACCTAGCAGTCCTGACCAAGAGTCTGTATGTCACAAGTTGGTTCCTAGATCAGATGAGCTCCATGTCTGCCATAGTGGATCAAGAAATAAAAATACAGCCTTTCCTTAGAAAATCACCAGATATTCTGCAGAGCTGTATTTTTCATATTCATTTCATGGAACATTTGATTTGGAACCTCTTTCCTCCCAGGGGTTTTCAGTGTTCTTTTCTTCAATGCTCCTCTGCCACTGCTCTTTTGTCATCATGAAGGTGGTTTTGTAATGGCAGCCTTTGGCATTCTGTTCCAGTGTCCTCCACCACAGCATTTATTTCTGCTCTTTATCTGCACTTGAATAGCTGAGTAGTGCTTTTACTTGATTATCTTAGCCTCATTGCAGATAATTGCTTAGTACTGTGTGAACCAAGGAGAACTGTAATTGAAAACTGTTTCTCTGCACCTAAATTGCCCTTCATTTGTGTTGCAAAACGATGTCTTTTGTTGCATTTTTGAATAAAATTTGAGCCATTTGCTTTTAAGTGATTATAAGGACAGATTTGCGGACATAACTTGAAAGATCAATAAATAGAACTCAATTGTGAAACAGCATAAAATCCTCAAACTGCCTGACACTAAACAAAATATTATGAGAGGTAATTCAAAGCCCTGTTTCCATATATACAGTAAACATCTTGCTGTGCTCTGCATCTACACATTTGGTCGAGCAATAATGTCGTGGAAATGCTGAACTGACAATGAAAACATACTAGCTTTGTACCTGGCGATTTTATCAACTATAAAAGGAAAAACAGGCTAATGTGTATATTTAAAATTACATATAATCTCATCCTCTAGGCCACAGATATCAAAGCCATGTTATTGTCTGGGCAACATGCTGCCCACTTTGATCGTAAGTCGGCCACTGTAAAGTTTAACCACACTTTTATTTCCTTGGATATATTAATATAACATAAAATAAAATAAAAATAAAAATAAACACAGTTCCAACATTATGTTCCAGTTTTTTAATAAATTTGCTAAATTACATTTATAAAATCTTTGGTATTTTGGTATTTCTGGTAGCTCATTGGGCAAATGGGTTGTAATTATAACGCAGGAACTTTTTGTTAATTCACAGAAAACTGTTTTTTGGGACCTGTTTTGAAGAAAAAAAAATCTATATTAGATAGTGAAAAAAACAACATTTGCTTCTTTCATTTAATTGTTTATGAATTACTTAATTACTTTGGTGTAGTATGAATGGTCATGGAGGAGGCCTGTAGAAAATGTATGCCCCCATTCACATTTTCCAAACTTGTCCAGTGGCCGGATTGGAATCCATGCCAAGCTGATTCTAGTCCCCAGGCCTTATGTTTGACACCTCCGTGCTAAACCAACTTAAATCAGTTTTAAATATACAAAGCCCTGGGTAACAGTACTAATGTCCAATGTCAGTTTATCAGTATGCTGTGTATTTTCAATTTTTGAAATAATTCAGAGCTGGAACAGATGAAAACATGCAGAAAAATCATTCTGTAATATATGAGCTTCAATTGTGGAATTTCAACCATGGGCACTGTACAGTACTACACTCACCAGAACAAGAAGGTTTTGGCCAGGTCTGATTACATCTGTGTGTTCTCCTGGTAGTCCAGCTTCCACCCACAGACATCCATGTTAGGTTAATAGGTGATTCTAACTTGGCTATAGCTGTGGATGTGAGAGTGTGTGCTTGTCTTGTCTTCCTGTGATGGACAGGCAACCTGTCCAGAGTGTGCCTTTCCACTCACTCAAAGTCAGCTGGGATAGGCCGCAGCTCCTGTACAATTCTAAGTTTGATAAGCGTAAAGAAAATGGATGGATGAATGACGTTTCTTAACCTTAACCAGACCCAAGACAACACATCTTTCTCTATCACCATGTTACATAACCCTACCACACAGTCCTCAGGAAAAATGAATCTCCATCACCCACTCCAACTTACTTACATACTTGCATACAGTAAAATCACGGCTTTTCCTTCCCTTGAAAGACTAAACAAAAAAATATACTAAACATAATTTGGCAACACTTACATTCACACAAATTAATTCACAAAGCAAATTAGCAGCAAGTAAAAGTCATTACAGGCAGACAGTTATTCAATTGAGACATGAGGATGTACGCTAACTGAATGGTAAGCCATCATTTACACTCCTGCCATTATTATGACCTAAAGTATTTGCCTCACAACACATGGTTATTGATGCTCATCCTATTAAAAGACAAAAAGGCAACAGATTAGGGATTACTATTTAGTGTAGACAGGAGCACCATCGGGGAGGGCAGGAGGAGCACAGGCCACCCGGCCAGACATTTCCAAAACTGGAAATTATGTTTTTTGGTGTGCCACCCAAGACTTTTAGTCGCCCTCATCTTTTTTAAAGAAAAAATTCTGGAGGCACCCCTGAGTGTAGAGTGTATGATAAGCAAAACTACAAATAGTGTGACTGTAATGTGATAAACCTACACAAAGGTCAAATTACAGCATGAATGGTCTTTAAATCCACAGTGGCATGTGTGGTTTCAAGTTGAAGTATATTCTTTCTGCCATAAACTGTCACATCTACTTGAGTGTGGTGTGTAGAGCCATGTCCTCTAACACACAAAAGCACATTCTCACTCCAGGTGACCCCTAATTCCCCACAATAAGCAAACTTGAGAAGATTTTTGTAGTTTATATTTTGGTTGTAGTATCTGCATAATTAAAGTCCAGTTAGTTTTCTCACAATATAATTCGTGTTAACTACGCTATACAATAAAATGATATTGAAGTTCGGCGTAAATAATTAGAAAGGCTAGTAACTACATAATTAACTGTGTTCAAATTAATATAGAAATTGCTCATTATAGGTTCGACTGATTAAAATGCATAAACAGTTGGCTTTAACAAGTAGACAGATGAAATCCTTTCTCTCACATTAGAACAGTTAATAAATTTGGTTTCCACAAAAACATCATTTAGATAGCAATTAGGTACAAATATGGCCACACTGCAAGTTAAAATTGATCCAGGAAATTGTTTTAATGACATGCTATTATAGGTGATTGAGGTTTTCCCCACCACTGTATACCTGCGCGGCAGACATTTTTTTTATTTCTTTGTTAGCAGTAGGAAATCGACCCTTGAGCAATTAAACACTGTAATGGAGTCTGTAATACTGAGTCGTGATGTAACAGAATATGACTGTGCTCTGGAATGGAACTGAATGTATTACTACAATTTGTTGCAAAGCTATGAAATTTTCAAAGAGAAAATAATACACTCAGTATTTAATTATTTTTATTATTTTATCATTGAAAAGTTGTGTATATAAGCTATAAAACCCTCTTGATATGTTTACCATATGTCGGGGTTTTGGAGGAACAGCACTACTATGTTATCTAACAACTAGATATTTGTGTACAATGACAAAATAGGATCAAGTGCTTTTTTTAAACTTTACTTTTTAACTTTATTAAAAAAAATATGACTCAAAATGTTCAGTAAAATCTCAGAAATCTAAGAGCAGAATAAAGTTATCTTAACCCAAATTCTGGAATAAGATATGTTACCATAAAGTCTTCAACAGTGAAATAGTATCAACTGTACAAAGAGTAAAAACAGCGATCAAAAGAGATATTACAAAGAAAAATGATGAGTCTGTATAAAAACAAAAAACTTGCAGAATTAAAAGTGAGAGTTGCTGCTCACTTTCCCGTTCCCTCACGCAAAAGATTTTAATTGAATTTTAACACTATGGTAATCACACCTGCTACATGATTTCCCTCTTTCCTCCAAAATAATCCAGCGCTCAGAAAGGTTTTAATTTATTCATGAAGGTTTTCAGAGAGAAAAACTAAATACATGATGCAAATTGTCATTTTGCATGGTGCTGTATAATTGATTTAATGCAGCTTCTTAACATTGGCCTCCCTCAGTTGCATCTGACAGGCCTCAGGTTAATGGTGTGAAAACAGGGACACTGCTTCCCCCAACCTGTCAAATGGTAATTGGTCAACAGTCTTCTTTAATAGCAGGCTGCCATAGGCAACAGCAAACACTTCTTAAATGGTGTACAAAATAATTGGTGAGGAATAAACAAGGAGGGCTTGAGTAAGTGTACTTAATGTCAACTGTGTGTCCCTTTCTGTATTTTACAGGTTATTCATCCATGCACACCAGAGAGGCTAAGGATGCAGGAAACTGGCAGAAACAACAAGATGAGACCATTTAATGATGGTACCCACTAAGGAAAAAAGCACAAGCCAAGTTGAGGTGCTGGATGCTCTTTTAAGTGTTGCCACAAGTTCACTGCAGGCAAGCCTCAATCTGAAAGCAGATTTTTCTAATTAATACATGGCGATAACATCCAGCATCACACATCTATCAATGAAGAGGAGGCAAATAAAAGGATTGTCTCTGGCCCTGAGATTAGCTGAACAGCTGTACTGAAACGGCAGCGGTATCACACCCCTTTGATTCTTTTGGCCCTGCACATGACTCTCAAAGAAGCACCAATGGCCTGCAGCTTAGGCATGGTGATGAGTGCCTTGTTTTGGTCTGTAGCCATTGTATATTTGACTCATATTGGCAGAGTCAGTGGAGACTGCTGGTTAATTGAGGGTGAAAAGGGCTTTGTATGGCTTGCAATTTGTAGTCAAAACCAGCCACCTTATGAGGCCATCCCACAGCATATCAACAGCACCATTGTGGACCTTCGTCTGAATGAAAACAAAATCAAAAGTATCCACTATTCTGCCCTTAGCCGCTTTGCCAACTTGACCTACCTGAACCTGACCAAGAATGAAATCTCCTACATAGAAGACGGGGCCTTTTCTGCTCAGTTTAACTTGCAAGTCCTTCAAATGGGCTTCAACAAGTTGCGGAACTTGACAGAGGGGATCCTCAGGGGTTTAGGAAAGCTGCAGTACCTCTACCTCCAGGCAAACCTGATTGAGACTGTGACACCTAATGCCTTTTGGGAATGCCCCAACTTAGAGAATATTGACCTCTCCATGAACCGAATCCAGCAGTTAGATGGGTCTACGTTTGCCAGTTTAACTAAACTCACCACCTGTGAGTTGTACACAAACCCCTTCAACTGCTCATGTGAATTACTTGGTTTTGTCAAATGGCTCTCAGTTTTCCCAAACAGAACAAATGAACGAATGGTTTGCGACTCCCCACCCGGGGTCTCCGGTTATAGCTTACTGAGCCAGATTCCTAACAATCCAAACTATCGAAATGCACTGTACATGCTTACCAAAGTGTGCACTGATGAATATGTAACACCATTTATAACTGTGCCCATTGAGTCAACAACACTACCACCAGACTCAACGCTTTGTGGAGTGGAAGACTGTCCATCAGGCACAGAACCAGAAGACACTACCATCAGTACACCTGAAAATGATGTTCAGGGAACTCCTCTGATGGAAGTGAAGCAAGTAACACACACAGGTGCTATCATCACAGTTCAGATTCCTCATCCCTATAAGAAGATGTACATCTTGGTTCTTTATAACAACAGTTTTTTCACAGACATTCAAAACCTAAAAGATATAAAAGAGGACATTGAATTAAAAAACCTTAAACCCCACACCAACTACACATATTGTGTTGCTTCAATACGCAATTCTCTTAGACACAACCACACATGTCTGACAGTCTCTACTGGCCATCGAAATGGAAAGGGCGTAAATGTGAAAGAACCGACTCCTACTCACTACGTTATGACAATTTTGGGCTGCCTATTCAGCATGGTTATATTTCTTGGAGTTGTGTACTATTGCTTGCGAAGAAAGCGCCAACAAGATGAAAAGCACAAAAAATCAGGAAGTTTAAAGAAAAACATAATGGAACTTAAATATGGACAAGAGCTTGAGGGTGGGACTATATCTCGAATGTCGCAGAAGCAGTTGTTGGCAGGAGAGAGCATGGCACGTATGCCATACTTACCATCTGCAAGTGAAATGGAGCAGTACAAATTTCAAGAGATAAGTGATACTCCTAAGATGATGAAAGGAAATTACATGGAGGTGCGAAGTGTGGATCACCATGACCGCCGGGAGTGTGATATGGGAATGGCTGGGAATAGTCAAGGATCAGTGGCAGAAATTTCCACAATTGCAAAAGAGGTGGATAAAGTCAATCAGATAATAAACAACTGCATAGATGCGTTAAAGTCAGAATCCACCTCTTTTCAAGGAGTGAAATCTGGAGCAGTATCCACTGCAGAGCCCCAGCTTGTACTAATATCAGAACACCCACAGAATAAATCTGGCCTTCTGTCTCCAGTGTATAAGGATAGCTACCACCACTCTCTGCAGAGACATCGGTCTTCTGATGTCTCTCCAAAGAGGCCCAGTACAGCCACGGGAGGGCCCATGAGAAGCCCCAGGCCTTATCGTTCTGAATCCAAGTATATAGAGAAAACTTCTCCAACAGGAGAGACCATCCTCACTGTAACACCTGCTGCTGCCATCCTGAGGGCCGAGGCAGAAAAGATCCGTCAGTACAGTGCCCACCGACACTCCTATCCCGATGCTCAGATAGAGGAGCTCGAAGGACCTGACAGCCACAAGTCCTCCATGTTGGAGCCTCTTACTCACTCCCGCTCCAGAGACTTAACATATTCACAGATGTCCTCTCAGTACCACAATCTAAGCTATTCCTCCAGTCCTGAATACTACTGCAAACCTTCACATAGCATCTGGGAGCGTTTCAAACTCCACCGGAAACGGCATAAAGATGAGGAGTACATGGCTGCAGGGCATGCACTGCGTAAGAAAGTCCAGTTTGCAAAGGATGAGGACCTCCATGATATTTTAGACTACTGGAAAGGCGTATCATCCCAACAAAAATCGTAACCTATCTAGTTTTTGTTTTTTTTAGTGGACTACACATTGCAGAAATGACACAACCACCTCATCTGACAACTGAATCAGTGGATACTTCCATAATAGAATTAACTTCTCACTCACACGTACCACATTCTCTTTCGACTGTGACGAAAATGGGGTTAAGATTCTTTCAATTTGTCTTATTATGTAAAGCATTCATGGGAAAAATTATATTGCAAATAAATAATATATATGTTAAAATGGATAATAGGTTTTTTGGGTATCGCATGGCCAAGTCCTGTGACAGTGGATTTGCTGTTGTGTAATATGAAACTATTATAAGAAGATATGTCTACTGAAACCTCAGTATTTTTTGAAGAACTGTTCAGACCCTCAATTTGAACTTTTTTTTCTTCCCTCCTTGCATATATTTAATTCAAAACTATGTACAGATTTGACTTTCTATATTTGCAGTGTTTTCTGTGTAAATGGAAAAGTGTTAGTGGATGAATCAGGTTTAACAATTGGAGCGCTGATCATTCAGATGATCTTGTCTATAAAAAACTGCAAGCCCCACTTTAAACCCATGAGATCATTTATCATTTTATCATTATCAATGCCTGATTTCTGTTTTTGTTTTTTTGTTTTGTTTTGTTTTGTTTCTATGAAGGCTTTTACATCTTTTACATGATTCAAATGGATTAAGTACCCTGACTCACTTAGTATCTTGAAAGACTTCAAAAGTGCAGTATATGTCATACTTTAGTGATGTTCTCTTAGTTTCACGAACCACCATTTGTAACTTTAGTACCAAAGTAAAAAAAAAAAAAAAAAGGCTGAAATGTTTACAATATTTCTTCATGGCCTGGGGATCATAACATGCAGTGGGTCCATGAAGATTTTGCTTTTTCTGTCTTATCAGTTACTTCTTCAAAAGAGAAACATTGGGAAATCACAATATCTACACACAGGATGTGGTGTCCAAGCCTACTATTAATCACTAAAATTTCAAAGGGAAGACGGCTATACTTTGTCACCTGTCATTTAGGTACATGGACAGATGTTGTGCCCTGCAGGAGAGCCCGATGGATGAATGTAACAGATATGTATTTTGATCTGTCTATGGCAGCTTTTTATGTATATTTTCAAGGAAATATTTATTTAATGTTATAAACTACGGTGTTTTTGTTTTTCCTTTGCTTCAATATTTCTTCCAGTGTATTATATTGCATAATGTCTGATCCAATAAATGGAGGAAAGTAGTTGGTTTTTCAGATGGGCCGTGTTGCTTGCTGAGAGGTTTCATTTTCTTTTTTATCTGCTAGGCTATTAAATCTTTTTGTATATTATGAAAGCTTCATACCAGGCAAATATCAACAGCTAGAGTGAAATTTGAGAATGTGAAACTGAATCCTCTGACTTACTGGCTGTGAATTTGTATATTTTGAGGTTTTTTTTAAATACATATAATACTTAACACTTTTTTCTTTCTAAGTTGTTTATATAAATCATTCCAAACAGGCTCATGATGATTTATCACATATTTATCAATAATTAGTTGCTTCTCTCTTGCTCATTTTGAAGAAGGGCAATGATGTAATGTATCTTCAATGTAGGATTTGGGTTTATTAAAGAATTTGTGGTAACATTTTACATCATTTACTCTATAGTCATGATTTCAAAGTGTTCTCATCGCTGTCAATTTAAGGAAACAAGGAAAACTGCTTATCCAAGTAGAGGTAGTTTTATTTTCAATTATCTCTTTGCATGTGTTCACTCGTCCAATGGATTTTTTTTCTTGCAAAATGCAAATTAATGTACATTTTCCATCCGTCCAAGTTTTATATGAAAATTAAAAGTCAGTTAATCGGAATAAAAACAGTTGATGGACAGTCTAGTACTGAAGATGCAGAAGAAGAAAATGTAGTGAGATCAAGTACCTGAAAGAGTCATTGGTCAAACTTCAAATGAAAAAAAGCAATGTGGAAGTAATTTCCATTTATGTAAATATAACATCTTGATTTGCTTTTTGCATTATTTTGAGAGACATAAAGTCTCCTCATTGCTTCACACAGATCAGATCTGTTCACTTGATACATATGTGACACTAAGCCTGTCTCCACCGCACTTGGTGCACTTTTTGTTTTCACTGATTTACAAATCCATCCTCCTTAGCCAAGCGCAAAAGCCTTTACACTTAACAGATCAAATTACAACCAGTTGGTTATCTTTTTCTGGGTACGAATCCAACCCTATTGCAACAATCCGAGTTAGATAAAAGAGGCTGTAGTCCTCAGATGGCTGATGACGCATCACCTAAAATATGTCTCTCCTTGCTGCTGTTTCTAAAAAAACACCACATGCATTTCTTAGTAGCGTACAAATGCAAGCACTTCAAATGCAAATGAATATTAAACAGTAGATGATCAATGAATTAAAACATGAAAGAATGGCAGACATATGCTGTTATGTATGAATTTTGTATTAAGGCGAGAATTGAGAGTCTACAATCTGACAATAGAGCTAACCCGAGGAAAGACAATTGTCTGGTGAAAAATGTTTTCATCAGCTCTTTCTTTTCATCCAACACTGAGTGTGTAAGTGTAACTGCAGGCATTTATTACCCTATTTATATTTTTTCTGTCATAATTCTGTGTCCATTCCATCTAAGTGTGTCATGAAGCTGTTTTTATTCATTAATGTGAAATGAAGCATTCATGAGCCTGATGTGAATGTCTTATATAAGCACCTTGTAAAGTGTTAACTGGGTTGTCTGACTTAATACTTCAACCGCCTTAAGATTTTGGGATACTGTATGTGTACAAGAGTAAACTTCCTTTTGTTTTATTTCCAATGTTGATACTGTCGTTAAGTCTCCATTTGTTATTTTTTATAAAAAGCATTTCAGTATCTCATGAGAGCTGTCAGGTTTCTTGTTCATTTAGCTATTTAGCAACCTGTTTTTATACTGCATATTGTAGCACTTCTGTGTCTAATAAGAGTTTTAAGTGTTGAGAAAACCTTTAGAAAGATCAACAGTTGTTGTCCAAGTGCATCAAAACAAACAAGAGCACAAAATGTGTTTTTTTTATTTTATTTCTTAATACTATGTTATCTGCTTTCAGACAAAGTACTGTGAAATAAAGTTAAGGGTGCACATGCAGTGTACACTCAGCATCTTTATTATATGCTGTCATATCAGAATTGCTCCATGTAAGTATTGTACTATAAATTAATGCAACTGGCTTATATAAGTAACCTAAGGGGTAACTGTTTGAAATTGGGTATAACTTCCCATTTAACTTGTGCTATAAGAAATGGTTACCCAAGATTTTATGCCATGATGACTAACTCTGTATACGTAAACTGCCTGATGCAGGTTATACTCATGATAATAGATCAGCTTGACCTACTGAACAATCGAGTCAAACGGCATTACCATCTCTTGGATATCCCGTGGACCTCAGTGTGCAGGTTGCCTCCCTGAATTTGGCTGCAGTAAATGCATACCTTTTTGCCTGGAATATATATTTGAATTCCCCATCCCCCTAGTGCAGGGGTCGGCAACCTGCGGCTCTTTAGTCCTTATAGTGCAGCTCCGCGTGGTTTGGGAAAATAAATTAGAAGTATTTAGCTGAAGTGTATTTTATTTACGTTAGTTCTTTTTTAACTTGTAGTTCTAAATAGGAAGATTATTGTGATATTGAAATATAAAAATAAAATTATATTCTGTTATTTTTTCATCACTCAAAATAAGCGTCACACTCGCGGAAGCCGATATACCCGCAGAAACGCCATGCATTTATCGAGACTTTCAACCCCAGGTAGGCCAGTTATGGATCTTCGGATCCACATTATGTCAGCAGCTATTCTCCACCGTGAACTATGTTAAAAACAAACACCGCTCACCCCTCACAGATGACAGCTTACAGTCCTGCGTGAAGATGAAAGTGACTTCGTACAGCCCTGATTTGCAGACGCTGTGCTCAGAGGTTCAGAAGCAGAAGTCCCATTGTAAACTTACCACGGCAGACCAGACGAGTTTTGCATGAACATGCTTTTCAGCATCTCTTTATTGACCACTTTTCACACAATAATAATAATAATAATAATAATAATGACTATGAATAATAAGAATACCTTTTACTTTAGGCAGATTTCAGAGCATTCAAGGGTACCTTACACATTCAAAAAAATTATTATTCACCCTCAAATAAACATGAAGACATCATTTTTGAATAAAATGCAACTGAACTATATGAAAACAAAGGTTTATTTATTCAAATAATCATACAACATAATTAATCAATGAAAATGTGCTTGAGTGTATACCAATGAGGTAAATTTATATGGAAATTTTACATGTTATTAAATTGGTCAGCATTTGGGCATGTTTTCTTCTGTTTGAGTAGACAAAAGAAGAGGATTTATATGACAGGTGAAAGACAATCAATCTTACTACTTATCATATTACTTACTTATCACAGCATCATGTAAAAACAAAAAACTTCATTAAACATTCCTTTTCTGGACAATATTTCATGGTTCAGGCAGGTTTGGAAAAATACTTCATTAGCCAAAAAATATCTGTCCAGCATAAAGCAACAAACCCTCTTTTTACCTGTTTACCACTTTCCCTGCCAGAATAATGTTCGAACTATTGTTTTTTTAATCATTATTTTTTATTATATTTTTGTTCCATAAATATATGCAAATTTAAATAAAAAAGAAATAGATATATTTAACACTACCAAATGATGTGGAAACACTAATTGCTACAATATTTAATTATTAATATGATTAATTCAACAATAAATTTTTTGTTACTTAACAGTATGACCTTCTTCAAGCCAGCATATTTTTCCTGTGGATATTACAGTGTAAATTTTTAAGCATATAAACAGATTTTTTTTTGTCACTCTATTCATACTCATGTTGTGGCACATTGTGGCATCACATATGTTATAATGGGCATTTGGTGCACTAAAATGCATTAAAATCCTGTAAACTTGCAGTTCCTGATGGCGAAACATCACATTTGCTAAAAATCACATAATCTCCTTTCATCTTGGTTATGCTTGTCTAACTAATTTTGTCTGTATATTTCTTTATCCAGCAGATATGTTTCTATGCTCACCTAGTCACACATTGTAATGTGATTAAGGTAATGAGGACACTAAGTACTGAGTGATGGATTCTATTTTCTAAACCCATGTTGCTGGTTATGTTTACAGAATGTCATCTTTCCAGGCCATTTTAAACCCATCACACAGGGACAAAAGGAGAACCAAAAAACCTTTTGTTTCAATAGACCAAAACATAATGTAGCTACTGTTGCAAAAACTCAGCCAGTGCCGTGACGGCACAGTTTTCACTGTGAGAGACTGCAAAAGGCTTTCAAAACTTTACTTTCTCTTTCACAAAAAACAAAGCCTCACAAGTCAGAATCGTCATATTTAATTTTTTTAATTTTGCTCATCCTATTTGTGCTTCCTGGAAAGCCAGTATAAGAATTACAGGGTTGGAAATTAGTTATGCTAATTTCCAACCCTGTGTTTGTTTTGTTACGCTCAAGCAAATTAGGTTTGCATGATTTACAATTAAAAATAATGATTATATATCATATGCTGATCAAAGAGAAGCCTTTCAGTTCATCCTTTGTCTAAAGAAGTCACTTTGGCGCCATCACTTATTAGGTCTAGAGACCAGTGCCTAACACCCTGGTGACTGCTGGAAGCTGTAGGGAAACATATTCACTGACTGGTTTGCAAGTGATTGTCACATTCCTGGGTCTATTGACCCAGCGTTTTGAGTTTTAGTTTGGATGTTTTAAGTTCTTTAGGGTAGCTAAGTTCATTTGTTTATTAGTTTCTCTTTGTGTTTTCTACCCCTGTATTTGAGTTTCCCTCTCCCTGTTTCATGCTGCGTTTCTTATGGTGTCAAGTTTATTTTGTCTTGTCTACATCTCATGTTTCCTGTTTTATTTTGAAGGTCTGTGTCCTATGTCAGTGCAGTCAGCTCATAAACATGCCCATGAATCTTTAAGACAGTGTTTGTTTCAATATTCTCCTTAGAAAAACCACGTGGATTCAGAATATAATCACCCACCTCATGCTGCTATGAGCTGTGGTGACAACCTGACAGTGAATGAACAGAAATACACAGACTAAATACACACAAGAGTGATTAGGGGAAGTGGAAACACATGGGGAAACAGCTGACACTAGTCTGACATAACGAGACAAAGGAACCAAAGCTGACTACACTGACATCCAACTTAAAACATTCAAACTAAAACTCAAAAAGCTGGGTCAATAGACCCAGGAATGTGACAGTGATTGCTGGATGAAATTGGTGAATGAAGAATGTTCACCCTTCAAGTAAAAGTTTTGACCTACCAGAAATATTTCAACACATATCAAAAGGCACAGCTTTTACTTTTAAAGGGAACACACTCTGTTTCCTGTTTGTTCATATTTTAACTATTGCTTTGCAAGTAGTTTGTGAATGTTTGCAGGCATCTTCCATACAAACCACCTCTTTGTGAACAATTTCACCTTCTGACAGCAAGCAACTACCTGCAACTACCTTCCGTAAAGACCGATGGTTACTGGAAGTCACCGGCCTGTCTCTGAGCCTTTATGACTTGGTCCTTAGGCTAATTTTATTCTGAGAGGCTGATTTTTTCATGTGCTGATGTTATTATTCGAAACGTATAATGTTAGACATTCATTGGGAAAATTGCAAAACTGTTTTCTGATCATTCATGTTGTCTCATTTACCTTGCTTAGGTTTCCTATATTCCACAACATATTGAAATTGTCTTTATGTAATATCCACTAATTCCCCAAATATATAGCAACACTTAGATGTTTGCAGCCGAAAGAAGAAAATCAACAAGCTACCTACCCTCGTATACTGTACACTACCTAGGAAGTGCTCATTACTACTTTCCTATAAAATGCACTGAACTTTAACAACAAAGCACTGACCATATAGATGCACTTTGCTTGACTCACCTCAGCCATCAATAGCTTGTTTACAGTGCTGCTTTTTCTGCCTTTCTATTGCAGTTTGCTTGTTTGGCTTGCCTGGAGGGAAATGAAGGGGAGAGACTCCAGAAGGCTTCTTTGATTTGTTGTTGTTACTCACATCATTGAACAACAGAGGTTGGCAACAAGGCAGAAATTACACACAGACTCATAATTTCCCAGTTAATCTTTGTCTGCAGAAGCAATGACTTCTAGAAGCGGAAAGTTTTTTGAGCTGCACCAAAGTTGTTTGTTCATAGTGAGTCACTAATTAAAATTCAAATAGTATTAATAATGATAAAGTATCCTCGACAAAAATGCAGGAAATCTGACTCAATGCAAAACATTTTTCCATCTCAACTAAGTCTTAAGGGTTTGCATGACTGTTTTCCTTGAAGAAAACATCATCTCTATCATTTCTGATGATACAAAACAATGATGACTTTAGTAAATTTCTGAAATCTCTGTGCTAAAAGCCAGCATTACCATATCATGATACATTTTAATGTTTTAGCATGTGGGTGGGCCAAAATTTTGTCATTAACAGTGGAACACAAGTAATTGCCAGAACATGGCAGTCTGGGACAAAAGTGGAAGACTTATTTTCATGTAACAACTGCAGAATTGACAGGCCAACAATGGCATCTTGATCGACACACTAAATGCAGAGTCAACAGTCTATCAAAATTAAACGGTGCAGTGTGCTCGCTGATATTTGGGTGAGTATTGTATTTCAAAGACTCAGCTCCTCTAGCTGTACCTACTGAGTCTACAAGGCTTGTATTTTAGATTAATGCCAGATGATTCATAAAAGTCTAAATTGCTGCTTCTTTAATAAATAACCCGCTAAGTGTTTATAACGTATGGGCTAATTATTTGATGAGTGGGTTTGGACACAGCGCAAACTGAAAGAGGAGCCATAGATATAATTCTTTGAAACGTCGCAGTGCTCCAATGACAGAACTGAGAAATTATTCAAGGGTTTATGTTCATGTTAATCACTGATTTTTATCTAAAAACAAACAACAAGAAAATAATCATTTACACTTGAACATGAGCCACAAAGAAGTTTAGTGATGAGCAGTGTTGGGGAGTAACGGAATACATGTACCGCCGTTACGTATTTAAAATACAAAATATGAGTAACTGTATTCCGTTACAGTTACCGTTTAAAAAGGTGGTATTCAGAATACAGTTACTTTGTTGAAATAAATGGATTACACTGCGGTACTTTCCTGTTTCATATTGTCGCGGGTCAGGACTGTTTGGGTTTTGTTTGACAGCTACGTTCTGTTGTTCCAGGCGGCAGCATTACGGTTGCCATGGTTACAGGGCGACGCTCTCTCTCTCTCTGCGACTGTGTGCTTCCTGGGTGAGAGAGCGCCTTTTCGTTGTTGTTGTTGTTGTTGTTGTGCTAAGCTAACAGGCAGAATGCTACAAGCATAGCTCTAAAGAATGTAGCATCGTGGGCAGTGTAGTCCGTGCTGCTGGGAGAATGGACTGCCATACACGTTATGTGTCTGTGAGCGAGGAGGGAGAAAAAGGGGAGTGGAAAGGTACGAGCTGTCATCGAGGAAAAACGGGAGCTGGAAGCATGTAAATATAATAATAACCACTTCAGCCAAGAAGCTGATGAAACAACCAGGCTCTCACGCAAATAAACCTTTCATATAATTTTTTTTACTGTGTATTGTAAAAAAGTATATTTATTCAGGTTACACTGTACTTTTTTCTTGTTCTTTTTTTTTCCTTTACACTGTTTGACATTCCTTGTCACGGTATGCTTGTAAAGCATCAAAAAATGTCAGCAAAAAGTGAAGTCTGTTACAGATGTCACTGCTGAAGAACAACATGTTCCACTTTTCCACTGGACAAAGAAACTATGAGACCTGTGACTGAATCAAAGCAAATCTTAAACATGACACTACCAAACATCTTAAAAATGACATTACCCTATGCTTAGGTAGTGGGAGGCGGTGGGTCAGGCCTAGTTTGTACTGTTTCAGCTTTCATCAGTAATAATGTGTCTGCACAGAAAAAAGTAGCCAGAGCTGAAAATAACACATTATCTGGAAGAAATCCTGAAAACTGAATCCTTGTTTCTTACCTCTCCTGCTATGTATGTCACGTATTTTATCAAGTTAGTGTAAGCATGCCCCTTGACTCTACACCAGTCTATTGCAATTTGTCATTTGCTGTATGTGCAGCAGGCAGGACTAAAGGTATTCTAAACAAAGCAGTTGGAGCTGCTCTGTTGGACAAAATCTATGTGATAACACCAATTTTAAATCACCCAAGAGTAAGTTATGCATTTCAAAAATTATTTTAAAAAACCAAAAACATTCAAGGACTGCTGACTGCTTTCATTACTGGTTAATGGATAATTATTTTCACTTTTAATCAATTAAGTCATCAAAATATTAATTATTATTATTGTTATAATATTTTTAAATTTACATATGCCATTTTTATCCTCCCATTGATAATTTCACACTTAATTTAACTTTTTTAAGCTTCTCAACTGTGAAACAGCCGACTAAATGGTGCTATTGGTGCCTTAGCAACAAAGCACAGGACTTTATTCAGGTTGTTCACCGTTAGCATTGTACTACAGCTAAAGGATTATGCCTACTGTTCTGGCTTATTGCCCAAGAAAGAACATTATGAATGAATCTATCATGTTTTTACCAAAGGGTGTTGAAGACTGTGATCTACGAGCACCTTCATTTTGATGGGCTAAAACTCTTCACTCTTGTTAAGGAGATTTATGCTGATAGATGACAAATAGACACAAGACCTGCTCATTAATACATGGCACAGCAGCTCCAGACGAACGCTTCGGTGTGCACCGAGCGAATTACGTGAATGATCTTTCAAATAAGCATCATGCAGAGGCAGGTCACAGGGACCACCGGTCAACACTACTGGCAGAGAACAGGAACAGGAGAGTCTGAACGGTTGATTATGATATGAAAGTGAGAGGAAATCAAAGAGTTTTCACACACTAGGAAACATGAGACGTGTACCCACACAGGTCACGTGACTTCTGTTCCCCAAACTTTTGCTTCCAGAAATAATGAGCCATCCTTTCTCTTCCCCTCATCTTCAGTCCTCCTCTTCTTTTTTGCTGTCAAACAAAGAGTCCTCTGATCATAGCGGAGTACACATGAGAGGAGCCAAAAAAAAAAAAATCAATGGTTCCATTCTTGTAGAAGATAAAAAGCTTTTAGGTTGTAATTATCTCCCCCTTGTCTCTTTATGAATTTGCTTACTACTCAAATAAAAGTTGAGGACTTCCTTGAACACAGATACAATAGGCTGGATCATTACGCATTCTTTGACCACATCTAAAATATCATGCTAATTATGTAAATGTACTGTATTTATATAGCGCTTTACTAGTCCCTAAGGACCCCAAAGCGCTTTACATATCCAGTCATCCACCCATTCACACACACATGGCAAGCTACATTGCAGCCACAGCCACCCTGGGGCGCACTGACAGAGGCGAGGCTGCCGGACACTGGCGCCACCGGGCCCTCTGACCACCACCAGTAGGCAATGGGTGAAGTGTCTTGCCCAAGGACACAACGACCGAGACTGTCCAAGCCGGGGCTCGAACCGGCAACCTTCCGATTACAAGGCAACCTCCCAACTCTTGAGCCACGATCGCCCCATGTGGCTATGTGACTGTATTAAAGGCAGGAAATCTATTTAAACTATCTTGACTCTTGTTTTTAATCAACAGTCTTTATCCTTTGATTCTTTATTTGTTTGTTTTTTGATTAGTGTTTTAATTTCATCATTAAAAGTTAACAAAAGGTCATTGCAATCAAATGTATTACAATTTACTTTATAGTATTGGGTACCCAACACTGTTGGGCACAACAGGCAGTTCATGGATTTAAAAATTCATAAAAAACTATGACATTGGTTACTGCCAGTCATCTCAAAAAATGTCAAAAAAATATTTGTTGAAAATGTGGTGTATTCTGTACATTTTGATTACTCTTAGAATAACAGACTCATTTACTTCTCCTCGGTTATCTTCAGCTACAATGCTGCCTTTTTCTGCTGCTCACTATGTGCATGTGTGTCAGAGATGGGTGAGAACCTTTATGAGAGTTTCATCTTGCTCATTTGGCTCACTCACGGTAAAAAAAATCACTTTTAATCTTACAGTATCAGCGAAAACCCTGATATCAATCTGATGGCCACATGGTGAGTGTGACTGTATAGCATGTTAATAAAAGTTTGGGGGTTTGGAGGGGAGGTTCTTAATTAGCCCATTTCAGGTTGCTACTGTATGTGTTTACTGTGCCTGTTCATTGTGTGATGAAAATGTAATTTCATCACATGGGAAACACTGTACTTTAGCAGCACTTGTATGCTTGTATAAAGAGCAGCAATTATAATTTATTTCAACTGACAGGCACATTTCACCCTGTAGTCTTTATCGGGGTCACAAGGTACAAACCAGAATGCACTGGTTAAATATTAATGGTAAATGGAGTGTCTTATATAGTGCTTTTCTACTCTTTCGGAGTACTGAGTGCTTTGTATTTAACATTCACATATTTTGGGGATAGTATCATACCCAAAGATATTTGACATGCAGACTGGAAGAGCCAGGGATCGAACCACCAACCTTCCAATCAGCAGATGAACTGCCCTACCTCCTGATCAAAAAAACTCCAAGACACTCTTCAGATATGAAATTTAATCACCTTTATGTTCACGGCATGCATATATTTAATGCATTTCCAATGCATTTCAGCATATAGGCGTTAACCAATAGAAATAAGAGTACATGAACACACTGAATATATTTTAGTGCCGTTTTACCAAGAAGGGCCTTCCATAGAGTACAAATAAGGATTTTAGAGCAATCTTATTTTGAGAAGTGGAATCAACAAATGACTAGCTCTGTACTACATCTGAGTTATCACTGCAATGATCTTCTAGGATTCTCTAGGTTTAGGGTCCAGTCACGTTTCCTGGGAGTCTGGCTGAAGATGGCTATGTGCAAGTTTATCCTGCAGAGTGGGAAGTCTCCTAAAAGTAATTAATAGTGATTCAAGGAAGATCTGGCTCATTGCATCATCACTCTCAATAATACTCTACTCCCTTTTAATTATCTGTTTAAATATTTACTATATACCTATTAAATAATTAACTCTATAAGTGTTTGTGTCGTGACAAAGGCTGCTCTATCTTTTGTTTGTTTGGGAAGATTTTGTTGTCGTTGCCTGTTTGGCCTTAGCGTAGGCTGTCTTTCATTTCAATTCAATTCAATTTGATTTATATAGCATCAAATAACAACAGCAGTTGCCTCAAAGTACTTTATATTGTAAGGTAGAAAGTCTACGACAATACAGTGAAAACCTCAACCATCAAACGACCCCCTATGAGCAAGCATTTGGCAACAGTAAGAAGGAAAAACTCCATTTTAAAGGAAGAAACCTGTGGCAGAACCAGCCTCTGGGAGGGGCATCCATCTGCCACAATTTGGTTTTGGTTTATATCCGTAATCCTGAAAATATGAATCCATTTCCTCAGATTTTGCTTCAGACTTTCTTTCCTGGTTACACATTCTCCTCACACATTGGAATTGATTGAACTGTTTCTGTCTGTTGGTTTTCATATGTGTTGTTGCTATGCAAAAATAGCTAAATATTGAGATTAATGTAATAAAAACACATTTAAACAGCCTATAGCTCTCCCTATGATCCAAACCAGGAAAATATCATCAGTGTAGAGCTCCCACCAAACTGTATTTTTCTCCTAAGTAAAAACAAAGTCTTCTTCCTATATACCCAGGTACAGGCCTGCATAAGAAAGACTATAACGTTTTTTATGCTACAAGTGTTGCTGGAGCTTTAACCTCTTTAGACTTTTTGTTCCTCTCTGCACACTTTGAAAGGTGAAGTTGTGCCACAGACTTCTGTTGTATTTTTGCCATCCAAACTCCTCAAAGAAAATTTCTGACCTAACCAGAGTGAGCCCTGGATGTTATCGCACCAATATGCTATGTAAACGAAACATTTTCAGGGTTTTGTTTGTTTCTCTGTTTGTATATAATATTAAGTTGCAGCCCCTGTATGGCTTTGTGTTATTATAAGTAATGTGTGTGGTTGTGTTTAATAAAGTGTTTGTAATAACCATAACAACCATACCTGTGAAGGTACGCTCTGAAGATTTTGTTGTTTGTAACACTACCTGTTTTGTCTTTTGTCATTCACAAGGATGCACATGCAATTCATTTGTATTCCTGCCAATGATTAGCACTACTGCCTCATAACAAGAAGATTCTGGGTTTTAATGGAGCCTGGGGCTTGGTATGTGGAGCTTGGATGTTATCCCTGTGTCCTTGTGGGTTTCTCCTGGAACCCACGTCCAGTAATTTGCTTCTAAATTGGCCATAGGTATGGATGGTTACCCTGTGACAGATTGGTAACTTGTCCAGGTGAACCAGCCTCTTTCCCTATGAAAACAGTGATAGGGTCCAGGACCCCCATGACAATAAATTGGATAAGTTTAAGAAAATAGATGGAACGGTTTCACAACAATTTTCAAGTGGTGGTAAAATGTCAAAAAAAAGGTGAAAAACCAAAAAAAATAAAAGTAAAAGGGAGTGGTCCAGATAACAAATGACATGGCTGTACACAATACAGTGTTCAACATATTGTGCAGATGTCTACACACATTTCAGTGTTTATCTGCAATTTTTAAATATAAAATAAAATGCATTACCCAATAAGAATAGCTACGTTTTTCTGGAAACGAAATAAAATAAAATAAAATGCCTTTAGATTTTTGTGAACACTGCATGTTCTTGAACAGCGATGTCACAAAATGTGAGATTGCTTTCTCCCATACTTGTTGGTGCTTTTCCAGCTGGGAATTCACCACAGCAATGTCCTCAGTGTGATGTCTTTTAATCTCAAAGCACTACAATCACTGGGTTTTTTTCTTCTCCAGAGGACATGTTTCTGATTGCTGAGGCACTTATTATTTCCTGGATGAGGCTCTGATGCATACTACAGTACTCTGAGCTGTTCAGTAATCATAAAGTCACTGAAAGGTGTCCCTGATTGCCCTGATAGTGACATGATTTTTGAAAACATAAAGAAAAGTAAATAAAAAATAATTGGCTCACATTATTAACTGGAATCTAACAGTATTTAAAAATCTAGATAAATAAATAGCTTTAATACACAGCTTGCAGTGTCCCCATATTAGCTAACTTTATTCTTTATACGATCTAAGTTGATCTGAATTATGTTATTTTAGTCTTTATATTATGTTTAACAGCATGTACATCAAACTGCTAAGAATTTCTGATAAGACCATGTTAAGATTTCTCTAAATACATTTTCTCCTTTTAGGAAGAAACATTTCTTTATCATTCTTTATGTACTAAGTATTTACTCACACCGAGAAGGAAGGAAGTGCCATGATTCTCATAGGCAGGAGCTCTCAGTCTGCTCACTGTCACACTTTTTCGCAAATGCTGAACTCTTGTGTTCTTTTCTCTCTTCTTTGACATAAGAATCCAAACATTAAGCTGTAATAGAATAGCTTAGAACCATTTGGGGGGGATTAGCATGAATGGAACATCTGCACGGAGACAGCATGAAGGACACTGACTTTTAAATATGATGGATCAGACAAAAGGGGGTCTGGAGCTAAGGAATAATAATAATGATAATAATAATAATAATAATAATAATAATAATAATAATAATAATAATAAACTGCAGTAAGCTTTCAGAAATCCTCTTCCTCATAGCTTGGTTGTAATGAGTTCCTATCAGCTCAAAGCAGTCAGTCTATTATCTTCTGACCTCTGGCATCAAGGGAACTTCTGCCCACTGGATGGTTTCTCATCAGACCATTCTCTGTAAGTCTAGAAATGGTTGTGTGGGAAAACAGATAGTAGATTATCAGCTTTTGAAAAGACCAATGTTTATAATCCATTCTGATCTTCAGTTTGAACTTCGGCAGTTTGAACAGTTTTGATCAGCTCTACATGCCTAAATTCATTGAGTTGTTGCCATGTGATTGATTGATTAGATAGTTGTGTTAATAAGCAGCTGAATAGGTGTGCCTAATAGAGTGGCAGATGAGTGTGCATCATAAGTTTTGTAGATGTAATTAGATGCTATTGCCATGAAATTACAATACAGTGCTTGTGTAAGAGGTTATTTTAGCCTGTAATTAAGTAGTTGCGACACAGCATGATGACACTGTAATATCTGACATAGATAATAATCTTCAGAAGCTTACTTGTGTGGCAAGGTTGCTTTGTCAGCTCCTGATCATAGGAATTTGCAGACTGCCATAGATTATGTATTATGGTTTTTTCAAAGTTAATTATTATTTTATATCTCTCTGCAGTGTTTTTGGAGGTGTTTGTATCTGTTTTATTCTTCATAGGAATCCCTTTGTGATCAGGGCCAGCCAATCAGATTGTATGAGGGCCCATTGGCCCTGCTTGTGCTTCCATTCAATCCTTTGGGTACTTTGAACAAACTTCACACGAATAACAAATGCTGACTTCATACTGTGACTAAATACTGTGTATGAAAGACCACTATGAAAAAATCACTTGGCCTTCAAGCCATTGCTCTTTGTAGATTTTTTTGACATAAGAATGTGCTTTGTCACTGCAACAAAATCTAGTTTTGAAGGATAAAGTGTACAAAAAAAAAGAAAAGCTAGTGATAATTTGGACTCAACCTCCTCTGCATTCTACTTAGCAGCAACACTCATGCTGAATAGAGAATGAGGTGCATCAGACCAGGGAATGGTGTGTTAGTATGTACTGTGACTAAAATAAGGCTTTGTTCTGTGTTTTTCATCTCTGGCATGCATTCTGAATTCTAAGATTAAAGCTTCTGTAGGTGGTTGTGAATAAGGCCCAGTTTCTAACTGGTAATAAAGCATAAAAATATATATATTTTAAAATAATAGAAACAAAAGCAAGTATTGAGCACTTATGGATTGTTTTTTTAAATGTGCTGCACAATGAATGATGGAATTTGCCAGGTTGTACAGTAAGGGAATTTATTTTATTTCATCTGTCTTGAGGTTCTTTTGAATGCTTTGTCAGTGATCTGTTTTCCTCCCACAGCCCAAAGACTTGCAGGTCAGGTAAAAGAAATTATAAATTGCCTGTAGCTGTGAATGTGAGTGTGAAGGTGCTGGTACCTCTTACCGATTGCTTACTGGGATATAGTCAGGCCCCATCTGAACCTGAGCAGGATGAGAGTTGGATGGGAGATGTGGACCATCCAAAAAACACCCGTACATGCGTAAGCTGCAAAGATGCAACTTCACACTGATAAATTCAAAAGGCATTTTATAGCCAACTGTAGTTTCACAAATAGAGTCCTAAGAATCTCTATTAGATCTCAGTAGAAGCTTTTGTGACACTGAAAATAAGTAGTAATGACCTTGGATTTCGTAAGTGAAAACATCAAAGCAGTAGCAAAGTGGTATTTTAAATTAAGCTCAGTTACATAGTTCAAAGACAAATAAAGTATCTGTTCAAGAAGGCATACACAGAAAAATATACATGTTAATAGCCCTACCTTCTCTCAGCAACATTCTGCAGCTTTGAGTTTATATGTGTGGGCATGTTTATAGACAGGAAGGAACACTCACTGTAATATGCCATAAATTTAAGGACAACCTTGAAACTTGATAGGAGCTCTTACAATGGATTTATTGTTAAAATATGCCAGTTCTATTTGTGATGGTATTTCTTCAAGGACCAGCTGTTTTGTTTGGGAAAATGTTAACAATGTTAACGCTGTAATAATAAAGTCACATTGACTGTATTGTACTGTTCTTATTGGTAGCTGCAGGCTAAGACTACCTGATGCTAACAACTCACTCAAATCTCTGTAAAGCTATGCAGTACAATACTGAATCACTGCTTCAGTGCCTTTTTCAATAAAGACATTTTAACATGTCGAGGTGAAAAATGTACTTGTGTAAATAATAAAATTAATGAAGGCTGAACTCTATTGAACTGCTCAAGTTTAAGGGTTGAAGTATTTTTCATGGTGGCTGGTTGTCACTCTCAACTTTACTCATTCACTATTCACTAAACGAACATTCAGTTTAGTCTCTGGAGCACAGCGTGTAGAGACTTTGGACTCCTAATCATCATCTTTAAAATGTTAGGGGCAAACATGGCAACTATAATCAGGTACTGAAATGACACCAATTTGATACCAGTGCATTTACAAGTTATAATTGCCCAAAAACTAAGCATAAGGAAAATGTATGTTCTCGTCACCTAATAATATTATTAGATATTCAGCTTCATAGCTTTTCCTGTTCAGGTTTTATGGTATTGTGCATGCTGTCTCACTGCCATACTGGGCAATCAAATTACATCATTAATTATGTAGTATTATATGTGCAGAATATAATTAACTGTACTCCACTATCAGCTCTTCTCAAATCAAACTGGGCTAAAGGTTTAAAAAAAAACTTGAGTGACTGGTTCCTGCTTTAATTTTTCACTCTCTTTTTAGGACTACTGCAAGTAGGCTGTCTCAATGAGAGGGTGAAGTGTCCATTTGTACTGGAATATATTCACTTCATTACTGTGAAGTACTGCACACAAGCTACTCAAGTACTGACTGGTTTTGATTTACTCTGAAATGAGTTGGCTCAGAAGTAGTTGGAAATCTGTCCAGCAGGTCGGTGGGACATGTGCAGAAAGGATGATCAAGTGTGGAAAAAAAAACCTCTGTTAATCCTGTTTATTTCTTTCTGTGCTGAAAAAAAAGCTGGATTTTCCCATCAAATGTATTCATTCTGACCTCTCTTCTATTGATACCACCCCAAATCTTCACTGCGATATCTAGCATTTCTTTGCATTGTTAATAATGACAAGATTAGATTTCATGGACACAATAATGCAGTTGTGTAAGTGGAATGATTAATAGTAATCAGAAAATTAATTCCTAACAATTTTTAAAATTGATTAATCATGCATGGCATTCATTGATAAAAATAAATGGCAAACTAAATTGCCTGTTGGTTCCAGCTTATTGGCAGGCTTGAGACAACTTTACAGGCTCCTTTAAAAAAAAAATCTCTTCATCTGCTATAACTTCCTCAGTTGTGTTATCAATACAGGAAATATTTTTGTTTAATTCAGTAATTGAAATTAGGAGTTAGGTAAAGTCTAATTTTACTCATCTCAACTATTTCAAGCCACAAAACGGAATCTCCTGATTGTGTTTGTGGTGTATATTTTAGTGTATGGGTCCTGCCTGCTTTCAACTATCAAATTAAGGCAAGAAAAGCCCAAAACATAATCAAAGGAAAAAGGAACATTAGCTGGATTTCTAAGATTATTCCTGTTTTGGCTTTAATATCCTTTATCAGGGCTAACAGTGCTGCCTCTGGGGTCTATTAGCAGATCCTTAAATTGAAAACTTATATCAAAGTAAAGCCAGTGTTGTTTTAGTGATTATTAATCTTGTGTATGCCAAGTGACAATTGTCTTTATCCCAGCCTTAATAGCTACTCTATTTCAAAATAAACTTAGTTAAAGGTAATGCCCTTTTACAACAACAATCAATAAAGCAATCTGAAACTCTGTAATTGTACCCAATGGTCAGACACAGTGTCCCTCAGCCAGTGCCTCCTGTGCTCCTATTAGTGTTCTCTGGTCAGTTCTGGGCACAGACTCAGTCTATGTGCATATTTAAACTCAAAATCCTTCACAGCTTCTGCACTCAAGACAGCACATCATCAGTTTCAGGTCGACAACTTTTTCGATGACCTGCTTTGACTATGAAGAGAGGCGCTTAAATATAAATTTAAATGGAATTTCCAGTGGTGAGTCTGTCCTTTTATGACCATTTGTGCAATCTGAATATTTTCATAAATATTTTTTACATTGCAAACTACTGAAAATGCAAAATATTAAGTGTGCATTATAATGTTATGCATAAATTAAAGCCATATTCACATGCATATCACTGCAGCTGCAAATTAGCAGTGTGTCCAATCTGCTGGTTGTTCCCATTATGCCTCTAATCCTACAATTTTTACAGATGTATTAAAAGCAGTGCACAGATCTGGAAGATCGATGAACTTAACTTCTGATTAAAATTGCTGCAGGTGTGTTGAAGTGAAAGATATGAAAGAAGATGTACACTTAATCTGTTATTTTAAACAGAAAATTACAAACTACATTACAAATGAGGGTGTCTCTTGGATTCTTTGCCCATACTGTGATTCACAAAGAGATATGCTTATTGAAATTTTTAATTAGGAGCAGTGCATACATTGCCAGTAATCATCAGAGTCAAAGCCACTGTTTTCCCCAGTGAGGACCTCTTAAAAGATGAAACATTGTACAGGATACTTGTTCTGACATGTGTGCTTTGTTGTGCTATATGTAACATGCTTTAGTCTTTTTCGCAACCCTCCTAATATTTTATTTTACTAACATGTCCTTACAAAATCACAATAATACAATATTCAGCTTTAAATTACCCCAATGTGTCCTGCTTTAAAATACATAAAAAAGAAAATTATACTGAAATCAAACACCGTCACACAAAAGGAAAAATTTCTCATCACCTACTCTGTTCATTCTGACAGATATCAAGACTCTACATGGCACAAAAGGCAGTTAAAACACAAAAGTACTTCACCCTTCACTCCAGTGGTGATCAAGAGGGAAGATTGGAGTCTGTAGAAAATGAGAGGAACCCCTAAACTCCACTCAGCATTGTAAATTTTTCTCCAGTTGAACACAGATCAAAATACACATATTTTATTCCACAACTGTTTATAGTAATTGCTAGAAATGATTATTATGGTGGACAGTGGCTAGTTTTTACGCTGACAAGTACAATTATATGAAGTTTAAAACCATTAAGCAGAGTTCCAGAACAAATGCTGCCCTGCATTTAAACAAAATTCATTGCAGAGAGCATCGTGACTTAAACAAGTGATATATCTAAGCACACCCCTGGCCGGTACACTGGTAGTGGTAATTAACAATAGCACAGAGAGTTGGGACCTCTGCAGTTATTGATCAATTGTATTAAAGTTAGGTCTTCAAAAACGGGACCAATTTACTGTTAATTCACTGTTTCAGGTCGCTACATCAGTCACTAAGGAGCTTCGATTCTGACATCCTTGTCGCGTCTGTCAGCTCTCTGAACAGAATAGTTTCATATTTTGGCTCCTGGCAGCAGTCTTTATATAAAAAAAAGTGTAGGTGGACTGAAGAGCACAATGTGGTGATTATATGCTGCTCTTACAATGTTCCAGCTTATTTATGGATGGGAGGACAGACAGAAAGACAGACAGACTGCAAGAAAATCAAGGGATCCAATCTTTCATCATCTAATCCACTGATTTTTTTTTCGTTAGCAGGTAAAACGCAGAGCAAAATAGAAATAGAGCAGTCAAGCTCTTTTTGTGCTCACACGGGAATACTGCAAGTAACTACGACTAAATCCAAATTATATAAACATTTAAATGCACTGAGTAGGCACTGGGAGATATTAGGTAAGTACATCTAAGATCAAAGCCTCTGGTGCAGAGAATAGAACCAAAATATCTGTGGAGGAAAGAAAGCCATTTCTCTTCTTTGAGATGAGCAATAGGCTCAATAACTCTGGCATTATTCTTCTAAGTCTCACTGCTTAGGCCATGCTGTTAGTTTTCTCCCCTCTTCTTTGCTTTTGCTTAGTGCCTGCTCGATATGGTTTCAGCTTTTGTGGCTTTTGTTTGTTTTGTGTTTGGGTGTGACACCTCCTTCAGATTGCATCAGCCAATACACCTGGTCCTCAATGCCTCTGCCAAATTGCATGTTCTTCCTCATTCCTCATCTCATCAGCAAACAGCATTTAGATCCCAGTTTTTCAGTCATTGTTCACAAGATTGCTCACTGTACTTGGCTAGCAGATTCTCTCGGGCTTCCTAGGTCTGCATCTGTGCTTCAGGTTCCTACTCTTCCTCTCCGCCTCCAACTCTGCTTCAACCAAGCTTGCCTCATCAGCCACGCCAGCTCTTCTCACTCGTCACAGAGCTGCATGCAGCATTCTTCTCATCCTCTTAGTCACCCAACCACCACTAGCACTGCAGCTTCATGTTATTATGCTTTAAACCTTGTTAAAGTACTTTTCTTAGCCCAAATCTGCTTTTGGGTCTCAAATTCTCATTGGTCATAACAACAGGATCACACAATTTTAGATCTAATAAATGTAATCACTTTTGCACCGTGGGTGCAATAAATTCTTGATTCAGAATGACTTGAGGGATGTTTAATTTCAGATAAGAGGATATAGCTTTTACAAAGTGGGTCTTATCATTATTCTATATTAATGTGCTGCTGTGATGTGAGCATGCTGTCAAGTCATCAAGCTCCACGGGATGACTAAGTAAGACTAAATTCACAGAATTTATTCAGGTGACTATACTTTGCATAGGTATATTCAACACAGGTAATTTGTCACGTGTCAAATTGGGTAGCAAATTTCACTGCTCCCAACAATTACACTCTTATTAATTGAAGGTAAGTGCTCATTTCAAGCCCTGGTAAGCACCAATATACAGACTGCTTCAAAATAAGCTCCAACAATCCACGTTTATTTTCACAGTTGTTTAATCTTGTGTTACTTGTGGTCATGGTGCAGCAGTGGCAGGGGTTGACATTTTTTAACGCTTCTGCGGGGGTAGTAAGATGAATGCTCAACTGCAAACTTTCCCAGTGTCTTGTTAGCTTGTTTGATAAGATCTCTTTCAACAAATTCTGGCCTCTGCACTTTCTGACTTAAAAGCAAAATAACCAGTTTCATAGATTTGATCTGACTTGACACATGAAGGAAAGATCCAGCAAATTAGATGACTCAAGTATATAAACCAAGGACATACGGTGTATTAGAGCTGTTTTTATAAATGTCCTAACATCATCCACACCAGAATCCAAATGATAAATCCTTATCACTGTGATGAATAAAAGAAATGATGGCCGAATAAATATACGAACCAATAAAATACACAAAAACATAGAACACAGATTTTAAATCTGAATATTGTATAAATCAATCAAACTAATGATTAGAAGTATGTACACAATACATATTTTTGCTTTTATATTATGACATAACAAACAGCTTTTATTTTCTGGGCACTATGTGGCTGGAGTATGTATATATCCCAATAAAAGTCAATAAGTATTTCATTGCAAATGAGAATGAGATTAAAATGAAATGCTCTCATTTAACTTCCCTTGGCTCTGATCTACACATATAGCTGGAAATCGCACAGCAAGTTTCCTAACAAGATGGACAATGCACTAATGTGATTATAATGCAAGGACATTAAACAAAGAGAAGCACATCAGTGAAACAGTGCAATTCCTCTTTGGTAAAAATGTTTCTTGCGAGAGATACTGACGCTCAGTGTTCTTTCATAGATGTGTTATCTAAGACTCAAAATAGAAAACAAAAGCTAAAATAAGTATTGTTTAAAGCAGAGAGATTTTTTCCCCCCTCTCTGTGAAACACACAGATTATTTTAAAGATTTGGAGGTCTTATTTGTGTAAAATGAACTCATTGAGGCAGGGGACAGTTCGCGCTCTTACAGACTCTTTGAATTCTTCTTCACTTTCTCTTTGCTGATGCTTCCCACATCTCCCTTGTGCTCGTGTAGCATGATTTAAACAACCAGGATAATAAAAGACTCGAAATTAGATTGTGGCATAAATCACAGCAGTGGCAAATGGGCTGTGACCAAGACTTGAAACAAAAACAAATATCTGTGTTAAGGTACAGCAGATTTTTCCTGTGCAAAATAAACAGCTCAAACATGTGTGGTAAAATTATAACCCTGTGTAACTAAATCTGATGTAATATTTTCACTTTTCATTATAAAGGCAGGTTCTGAAAATCTAACCTAAGAGAGAGGAAAAGACTGAAGTGAGGGAAATTTACAAGGCTGCCTGTCTTTAACTGTGCTGACGACCTAAGGTCATCACATTGGAGCGACTAGACATAACAAAGTAGACAAGGACTCACTCATCTGTCTGAAAGTATGGAAATGGGCGTATTTTTCTTATATGTGCTGTGATTCATTAAATGTATAGATGGAAGTTTTCCCCATAATTTGTTTGATCAAGCTGACTTACTGTAAGGTCACATTTCCAGACAAGTGACCTCGCGAATCTGAATGTCTGTACTCAACAAGAGTAGATCATTTTTAAAAAATCCTCCATGTTTATGTTTATCACGGTCTAATATGTGGCCCAAGAGCCAAAACCGGCTGGCCGCAGGGACCAATACGTCCCACTAAATTGCTTTGCCAAGTGGGAAATTTGCAGAGGCGTCATTAAAATTTTATCAATAAAATGAAGTGCTATTCCAGCTGTGAGGAAAGCCTCATTACTATACAAGAAAAATTATAAGAATGTAATTGTTTGGGTGATAAAATTTTGAAATAATGTTGCTTCTATCAAAAACCTGACATCTGTGCTTTGTAGATCCTTTGTGATATAGAAAATTGTAACGTACAACTAACAGCAGCTGATTGGAAACATTTTGCTTAATTGTACTTATTTCTCTTGAGTGCCTTATTTCAGGCTTTTAATCATCTGTTTTGTAATCACTGAATGTGAACATTTTCAATTTGTACATTTGTACAATAAAGGGGGCTCTTATACATATTATTAAGCACTATTAGCACATTTACATATAAGAGGTGGTCTTGGCAGCATCTAACCAATCTAAATGGGACGTTTTGCAGGCTATATGACTTTTCTTCCAAAGAAAATCATCCCTATTAGTGCCACTTACAACAACACACACACACACACACACACACACACACACACACACACACACACACACACACACACAAATATATATATATATATATATATATATATACACCAGTAAATTGCAACAATGTTGTAAAAGGGACAAGTGATGAATGTTGTGGCAAATCATTAATCTGGCGATTTAGTGCACATAGTGGTAAGATAAACAATTTAATTCCAGTTAATTATTTTATCTCTCTGTGGTGCTGTTTATTTCTAAGGTGACTGCTTCACATTGTGCATCATTTTATTTCAGTGTTCACAGCGTCCCTAACTGCAGTAGCAAAACTACCCCACCAAACCTGAAATGGGGTAGCCAGCTTACTTCATTGTTGCACTCCTTCGGGTGAACAAAGTGCCTTCTGAGCCAAATATTTAAAATTTCCATTCTTCAATTCAGATGACTTGCATCAATTTATCCACACACAGGTTTTTGTGTTTTCATGCATAGCTGAGTCACTTGGCTTCAGTGAGCTGTACGGGTGTACCAGGGTCCTACTGGTTTCTGCCAGTCCAGTGCTGATGTTGCTGCTGGTCATTTTCGAAAGGAAGTCAGCTTGATCTGTCTTTAGTCTGCTGTGCTTGGTTTTCTTTGCCAGTTCCTCAGTTTGCAGTCCTCAACCATGTCCTTTCCTTTGTGCTTCTGTAGAAGAGCCAATATCTGGCAACACCTGTCTGCTGCGAATTTTCTGCCTGACAGAACTGGCTGATGCACGATGACCAGCATGTGTCTTGTTGCTGTGTTCACTGTTGCCATGGGATAAAAAATTTTGATGAAACAAGTTTCTTTAACATCACATTAAACTTTAGTGTGTGTTTTTTTCCACAATATAAAAAAGAATAAACATGTTTTAGTTTTCTGGTTAATTATGCTTTGGATTTTTCATCTGGAAAGTGGACTGTCTTACATAAAGGTATGATACTGGCATATTTCTTAGTTTGCAGTAGTTCATTGGAAATATCATACATTATATTATATATTATAGCCTAGTATATTCAAATACTTATATACTTATGCAGACGGCGTAAAAATAAATGTCAAGGGTGAGTATAAAGCTTTTGCACAGCACTGAATATATTTTTGAACACATAAAACAACTCTTCTTCACTTTCTTTGCACTTAAATACAATATAATAATACATTACAATATAATTTTGTAGGGTGTGATATTTCAGAAAATGGGGATTATCGGTGAAATGTACTTAAATGACTAAATCCGTTTCTTTTAGTGCTATTTATTATGTAACTTCATTATGGTCAGAATATGTTTAGTGTTTTATCACAGACTGTCTTATGTCAATGTCTTTAAAATCCTGTCGAAGAAATGATGATTTTCATCATAAATAACTGCCTCCTACAGACTTCATTACCATGACTTTTTCTGCGTTACCTGTCTTGTTAAACTATGTTTTCTTTTCTTATTTACACATCTTGATCTTTACCCATCTTGATTAAAAATTAAAACAATAACTGAAATATTAAATATAGCTATGCAATTCATCAGTGACGGCATGATTAAATAAATGTAAATAAAAAGCGTAGGAGTGTGCACAGGTGACAATAACCTGAGTAACACAGGTTTCAACCCTCGACAATAACTGGCAGACAGCAGTAATTTCTCTCACTGAAATGACAGCTTTAGTGGCACTACTTACTCATGCTGTCAGCTCTAGGCTGTAAACCTGACTGACTAGATGGAACGTATGACAATCAAAACCTTCCAACAAAAAGGTGTAAAAGCCACACAATGTTAGTTCTCAGTCTAATTTTCATTAAAATTGTGAATATATTATTCTGTAGCCTACATAAAACGGTTTAATTGTTATACTGCACTCCTAAAATTATTCGATTGTTTAAAATTGCATCAAATATGCAATGTAATAAAATGTTACATTGTTGCTCACAGTGTCCCAGTAAAAGTAAACAGTATGATATTAATATAGAGCCAGGATGTTATTGTCAAGTGCTAGTGCTATGTTACAATTTGAACCCCCACAGCCAAACTCCCTGGAATTAAAAAAATAAATTCAAAAAATAAAAATTAGCACAAGTTTCCTCAGCTACCAAAGTGCCCTTGAGCAAAGTATTACCACCACTATTGGCTCCAGTAGAGCTGCTAATTGGTCTAAAATTGACTCGGAACATAATGGTTCATTTGGGCAGCTCCCAGGTGTTCATGTTACTGTGTGAATATTAAGCTTGCTGATTAAATAAAGAGCACACAGGCTCAGACTTCTCACTTTTTTAATTTACAAAACAGATATTTAAAAATTCATCCAAACATCCGATGAGCTGATATTTGCCTTGTTGACGGTCGTCGATTTGTCGGCAAATAAGATGACATTTCCTCATGGAAGTGGCTGTTGCTTAAGTGTTGTGTCCAATTCCAGGTTGGCTGTACTTATATCACAGATTCTGTTTTATATATTTCTATGAATACATTTGTGCTCAATGAAAAATAGAGTCATTATTTTATTGGGGAAAAATGTTTAGATACAAAACATGGATCAAACATTGATTTCTGCCATGTGAAATCAGAACAACAGACCAAGGGCCACAGGCTAACACTACAGAAAAGACATTTTTCATTTCTTGGGACCTTTAAGCCATTAGAGTTACACAGGTGTCATTTCATGTCTGCCAATACAATTATGTTTACTATCTGAACATTCACATTGCATTTAAGTACAATGCCTCTCAGGAAATTACCACTCTAGGTTGTTTCAACATCACACAGCTGCCCCACTATTTTGTGCATTGACCTTTTCAGTCCTCATGAAACCCATTTATATTATAGTCCCTCAAGCACAATGGCATTAATTCATGCTGAAACTCTATTCTAAGCTAAGGATTTGAACTCGATTGCACTTACTGCAACCCTCTCACCTTTGTTGGTTTTGACTTTCAACGACAGATCAGCCAAGCACCTGAAGCCTAAAGCCTATTTAGTTCATCGTCTTCCTGCAGCAGCTGACTGGGTTAAGGTGGCCATTGTAGCCACTCTCCTGAAACACCTGCACTTTCTGCAGAATGGAACGTGTCACTGTGACAAAATGCCAAATGTCAGCATCCATGTGACATTCATATAACATCAAAAGTGTCAGTTTCTATGTACTCAGTATCACTGATCTAATAAGCCTTGTGAACTTTAGGTGTAGTCTTCTTATAATTATTTGAAGAACAAACAGCACAGGCTGGCAAGACTGCATTCATTACCATGCTGAAGAAGATTAATGGGTTCAGCCATGATGCACCCCAACTCAGAAAACAAAGCAACACAAGAGCACAGCGTGAATATACACAACTTTGACAAAGCTCTTCATAATGATCTTAAGTCCCTTATGAACAGATTGGGCTGTCACAAAGTAATTTCTATCATAGGGCATCTGTAATGTTAATGGACAATTCACATGAGATAAGATCTCTAATCAGTCTCTGAAATTATAGGGATGGGAGTCTCTGCACCATTTACAGAGGTGCCTGGTCTATTTATGCACCGCACTGACATCAAAGGACTTCTCATGTAGAGTCAAAGCACAATGATGCAAATCAGAAACATCATAAAAGGCCGCGCTTGACAATCAATTTTAATTTTTAATTTTGTTTTAAATTTAACATTGCATTTTAAAGATAAAGGAGGAGCAATAACAATGTTTAACTTGAGTGAGATGTTGTCTTACACAAAAGACGTGGAGGATAGTGTTTATTAATCAGATTGGTACTTGTTAATCAGGCATCTTTACATTGAAAGATACCTTAAGTCGCAGTATTGGTTAATGTATAGGAAATGGAAAAAGTTGGATCAGCACAAGTGCACGGATGCTGAGAGTGCATGTGACTCAGAGCGTGGAGCGGGTGAACCATATCAGATACTTTAATCAGAAGGTCAGTGATGTGACCTGCGGCTCCTTTTGTCTGCATGTAGTTGTCCTTGGGCAAATACTGAATTCCAAATGTCCTCTGATACATCATCGGCATGTAAGTGTGTAAATAAAAAAGAACTCAAATAAAACTGCTCTCAACTTTGAACCGACAGCCCACTATTTAACAAACATTAATTAAGTATTGTAAATGAACAAGAACCTCAGTCTAATCTCAATAATAGCACATTAAATGGTAAAGAGCAGGTGGAGTGAGATGATGCAGGAAACAGTTTGACATGAGCTCATCAGTAGAGTAATAGTGAGCGGTGTCAGGTTATAATGATGCAAATCAGCCAAATCCAGCATGACTTCAGCGATCTGCCTGTGCTGTTATTCTTCTTATTAGAGGCACATTATGTCCAGATGGGCCAATTATAACGATTGGCAAAGGTGTCTTTGAGTACCTTTCAAAGGAAATTACAGAAACGGTCAAAGACTTACCAAGTATTTTGACTCCCATGGGAGTATTTAAGTCAGATCCCATTTTTATTTTGACAATATTATTCAAATATTGAATATCCTTATTAAGTATCAATAGTAATTTTGACTGTTTAACACATTTAACACCATTTCATAAAATTTATTTCAAAAGTTATAGTGTGATTGTAAACAACCAGTACTTAAGGACCAGCTCTGGATTGTCTATCTGTCCAGACTATTAAACTCTCTGCTCTCAAGTCCTTGTTTTGTCATTTCCAATATTCTCCAAATGGCCAAAGAGCAATTCCCTTTTCATTTCATCTTATCTGTTCTTGTCGAGCTGAGCCATTCCATCTTAGATCCCACACCGGAGAACTCACTGCATCAACTCACCTGCCTGCCCACTAATTAGTGGTCTCCCTCCGATTACCCTCTCTGGAGTTGCAAAGTAAGCTACATTACTTACTTTCCAAATCATTATTTGAAACATCTCTCTAGAATCTCTATTTAAACCTGGGCAAGATACACCTGGACTAACCTACCTCTCTTTTTTCTCATTGACACCTCTCCCAGTAACACACTCAGTCTCCTCGAACTTTCTTCGTTGACATTCTCTGCAGTGCAAATCCACCTTGATTCAATATACCAGTGAAACTGCATGTCCTGGGTTTTGCTTCAGAGTCTGCTTTCCATTATCGTCATTTTGGCATTTGATGTGTTGTTATGTGAACAGCGTCCCAGAGAGCAGCCATTTGGCTTTTCTACCTTTAAGAACAAAGTAAATTATTCTGGATTGTCCTTTTGCACACGTAGGCCAACCTTGGCTTTTGCAGGATTTAGGTTTGTCTCCTAGGGTCCTTTTTTGTTGCTGTGAGGAAGGACTGCAGAAATGTAAAGAAACACCTTAAAATCCTGTGTAACAAATTAACTAAGCAGAATCATATTGTTTCAAAAATGCACAAATTCATTTTCTTTCTTTTAAATCTAAAGGTCCATCAAGACATGGGTTCAGGATGATTCTGATTTTAAAATAAATAAATAAATAAAACACAGTATTCAGTTTTTCTCTCTCATCCACACTCTGGTCAGGTAGATACTTTCAAAATGAGGGCACTGCAGTGTGTGTTTTATATTCGTAGAGCAGTGGCTCTATTAGTGACTCTGTCAGCAGCCATATTTTAACATCTGTTCCCACCCCTCTGCTCCCAATAACAAACATCATAAAGTGTCAATTGAATTATGAGCCCTGGTTTCTGCCTACTCATTTTGATAATAGATTTTGAGATAAATCACTCTGCTTTGTTTGGTGAGTAATGCTGGACTGTCAGGACAAAGCTCTCCTACTCTGCAACCTCTAGATCATATAGAGAAGTAACAAGACACTGAAAGGGTGTTTCTCGCAACATCATTTTACACGGGAGACCACAGACTGAATTTCTCCACATCTTCCAAATCCATGGGTGTTAACTACACAGAGAGGAGAGAGAGTGGCCATAGCTTGGCTGAGTACTGCAAAGCATCATTACAAATCAGACACGGATCCTTCCTGTCGTGGTAAATGGACCCTGTTTAAATTGCTGGAAGCCCACAGCACTGCAGCTCTGCAGTTTTGCATTGTTCCACTGCCAATTAATAACTTCACCGTGAAAGGTTTGCGGGTAGTGCTCATTGATTCTATGCTATTAAAACTCCCAGTGCTACCCATGAAGTCTCTCGGTCCGCTCTTGCAGACTGTTAAACAGAAACTCCCTCCCAGCAGTCTGCTCTTCTAATTTGGGCTGTTTGTTATCGATATTGATTGGTTCTTGATACACACTTCAGCTGGCTTGTCTGTGAAACTCCACACTGTAAGTCATTGCTCACCAACATGTCAATTATTGTAAAAGGAGAGAGCACCACTTAATGAAAGCAGATGAGCTGACAAGCTGGACATGTTGCTTCTGTAGCAGATATGAAGGCCTACACAGGGAGTGGAAGAAGCTGACTTACAATGAAAACTGATCCCAGCAAAATATAATTTGACTTTAACATAGATGTTCACAATATCAGCTGAAATAGTGTGAAAACATTGGTTCTGAGATATTTCCAATATTTCCATTCTACTTTCCAATTGTATACTGCCAACAAATTTGTATTATCAACTCTTTGAAGGGAAAGACATGTGCAACCAATAATGATCCAAACGATTGCACAGCAAAATATTATGGCAATGAACTTTTAGCATAGAGTTCATTTTATTGCTTTTTTAAACTATGTGATTGTGACGTGGGCTAAATTTGATCCCAAAATATCTGTATGTGATGTGACGAACGACTAAATCCGACTTCCAGCTGCATCCAAAAACAGCCAATCCAGCAAGGGTTGTAACAAGGTAAATCACTGAACACCATGGACATGTCTTCACACAATCACAGGCCTAACACAGACTCCATTTTCATCTAGAAGCTATCAACAAAGGCATAATTAAATTCCTTACATATCTTCCTTCACTTCCTGACACTGCAATAAAGGTGACAATGGAAAACATACCTCTTGTCAGACATCGACATTACATACATATCCTTCAAACTGTAGATAGTCTGTCCCTAAACAAACAGTGAACCTAAAGGGGAATTTTTGAATGATTCAATTCTATTATATGGCCTCGGTACCTCAGTTCTGCTTTCTGCAACACAGGTGTGTGAAGCTGTTAGCCACATGGATGCAGCCAACAACATCATCCAGCATTGCCAGCTTAAGGCTAAATTCAGATTTAGGTGCAATAAGCAATAAATCAGAAAACAGGGTAGACAGCTGTTGGATATGGAAGTGCTTTAGTTGGCATCTGCTGGAGTATAACGGTGAGAAAGCTAAAGAGAATTATATAACCATTCAACAAAAACAACGGCAGTTTGACTTTTCACTGTATACAGCAGTTCAATTACATTTCAATCATCTGTCAGACTTCAGCATAGGTTCACAAAACATTTCATAAAAGCATGACTCAGAAATTAAACACAACCCCTGGCATCAAGACCTTGAAGTATGTGTAATCACGATCCCTGAAAGCAGTTATTAGTACAATTTAGACTGATGAGCTATTAACACATGTCAATGGAGATGATTACTGAGATGCACATTTCCTCACCACCTGCTGCATTTGATTATCACAGATAGAAAGGCGGAAACGCCATCCCGAACTTCAAATCAAAATCTCAATTTGAAAACTTTTCAAACAGGTACAGTATGTATGACAGTCTGATAAAGCCAATACACTCCACACGCTGTCTAAACAGTTTTCATTACTTGAGGAGAAGTTTGCGATTTTCTCTGACGAAGGAGCGGGAATAAAGGGTTTGAATTGGTTGCCATTGATGGAGACTGTTGTAAAATTTAATGAGGCCATTTTCTACACATCCTATCTCACTGCAGCAGCTGACTGATGAAGCGTCATGCATGAACAAGGTTGATTAACGGAGAGGAGTTGCATTCATAGTAAGCGTATGATCACTAATGCGGGGAGACGTGAATTATTTGTTCAATTTCAGATTAAAAGTGCCCTCTATTATCAGAGATGATCGTGAACCGAAAGACAACGTGGTGGGGGACAGAAGAAGTGGCGATAGGGTCACTTCAGGAATAGTGCAGGATAATAGAAAGAGAACAGCGTGCTGCAAATTACTCCTTAAAAGCACTCTTGTCTTCCCTGTGATGTACATGTGAGTAGAAGAGAGGACATCAGAGTGATGTTGAGAACTGAGAGGGGACTGGGGTGTTGGCACATAATATAAGAAATGGGTGTGAGAGTGCTCCATTTTAAGGCATGATAGATAATGGCATTGCAATCAACTTCCCATCACTATAGCTCTGCCTCTTACCTGTTCCATTACATTGCACTCATATGCTCCGTGAAGAATGCCCTTTTGGTTTTTATGGGTGTCATATGCTGTTTATGCATTCTGAAAACATCTCCACAAAGCAGTTAACACACAAAAGAAAAGACATGATCTGGGGTAAAAAAAAAAAAAAAAAAAAGGTTATAAGTGGATTTTTATATCTTGTTTTTTTTTTATAATATAATATAATATAATATAATATAATATAATATAATATAATATAATATAATATAAGTTGCCAAAGAAAAATTATTACATAATTTAACATAAATAAGTATCTTTGATGTGAAAATACACACACTGAATATGCACAAAAAAAAACAACTTATATAACAATCCAAAGTTACAATAAACTTTTATTTTTTGTGGCAGAACCTTTTGCAACATTCTGCAATAATGAGATAATTCTGAGTACTGTCTTATAACAAGCTGTCTTTATGTCAAGTCAGGCTCCATTCATTTGGCAGGGAGTGTGTTTTTGATTGGTCTTTTTGCACACTGCTCTAAGCATCATAAGTCTGCCAAACCAATGACCAGCTGACCATTACGAGGATGATGCCATGTTGCTGGACAAGAGTGCCTTAAATGCTGGAAAATCCACAATATTTTCCTTCTGAAATCAGTGAAGGGCTCTAGCGTGACTCCACACTGTGAAACTTGTTAAAGTAGAGTCGAGTTATGCACCAAATTGCATGGTATTGCTCACACTATTTATATTTAACAAGGTTCAAGAGTCAAAAGGGTCAAAATTAAAACATTTTTTTCATATTTTTCTGTAACAATTTTTACAATTCAATAACAATTATTGAATACTTTTTTATCAGTATGTTGAAATGTGCTTTCCTGTTTAACCCAGAGTTCTCAGTGTTGCAATAAATTAATAGAGACACAGTCAAGAAATTAATATTAGTATCTTGCAGTCACATTTACATGATGGCATAGCACTGGCTTGTCAGGTTTAATGAAGAGCAGCCTTTTCTTTGATACTGGAGGTATTTTGACAGCAGCTCTGGAAATAAAGATGTACGTAAGGTTACTGTTGATAAGAAATTAGATTTGCAGCATATATGAATCAGATCATTTATAATGATAACCTCAGACAATATGAGCTCAAATCTGACAACGACCAGTATGCAAATAGCAGTCCCAAAAGAAGTTATAAGTGATGAAGGAACCTTACACTTTGTAGTTAATTGAGTTGACTCAGCATAGATGATAGAGTGTCTAACTAGTTTTCTGGGCCTAACTTTCAACTTGGGAAGCTGGAATATCTCCCAAGCGCTGCTCTCCGTCGAAAAACGTTGGTGTTTAATTACTGTCGCCACACATGGCTCAGGTGGTACACTGGGCTGTTCTGTAATTGCAGGGTTGGATGCTGGATAACATACATGTTATTGCTTTGTGTGTGTGTGTGTGTGTGTGTGTGTGTGTGTGTGTGTGTGTGTGTGTGTGTGTGTGTGTGTGTGTGTGTGTGTGTGAGAGAGAGAGAGAGAGAGAGAGAGAGAGAGAGAGAGAGCTAGCAGAAGAGGTGCAACAAGTTCCTATTGAATTAAACAAGTCTTTACTTTGACCAGATCTTAAAAAGCTTCCACTAAAAAGCCTCTTATGTGGGGCATATGTAAATACGCAGTGTGCACAATCGTAAAAAACCACAAGCAACTGACCAGTGATAACTGTGAAAGATACCACACATCAGAATGTAATGTAAGAGATGCTCAGACGTCTTTGAATTATTGTAAAAATGTATCAGTATACTGTAATAATGTCTTTTTGCTATTGCTAATAACACACAGTATTTCTTTTATGTAAGTGCTGGGTCTCCAAAGAAAAATCTAATGTTTGAAAACACATACATGCAGTTGAGGCCTAATCATAATTGCTGCAAGACCTGTGGTAATCATGATGGTATTAGGATTTCATTCTAATTTGTGTTGTACAGTTATTTCATTTTTAACCTTAATTTATATTTATTCCTTCCTAGTTAAATTTACCCTTTTTAATTTTTCATATTTATTTCCTATCTTATTCATAGCCTTTTCCTTTTTTTGTTTTCTTTAGGTCATGAGCAGTTGTCCAAGCATTTCACTACATATCGTACTGTGTATGACTGTGTACGTGACAAATAAATTTGAATTTGAATTTGAGGATTGTTCCCCATTTATGTGTTGTACAGCACGATCAGGGGATCTCCCACATAGTCAAATCTGTAAACGTGTCTTCAAATTGAACAATAGATTTTTAAAAAAAAAACAACTAATCGTTTTACTCCAGATAACTTTGCATCATTTAAGTCATCAGCATGATAAGAAACAGGATGCAAACAACTCTGTGGGGGGGGTGAACGTGATGATAGTGGTGCTGGACTTGTCTGAGAAAGAGACTGCTGGGCCATTGATCTAACACAACACATCACTCCAGCTCCATTTACACAACCAATCACATCCCCTGCTGATTGATGTGTGGATAATTGAGCTGTCACCAGGGTTTCCATGTTTCTCCTCTAGTTTGCTCCTGACTTTAGGAATTGTATTGTATTTTACTTTAAGTCCATTTACAACAAAGGACATCCTGACGTGTACGTATGTCAATATTCTGCCAGATGCCTGTCAGGGAGACAGAGAGATGCTAACTCGTGCATCAAGCATGATAGACTACTAGCCTGTCCAGGCTAATTAACCTCAGGGGCCAGGACTCCGGCAACCCATCAGGGTCAGTCTGTTTGGCAGCTGCTTCATCAGTAAGTCAATTCTGACTATCTTATCACCACACTGTACTAAACATTGTCCTTTGTCTCAGACACTTAAAAAACAAACCAGATACATTTTGTTAACTGGTAAAGTTGGGGCCAAATACTAATAATAAAAATAATCTTTTGACTGGTCAGTAAGTTTCCAGTTTGGTCAGTCAGTCTGTCAGTTCATTCCATATAACAGGTCTAATAAAGCACAAAGACTTTTTTCATGTATTACAATTTATTAATGAATATCACATTTCCCTAATTCAATATGATTGTAAGAACTAAGTACGAATCAAGAAAAAATATACTACGTGCTAAATATTACAAAGTCACAAGTAAATTAGCATAATAAATGTATGTACACCTTATTAAAGTTGTGCAAACATTTACTTTTGGAAGCAAATGGAAATTGAGAATGGGAAGGCTTTTCTATTTCTTTTTATATGGGCTTGCCCTACTACTAACACACTTCTCTCTGTATCTACTCTGTTCAGTGAATGAATGTGGAGAGACAGTAGTAGCAAACATGAAAGAGCACATGCTGAGTGTTGTTCTTGTGGTTTGTCATGCAGAGGCTGTGCACACTAAAAGAGAGAAAAAAGAGGACGGCCTATCTAAGTGATCGTTTGAGTCAAAATAGCAGCATCACTGTTTCTGTTTTTTTATGCACTGGATAATTCTGTAAATTATCTTATAACTAAAAAAATAAATAAATACATAACAACTTTAAAGATCTTAAATTAAACTGAAAGGCAGGTGTCCTTCAGCACCCTGCTCTTTTCCTTTAGAGCACTGGCTTTTATATTCACTGATCATTTTTTATCATTCAGAGGTTTTAGTGGTTTTGCTGATGTTGTGTTTTATGTTTGGACCTAGCCATCTGGTAAACCTGTCTCTTCTCTTTTTGTCCTTAGATGGAGCCCTACATGAGATTGGACTTTTATTCTTTCACAATGACAACCATTTTTACTGTGTGTGTGTACTTTGCTCTATCTCTATTCTGTAGTTCAACTTTGGGTTTGCATGTGTGTTTTATCAGTACTGAATAGACTTTACGCCAGCTTTGTGGGGCTTTTACAGCCTATTTTTAGGCCTCGAACCCCTTAACACTAACCTGTCAAATGAAAATTCTGCTTCAGTATTTTGACTGAATGGCATCAGCCCATTCAGTACCAAATGACACATTGTTCTCAAAGCAGAAAGCCTGTGTGTAAGCTTTTTTTAAGATAGCAATACCACAGCAACAGCTTCTTACTTTAGAGCAAGAATGCATACGCAGCAAAATGGTACTTTCTTACCTCTTTTGTTGTCTGTACTTATTGAATCAATATGTGCTGCACACCATTTTTACTGCTAGAACAATTCTTTTAAGCTATTACTCTTACTCTCTCTAAGCTACTACTTTTTTTTTTGAAGGAAAGAAAGAAAAATGCATTTAATGCTCTAGGATTGACACTCTCCTTATTCCTTTTGCTGAGTTATAGCATTTTGAATAGTTCCCTATTCAAAATGTAATTATTGTAATGTTTTATCAAAACCCGTATTTGCTGTTCCTTTAGTGCATTTTTTAGATTAAATAAACAGGGACATCACAAACTTGTATAAATATTGTGATTATTATGTAAATATGTATACTTGCTAAGATGGCATGTCAAACACTTCAAACAAAATGCAACAAAGAAAGTACAACAAATAAAACAGAAAATCGAATGAATTTCTTATTTTTGCTTTGTTCTGATGACAGCTAGGCCAGATGGCAGTTTAGAAGTGTTTAGGAGAATTTTTCCCATCTAGTCCTGTCACAGTGATAATGAAAGTGGGTTTTTCTCTGTACTCTGAGCAGTGACACTTTGCAGAGCACATTAGCACATGAGAACCTCCTATGGTTCCTTTCTGCCTGTGAATGGCCGAGCAGCAGGTTAACGATGCCCACGAGGCTGCTGCCAGAGTATTAATAATTAAAGCGGCTCGGCATCTCTTTTTTTGCATTGTTCCCTCTCATGATGGCCGCAAGCTACTTGATTATCCTTTTCAGCGCCTTCTTTGCAACATTATCATCTGATGCCCACTGATACCACGGCCATCAACTAAAAACTGGCTTTCCAGCAAAATGCATCATTGCTCTCAGGCAATGACAGCTTCATCAGAAAATCCAGACATGTACTGTGATAGCTAGTGATAATGCTTCAACACAGCAGGCTACATACACCGCCTTCTCCCTCCCACTCTGAACTGCTGACTAGTGGACCTGCCTTTTACAGCCTTTCTTAAATATTAATGTCATTATTTTCATTTACATATTATAAAAAATTCATACAAACCGTAGATGAAGTGGGTTACACTGATACATTGATTACTAACGTTGTACGTTGCATGATTCTTACAGAAACATTTAAAAAGAGCTGTATAGGTATGCGGTACATTAAGTCTGTTCATCAATCCGACTGCAAAGTTTGACCTAAAAAATGTTTGACACAGTTGGATTCAGGAAGAACCGTGGAAAACTGGAGCAGCTCTTTATCCTCTCAAAGATATTCAAGTGTGCTTAAGAGTTACACCGCCAAGTCTACATCTTTTTCCGACTAGGACAAGTTGTTTGACCACGTCCCTCAGTGTAGTAAAAGATGCTTCAGGAGTATGAGGTATCTGTCCCGTTGCTACAAGGTATGTCGATCTCTGGATAACCATTGTGAGATCTTGTTTCCCATTGGATGTTGACTCCACCAGTGCTGCTTTTCATCATCAACTCTGTTTGTAATTTTTATGGACATCGTTTTCCACTTTGATGGCATCAGAATCTCATGTCTGCTTTCTTCCGATGATGTGGTTCTGTTGCCTTCATCGAGTGGTGGCCTCCAGCTCACACTGGAATGGTTCACAGGTAAGTGTGACATGGAATTTGCACCTCCAAGCCTGAGGCCATGGTTTATAGTCAGAACAGGGTGGCGTGCCCACTCCCGGTCAGGGAGTTGTTACCCCAAGTGGAGGAGTTTCAGTATCTTGAGGTCTTGTTCAAGAATGAAGGGGGAGGGTAACAGGAGGTAACAGACAGACTGGGGCTGCATCTGAAAGGATGGGAATGCTGCACCAATCTTTCATGATGAAGAGAGAGCTGAGCTTGAAAGAAAAGCTATCAATTTACTAGTTGATCTACATCCCTACAAGAATGAGGTCGCGGCTACAAACAGCAGAAATGAGCCATCTCTGAGAGGTGACTAGCTCTTAGAGATCGGGTGAGGAGTTTATGGGCTCAGAGTAGAACCACTACCCCTCCGCACCGAAAGTAGGTGGTTCAGGGATCTGCAAGAATGCCTCCTGTGTGAGGTGTTCCAGGCATGTGCTGCTGGGAGAAGGTCCCAGGGAAGACCCAGGACCCAGAGATTATTTTTCTCAGCTATCCCCTTGGATAGGCTGAAGCAGATGGCTAGGGAGAGAAAGGCCTGGGCTTCCCTGGTTAGGCTGCTGCCCCCCACAACCTGGCCCCCTAGATGTCACTTATTTGTTTTTCTGATGAAAAAGATGAAATTAAGAGGGAGTCGAACAAAAGTGGGAACGAATCAGTTCAAATGCAAATATGAAGGGGCCTGAATGCATTATTGAAATGCTGCATGTGAAGATTGAAACTTGGCAATAAAGCACATAGACACTCTCAGAAGAGCACATCAAATAACAAACTGATCGTCTTATTTTGATCTTTATCTGTATCTCACAGAAGTATCCTGGAAGCATCAATAAAGCAAATTGCCATTTGAATCTTGTCACTGTCATGGTTTGGATTTTATTTCATATGTCTCACTAACGCTGTATGTCTCCTGCACTTCTTTGTCAGTGGTTTGTTTATATGTGTTTTCTGTCTCGCTTTTAATTATTTCATACTTTAAAAATATCTTACCTTACTTCTCTCCAGTGTTGTCTTCTATTTTTAACTCATTTCCCACCTTTGAGATTGTCTTGCCTGCCGTAATTGATTCCACCTGTTTCTTGTCATACAAGCAGCCCTGTGTGTATTTATACAGTTTTGTCTTTCTCTCAGTCTTTGTCACTCTGTCTGTTTACCCACCTGTTCACCTGCCTGTTTTCCTCCCTTCTCTCCTTGTATTTGTCACCATATTTTATTTTCATGTTCCCCATGTCTGCTTAGGCGTTTGGATTTATTTGTGTGTGCTCACCAAACTTCTTACCAAACTTCTGTAAATCGCTACCAGTCTCTCACTGATGCTTGCTTTATGTTTTTCAACCAGTTTGCCTCGCATGTGCTTCGTTTGCCATTAGAGCACATAAATACAATATAATAATTAAGTTAACCAGAAGATAGATTGAGCTGAAATTTTAAAAAACACAGAACATTAAAAGGTTTCAATAACCAGCATTTAAAAACACTGTGCAGCACTGTACATTTACACAGCAAATCAAAAAGCATAAAAATAAACTTATGAATATAAATACTTAGATGCTGTTAATGATACCTTACAATAATTTCAAAAGTATTAAAAAGAGGCAGTATGCTTACAAAGTTCTATATTTTGAGGACAAATGGCTTCATCAATTATATGACATAAAATATCCATGCTGTCTTTTAGCACTGCTGTCACACTTACGGGAAGAATGATATGGATGCACATTCTTATCCTTGCCAGATGTCCCTGAAGAGGAGGAAGTAAACCCCTTCATTATGTGTTGGCTTGACTTTGATTCATTAGGCATGTGGAGATGCTTAAAAAGTCGCCCTTTGCTCTTCCTGTGCCCCTTTAAATTGAAAGCCTGAAATCCACTGCTGCCATTGCTGTGGACAAGAAAAATAGTAGCACACTGAAAGAGACACAGATAAGAATGATTTTGACATTTGTTTCGGCGGTTGTCCCAATTTAGCACGGATCAGTGTCTGGTGCACATCAATTTCACATGAGTTAGATCTAAAAGCAAACACAGCCAGAGGAGCCATGGCTCCCTGGTTCTTGCATCTCTTGGAATGAGGCTTCTGGACATTCAGTACCAGAGAATGAGCAAACAACATATGCTTAGCAGCTAACCTGTGTCTCTTAATTGTATAATCTCTGTTGCATCAACAGGCAACATATGCTCTATGGGTCTTCTAACAGCAGGTATATGTTGAAATTTTTTGCTCTAAAAGCACCAGTAATAATGAAATCCTCTGTCGTACATTCAAACAAACAACAGGCCAACAGTAAGAGTCCTCTGAGGGCCATATGTGTGGCTTAGCTTTTATTTCCTCATATGCAGTCTAAAGTTAAACGGATCTGCTTGAGACAATTATTGGAATGAATCAAAGGAAAAGATCTCTTTATATATTTATAAGCTTTCAACTACACTGTTACTCTTATTGACATTTCTTTTATTGGTTGTGTTAATCTTTATTGAAGAATGTCTCAAAATCGCATTAAAACCGTCGAAAGAACAGCCTGCTTTGTAATTTCAAGTTGCTCCCAAGTTGAGCATTACAAGAGCAGAGTCTTAAAGTTACAGCTTAGAGATGTTTACTGCAACAGGCAAAACAGGAGCTCTCTGAAGTGGAAGAGATAACACTGATATGTGCTTGACAGTTTGTTGGAGTTCTACAAATTAAAGGGAGGCCATGGTCCTCAAGTGAAATAACAAATGCTATAGCAGATGGACAGATAGATTCTAGTCTTTGGGCAAAGTGAACCAAAAAGCAACAGTAGATACATCATCAGAGAGCAGGAGTGTGGTGCATTCATATTCAGTTTACTAGATAGATAGACAGACAGACAGACAGATATTTCATAGTAAACTAATCTGAAACAACAGCTACAAAATAGACCTCTGCTTTCAGTGCATGTCATCTTATTTGATAATAGGACAATAACAATCAACAATCAGTCAGTTTCTGTCATCATAATTTATAAACGCTTTTATGAACACAGTTACTTAGGATATAAAACATGCTCAATGCCTGTTTCTGTATGAACTGTGGTATGTAGCTAAACCTTGAGACATCTTGAGAGCTCCATAGAGCTAAAGATAAAGACTATTCATAATTCTAATTAGCTGTTTATCTAGTGATAGAAATGAGCTTTAAAAAAGGGAAAAGGAAAAACAAAGAAATGTTAGTTCCAGGTCTATTAAATGTTGAAACAATAATGAGCTGACTTATGATTATTCCTCAGAAATTAAAAGCACTACCTGCATTATATTATTTGATAAACCCTCATGGGGAAATTCATCCTCTTCACTTGACCTACACTGACTAAGCAGTGAGCAGCAGCTCCCTTTAACTGAAGAAGAGATTACACCCACGGAAGGGAAACACCAGAAATTCTTGGAAATGTAAGGACAGCAAAATGTGTCCATGTAAATTAACACCTCTCGTCTGAAGTACTTAGTGAAAGCAGTCAACAATAAAACTTTAATGCGACGTTCCAGTTGTGCTGTGGAAATTGTGGAAGGCGGGCTAAATGCACGCACATAACATTAAGTTGGGAGGGTGTCGCTGAGCAGGGACAAAGCAGGTCCTGCTAGTTTCAACGGTCCTGGCTTAATGAACAGTGACATAAATAATCTCTGCAGCCAAGTCACAGGTGCACACTCCAGGCTGCTGTTAACTCAGTCAATCTGACAAACATTGATCAAAGGCAAACTGGCTCAGGGATCCCATACAACACTGCTTCTGTGTAGGTTATCGGTCACAGGTTTAACTGTAAGAGAGAAACTAGTGAACACTAAAAATGCACTGCAATTTTAAACCAGACATACCATTTCATGCTCTGCAGTGACACAAATAATAGAGGTAGCATATTTTGCAATCCGGTGTTCTGAGCGCCAATTACATAATTATTATGTGAGCTTAAGGCAGGAGAATCCCGATCTGCTAAATTTCATCATATTTAAGTACAGACATTATTAACGGACATCCCAAGAATCTAAGTTTGGAGTAAATGCAGCCATTTAAATTTTTAATTAAGCCCTTATCTCATGGTGTGGCAGAGAATTTTTACGTACTTTTACATTTACGATCCCCATCACCCACTGACAATTCTGTCTTGTAAAGAACTAGATTCATGTTCTACCACGTCTTACTGTGAACTGAAAGAATCGCATGATTAAACAGGTCTGTCTGTTATTGCTCAAACTTGTTGTGCAATTAAAGTGTAATTAAAGGAAATCATTACATTTAATGAAATACTGAAGTGGTGGTCCACTCCTTCAAAGGTTTTCCTCATTACAGTGGCCCTGCAAGGTCAAGTGTATGTGATTCTGCTCTGTTCTCTATATGAGTTAGGTCTTTCTCATTACACTTCTTACCCACAGGGAAGGTTTGGCTCACCAACTTATTGAGAGTACTTAATGACAGCTGTCTCCGTATACATATGGCATTAAAATAGCTTTTAAGCAAATCCTGTTTCAATCATTTGAGTAACAGTCCATGATAAATTGATATCTCACACTGCCACTCATCGCTCAGACATGCTTTTTTATTTTACATATTTCATGATCCAACAAATAGAACGTAAATATTTTCAGTTTTCACTCATGTGTAGCTGATTGTGGCTAATGTATTTACTCTTGCTTCCTAAGGTGCAGGCTCATTTCACACCAAAAGCGATGCGTTTTTGTGAAAAATTCACTCTCGAAAAATACACTGTGGAAAAAAAACACATCAAGCGACGTTGTACATCGGGATATTAGAGCCACATAAAAAAATATTTAAATTGGTGTTAATTTAGAGATAAAACTGAAAAAATATTTTGAGAATAAAATTGAAAAGTACAGATTACAGTTCTTGTTTGAAGTCATACAACTAACACAGCTGCTAAAGACCACCCTGTACAAAATGCCTGTGCGTACAAGTTATTGAAATGACTTAATCAGCTGGTTTTTTTTTCCGAGTGAGCATCTGGTGTTTTCCACTGCCTGCCTGTGTTTACCTGTATCCGCTTTCTGGGTGGAGTCATTGTTCTGAAACTTACCCTGCTTACCTGACATCCATCCATCCATCTATTCTCTTCTGCTAATGGCAATCAGTGAGGCTGTTTAAAAGACCAGCCCTGCCATCATTGCTCCACCAGTCTGTCAGCTACCTCATGGTGGTAACTTGGCCTCAATGCTTCTTGTGATTTTGCTCATGCTTTGTACTTACCATGATTTCCCCCTGTCTACAGGTCTCCTCATCAAGTCATCACCTTGCTCACCTGCAGTTAATTATCTGGACACCGGTCATATCGGCAAGATTCACCACACCTCTCTGCATCTAATCTAATCTAATCCTTGGAATCTAAACTACTCGTCGTGTTCACCTACTTGTCCTCCTGCCCGCCTCCTCTGGATCGTCAGAAACATAAAGTTGGAACCTCACTCACTCAATCACCTTCCGGATGCTCACTCGACTGCCTTCCCTTAAAGCTTCACAACCTCCACCTGCAAGTAAGCGCTAAGATCAGTATTCTTGTCACCTTCTGGTACTCATTCCTCACTCCCAAGTCTAACTACACTCTCTACCTCTGTTGTAGTGCCTCATGTCAGAGACCCCACGTGTCGTACCCACGCCTTGTAATTGTTGTCCTTGTGTTTGCAATAAATCTTAGTGTTGTTTCTGCTTGGTCTCTGCGCTTGGTCCTCTCCCATGTACTGGCCTCCAGTCCCCTCTGACACTTTTTGTGTTTTGCGAGCATGTAACCTCTTTATTGCATGAGGATTTAACCATTGGTACCCTTGCACCTGTCCATTGTCAGCTATTTTTCACAAATCTGGCCAACTCTTCCAATATTGATGCAGCTTTCTGCACCATCTCTTGAATGTCATTATACTTAACACCATACTATGTTTATGGGCAAAAAGTAACTAAAGCCAATTTTGAAGTACACTCTTAAAACAGATGTGTTAATACTAACACGATTATTAAAGTGATGCCAATTCCTAACACAATGTGTCTACATCAAAGTGAGGAAACAATAAATTCCCATTTTTTCCCGAATATCTACAATAGAATTATGTTTTTACAATGCCCGTACAACTTTATCATTATAAGACTGAGCAATGAGCTACCAGAACTTTTTCTTTAATTTTATAGATTTATTTCTATAATCTAAGCCCAAAGATTTGTGCTTACAGATTTAATTCATTAACTACAGTAGTAATACTTTATCATGTAGAAAAACTGAGTACTGTTAAAATTGCACTTCTTTTCAAGAAGTCAGGGGATATCAGAGGGATTAAATATGCAGTTAAATTTCTTTATACTCGGGATTTTTACCAGTCCAGCCCACTTAAATTGAAGTGGGCAGTATGTGGCCACGGTCTATAATGAGTTTGACATCTCTGGTTTACAACAAATATAAACCACTGGTTAAGCTCAAGAACAGGAGGGTCAGATTAGACTTTGCCAGCAAGTATCTAAAACAGCCTGCACAGTTCTGAAGGGGGAAAAAACATTTGGACAAGTCACACAAATCGTAACTTGCACCAAAATGATGAGATGAGGAAAAATATAGAGAAGTAAGAATTCTGGCGTGTGCAGGATTATACTCTTTGCTCAGATTCGAGCCCAACCTTACAAATCTGACTGAACTGTCCTTCAAAATGCAGTAAGCTGAAGACAGAAAGGAAGTATTCTTCCATGACTAAGTCAGGCAGCTAATTGCAATCCAACAGAGGATGCTGTTCAGTCAGGATAGACACACAACCAAGCAATAACTTAAGGTCCTTGTAGTAAAGGCCTAGCAGAGCATCTCAAGGGAAAGAAACACAGCACTTGGTAATGTCTGTGGGTTCTAGACTCCAGGCAGTCAAAACTGCAAAAGATTTTCATCAAAGTATCGAAACCAATCCTTACATCAGATATTATGTTGGTTTTTACAATTACATTTAAGCCTCTGAAAATGATGGCATATTAATGAAAAAGACTTCAATTCCTAATCAGTTAACACACCACTTTGGTTAAACCCCTTGAATTAAAGCTGAAAGTATGAACTTCACTCACATCTTGATTTGATTTAAAGTCCAATGTGGTGATGCACAGAGGTAAGATTACAAACCTGTTTCCTTGTCCAAGTACTATTTGTAGATGTTAGTCCTTGTCAGGCAACTTGTGTAGTCAGTGTGAAAATGGTCAGTGACCAACAAAAAAACTATACATACTATTACAGCACTGCCATTTCTATCTTCCAACAAATTATTTTACTAAACTGGAAAAAGTCAACTAAATGCCTTGAATGGACAGCTGAACTTTCTATTAATAGAAGAGGGTGCTCTAATTCTTGTAGACAATGATAGGCCTGTCGTTTCAATGGCTGCTGAAACGCCGTGAAATCTTGCAAGAAGCTCAAACAAATTCTGAATTATTGAACATTTCTTATAGTCTATAACAGGGTCAGTCACACTGGTGAACCTGAATGTCTGTCCCTCTCTGGCTGGCTAAGTGACTAAGTGATGAAGTCACACCATTGGCTGGTGAAGTGTTTCGCAAACTGACCACTCTTCACTCAAACAGTGAAGTAGCCATCAATAGTGACATTTGATGCACTGAAAAGACCCTTCACAGATTTACCACCATGCTGAGCACTAAGCAGGGTTCAAAAGTCTGGTCAGCATAGAACTGAATGGTTTTAAACTCTGAGTCCGAGTCAGAAACCAAATAATATTTCAGTTCAAGCGGATTCTCTGCTTCCAAGAGTTTAATCAAGAACATCAGTGCCATTTCCAAATTCTTTGTTAACAAATGATCTTTTCATCCATCAGTTTCTTAGATTTAGATTTGCAATAAATTTAAAAGCTGGATGCTTCTTGTTCGAAGTTGCTTCATCTGAAGCCCAAGCTCACTAATTAGGAGTACGCCAATATCAGGTTGCCCTGGGCACCAGCCTTGGATAAGCATTTGTGAAGGTCATCCCACTCAATCAGTTTGGCTTGTTATTAAGTCAGTCTAAAATTCATGACTCACAACACTTTCATAGGCTGTGAACATCTTAACCTGTGACTCTATTTCTTTTAATTCATAAATAATGAACAGATTAGAAGGGAAGGTATGTTTGGGTCATTTGAAAACAAACACAGGTTTATACCCTAAGAGAGCAAAGCAAAACATACCCTTAAACATCCTACACATCTTTTGTGATGTCCTGTCCTCCTTTCACTTTGATTAAATCTCTATTACCCAGATGGTGTTTTGCAAATTTCCCACACATTTCTGCACACTTAAAGTATATTAATTTCACATCTTTCTTTTTAAATCAGACATTCTCTTCTATCAAAGCAGCAGCTTTGAATTACAACTAGAGGCTGACCTCCTGTGCAGATTTTTTAAGACAAGATGTGACCTGAATGTGGCATCTAAACTTAGCCATTGGCATACAGTCAGTTACATAGTGAAATGCACTGATATCTTTCAAAAGCAGGCACAATTATATGGTGTGTCAAGCTTTGTAGAATTAAATTCATTTTAAAGTTTAACATATGTCTTTGGCCTCTACTGGTTTAATCACTGTGTCATAGGAGCGTACACATTCTTGTACATGAACACAGCAAGAGCCTTATACTTTTTGCAAATATAGGTATAAATCAGTGCAGGAACACAAACAAAAAGCCTGGAATAACTTAATGGAATCAAACAGCAAGCCTAAGACTTAAGACAGATTGTGCTGTAAATGATTGATTATTGAATAAATACGACAAGCATATGAGGCAGCCTATAGTGTCTGATTTTCATCCTTCTTGAAGCGTAGGTAGGACTCCTGAATTTGATTCTTCTCTTATGCTCTGGTGCCACACTGCCAGAAGCAAGGAAATCCAAGTAAGAATGAACAGCAATGTGACAGGCTTGAAATTTAAGTGCTGGATGAAGCTAATTTTAAAAAAAGAAGAAGAAGAAAAAGAAAGAAAAAAGGCTATACTGAGCTGAACATCAGTATAAGCATGAAAACCCTTCACAAACAGTTGTCAGGGTAACAATTTAACCATGTTCTGATTTTTCGCCAGGAAACGTACACATTTTTTTTTTTATTGAAAGTTTTGTAATTATGACAGACATCCACATGAAAAAAAACAAAAACAGTAAAAAAACCAAACAAACAACTCATGGTCATCGCTTCACTCTCATGGTATGTTTAGACCAAACACAAATCCCTCTTTTCCCATGATTACATATAGAGATACAAAATTTGAGCCTCAGTCATCTTTATGGACCGCCAGCCCTGTATCATTCAGCTTTGATATGGAAACAGAAAAAAATAGGAAGGGGAAAGTTTGTAAAATCAAAATTCATTCTATATCTCACAAATGTTCATTTCTGTACAGATTGTACCTTCTTATTTTCCTTTGGCTTTGCTAAAATATAACGTCTTATTGCAGATTATATTCTGCCACTGAGAACCTCATAAGCTCTTTTATAAAAAGGTACTTTAATTTAGCAATACACACAAAAAAACAAACAAAAACAAAAAAAAACCAAAAAAAAAAACCAACGTACACATTTTGATGTCATTCGTGACATAAAGATCCTGAATGAAGATCTGTACCTTAAAGTGTTAGTGATTGAAAAGCACTGTCTTCAAGTTTACTCAACAAACAATACAATGTTAAATGTAAATAGACATGACAAATGAATGCTTCCAGTGTGGAGATAATTTAATGCACAAATAACACTTGAATGAATGAGGGTCCAAGCACCACCTATGTGACAGAATCCTGCCAAAATGATTGAACTACTGAGTCAGTGATTGAATTATCAGCAAAATAAATGTACTGTATAAAAGTAAGTGAATAAAAAATGCACTAGTGCCATGCTTGGCACAAGTGTTTATATAAGACCACATATAGATTATCTTGTTTCATGAGGTGAATACATGAATGCATAAACCCACTTTAAAAAGATGCACCTTCGTTGTTAGCAGGTTATTCACATCCTAGTCAGATCTGCTTGTTTGCAACCAGTTTCATTTCAGGTGCTCTTGCAAGAGTGAGTTGGTCATCACTGAAAAAAACTTGCTGCGTTTGCATTCATAAATCTGCAGATTGTTGGCAGAAAACTTTCCACTCAGTGCTTTTCTGAATTGCGACCGCAAGCAAGAAGTCTAGCTCATAGTGTTATAAAGTTGTCAGAGTAGCTGACACGACCACCAGAGACATGAGAAACTATCACTCGTGATACATGACCTACAGCTTTGAAAGCCACCAGTCGATATCTTTGTTTTCCAGTAATAAATAAAGAGGGAAAGAATGTCATCATGGCTGTGCATTTATTCAAGTTGAACAAAAAATTATCACTACTTGTATACCAGGACATATATAAATACTGTGTTGGTCTGACAAGACCAGTATTTTTTCTCATCTCTTTGTTTTTTGTTTTCTTTTTTGTTCTGGGGGGTTTTCTGTTTTTTTCTAATAATGCATTCTTACTATGACCAAAGAAGGCCATGTGTCTTTAAACTTTGAACATAATATAAGACCTGAAAGCTTTTAGCAGTGAGTTTTTGGGTTACAATGACACTGTGAGACCAGTGGCCCACTTCTTTTTGTTTTTTGGGTGTCAAATATGTGGCCCGGGGGCCAGAATTGTGGTTTTTTGTTTGTTTGTTTGTTTGTTTGTTTGTTTGTTTTTATTTTATTTTTTACAATCCAAAATTAAATTATCTGTTTTTCAAAATTTAGCCACAGTGAACACATTTTATGTGAATTAACAGAAGCTTTCCATTTCATAATTACAGCACAGTCTGGCCAATAAGCTGCCAGCACTTTTTTCTGTAATTTTACACATTTCTCACAATTTAAGTCTCAAAGAGTTGTGCTGACAAATTTCTTCATTTGCCGCAGCAGCATTTCTTTATCATGTACAAAAATTGAGATTCACTGTGAATTTCCAGGTCTCCCTTGAAAAAGAGGTTTTTAATCTCAATGGGATCTTCCTGGTTAAATAAAGGTTAAATAAAAAAAATAATAATTAAAAAAAATCTTGTCTTTAAATTTAAATAGCGAGAGGTTAAATGGGTAGTTAACTTTCTTTAGACAGAAAGGGGAGCTTCACCCGTCTGGCCCACTAGAGATCAAAGTGGGGTGTATGTTGACCACGATGGCTTTTGTGATCTTATGTATGCAGTCATGGGTTGATTATAAGGACATTAGTTACCCTCTGACTCTTCTTCTAGCTTTGCTATGATACTGACATTTTTGCTTGTTTGTCTTTGTTTTGTTTTCTAAGATAAAGTGCATTTAGGGGGTGTATGTTTGATCCACAGCAACACAAACACTTCTAAATAGTATGCCGTGTATTGTATCTCTTTAATTATATAAATGTGCTTCAGGAATGACATTCTTCCCTTTGCTAGGTGTTTTATCTGAAGTTGTTCAGTACAACTTTACCTGTTCTACAAAATGAAACACAGCTTGGAAACTATTCCCTTATTGAACATCACTGAGAATACAAATATCTGCCTTTACCCTCAGGTGCTCCATGTCATGAACAATGAAAGTCTTTTGGAAAAAGGAGAGAAATCTGAGAAGTACAACACACGAATGCACTTGAGACAATCTGGCCACATACCAGACTGCTTTTGATTTATAGTTTGTTTTTTCCCCATCCCTTTTTCTAGAATTTTCCTGCATTACTTAAATGGGAATACTTAATTGTAGCTTCTTTTTAAGCTACATTTTTCTCATCTGTGCATGCTGACTACATAATCACACTAAGACAACAATAGAGGGAAGAATGTGGTTTAATACATCAAAACATGTTACAGAAGCAAAGTGATAAAATAAGCAATTATCGCTGTCATGTTTCTCATTGAGCTTTCCTGTCGCTGCTCAGCGTGCACGCCCAATATTGATATCTCTATCTACCTTGATCCTAATTATGCTCAGAATAATAGCTTGCTGACATGTGAAAAGCATGGCCTTATGGGAGCAGGATACTAAGCATAGTCTTCAGAAGCTTTCATTATGATGTTCTAGGGGCCTATAATTTACCACTAAAATCTGTTTTGCTGTTCAAGGAGATAGGAGTTCACAGTCATTTACAAACCATAGGCTTTTTTTACATGTACCACTGGCAGTGATTTGCTTTTGCAATATTTTTTATTTGCTTTGCACCTTAGCAACAAATCCCAAATGGGAAAACGTTTGGTAAAACTGAAAGGAGCGTCAATTTAGTCTCGTAATAAGCGCTATCAAGGTGATTTTAAGCAACATACTCATACATACACATGCTTATCTCAAGCTGAGTGTAGACAAATCAATCTAAATACTACCTAAATCACCACTAAAAATACTGCTACTTGACATTTAGAGTACGTTACTTTTATGCCAAGTCTGCTTTAGCACAAGGAGAATGTGTATTTGGTTTCTCCCCCAGATTTCCGGCTTCACTTTTGACTAACAGACCAATAAATAGTCTGGTACATCTGCGCAAACTCCAGATAAGTGAGGCTTTCAGCTAATTTTAGCAATATTTTGTGACTTTTTTAGGTCTGGTGTCTCAATGGTTGCACAGTTGCACTTTATCTGAACTAAAAGATATCACTATGGGATTTCCACAGTTAACAGCTTACATTAAAACAAGATTACATTACAAGATTCCTGAAATACTGTTTATAAATATGAAAAAGATGCAGTAAGTTTGAATTAAATTGCATACATTTTCAACTCAGAAATTTGTTGGACACTGGTAGAAAACATTCACTCACAAGGCAGAAGGGACAGAAAAGGAACACATACATGTAAGGAAAGGTCTTAATATATGGGTTATCCCAACTAGATCTTCATCAAGTCAGGGAATATGCACTGGAAAGAAGGTCAGATGCCAACTAGGGAGAAACAGGATGACAAACGGAACAACAAAGTCATCCCTTATGTAACAGGTTTGCGGACAAATTTTCTCGAAACGCGACATCCAAGTGTACTTCTGACTAGAGATGGACCGATCCGATATTACGTATCGGTATCGGTCTGATACTGACCTAAATTACTGGATCGGATATCGGAGAAAAATAAAAAATGTAATCCGATCCATTAAATATCACGAAAGCACCTCACAAAACTTGCAACACGCCGTAACTCACCTCAGAACGTTAGCACTCGGAGCAGTATGCATCACGTGATAGAGCGGCTGTGGCATGCGGGACCTGTCGGTGGTCTGGATAGCATGTGGAGCTTCGCTAGCAACCCGGCATTTCATCTCCGACAAAGTTATCCCCGAGAGAAGTAAAGCAAGTGTGTAAGTCCATCTCTGAATGTTTGTAAAGCATTCCTGCGTTAAGCTTAACAAGCGATATATGGAGCGACTGCCTCTCGCTCTCCGGCTGCTACTTCAATCATGAAACTGCTTAACAATCAGCTGATCGGCTTTTCTGTCGCGAGTCCATCTCTCTTGTTTGTTTTTGGCCCACTTTGCACCAGAAAGAGGAAACCAGCGGCTGAACAACAGCAGCACGTTTAAGCTTGATAAGCTGTTGTTAGAATTTATTTAATATTACTTTCTACTCAAGGATCTTTTTCTACGTAGCTGACGGCTGTAACTGTGCAGGGGCGGATCTAGCAAAGTTTAGCCAAGGGGGCCGATAGGGCATGAACAGGGAAAAGGGGCACAAAGACACACTTTTCTTTATTCTCATTTAAAATGTCTAGCTTTTAATAAATAATTATCCGAATCTTACACCCAAAGTTTTAATTTGATGTAAAATGAATAGAAGTCAATTACTGTATATAGTGACTATTAAGTCTAATATATATACCCTAGTAAGCTATAGTACTTTTTCCTTTGGGAAGGTACCATCTGTGCAGTCTGCAATTTTGTTGAAGAAAGATGTTGAATCTATTTAATATTTCTTGAAAAATAATTGATTTCTGTGCATTTTTTTTCACACTGCATCAAATTAAGGTTGATTACGTCGATTAAGCATCATGAGGTGGAGCGTGAGGGGTGGTTCCCTATTTTTTATTTATTTATTTTTGTTGTTGCTGGGAGTTGGAACCCTATTAGTTAGGTTGCTTAATATTTACGCTAAGTACTCTTTAAAATACCAGAATAGGGAGGATGGTGTAGGTTTAAGTTTATTAGATTGATCAGTATTGCTGAACTATGAAACATTTTTTTTTGCATACAGGTATAACAGAATAGCTTTAGTGTAGTTGTTGTTTTAAACTTGAGTATGAACTTATACAAAATTCAGCAAGATATTTAAAAAAAACAGTTTTGTTGATTAAAAAACACTATATCGGATTCATATCGGTATCGGCAGATATCCAAATTTATGATATCGGTATCGGTATCGGACATAAAAAAGTGGTATCGTGCCATCTCTACTTCTGACCCTGCTACACCCTCAGACAAAAAACTAGTTCATCCCAAGGACAAAACTTCCAAACACAAGCTAAGCAGCAAAGTTTATGCTGAGCAATACAGCGAGGAGTGCTCTATCCTCTACACCTGAGGAACCAAACAGCCACTCCATAAATGCATGGCACAACATAAAAGAGCCACCTTGATAGAACAAAACTCAGCAATACATCTGCACCTAAAGGATAAAGTTTGAACTTTCAAGGATGACAGTGTTCACATTTTGGAACGAGCATTAAAAGAGCTCTTCTAAGTCAACTGTGAATGACCATCATTGAACAGAGGTGGTGGCATGCAACAACAACATGAGATCCCTTCCCAGGCTTCTCAACTCCCACTCACATCTTCCATGAGGTGACCTCAATAGGTCACATGATAGGGTATAGCAAGGTCTCATTCATTTGAAACCTCTGGTGGTAAGAACACGTGCTTTTTTTTTCACTACTTGGCTCATTTCATGGGTCACATGATTAATAACGGGTCAGCAACCACTTCCTAAAGGATAACCCCCACTAGGGTTTAAATACATGGAACTGTCCACCTGCCCAGTCAACTTCTTTTCAAGCTCTAAAGACTTTCATGACTGGATGATTGAGGCCACTGTTAGATTTGTATTGTTGATTGTCATTTATGCTTAGAAATATTTAACCATATATTCTTAGAGGTGTATAATCAATTGTGTAGTGATAGGTTGTGTGATCTTTAACAGGCTGCAAAGGCTTGGTGTGTATTCCACACTAGAATGCACACCCACATCCTGGGAGCACGAGAGAGGGAGGTCGTACCTTCTCTTATTGTTTTATGGTAGGATTAACGTAGTTGCATCTGTTCTAGTCTAAGTGCTTTTTGTTTAGATGAGCTGCAGGACTTCCTCACCGTGTTATCTAGGGTGAGGGGGAGGCTACCCTCTTCCTGACCAAGGATGTATGACCCTTTGATCAGCAGTACCACACACACACACACACACACACACACACACACACACAGTATTCTTTGTTCACATGTATACCTATGTAAGATGCTATATGTTAATGATCCTATGCATATTCATGTAACCACAATAAAAGGAGTGCTATGGGGAGCCTGGCTGAGAGTCTGATGGAGGTCAGGTGGTGGGACGACACTTGGCTCTAGGCAGGTCTCCCTCATGCATGAGTAAACCAGAGAACTTTGGTGCCTTGTGTCTTTCTTTGCTGTGTAATTATATTGTCTTCAACGTTTCAGCGAATAGGTTCAAGCTACAAACCTATCAGCCACGTACACAGGTATTTTTAAAAATGGAGATTTTCAGTTTTCGTTTTTTTTTTTTTAAATCCTGTCCACACGTAAACGCCAAAAACGAAGGAAAAGGCTGCTAGGAACATGCTAAAGCAACAGGTGGCGATATATTCCTAACTGTAGAAATGTTGGCCAATCAGAAGTCTAGAAGCCTGGGTGGGAAAGACTAAACAAAGATGGCCAATAGAAGCATAACTGAGTCCTATGTGTGGAGGAACAGTAACTGTGTGTGCATATGTAAGCATTTAAACACTGCAGAGAGTAAAATTAACAGTAACAATATTTTGTTTAAGTCCGCAATGTAGAAATTGTGACGTCAAAAAAGGCGCACACCTTTGACGCTGAGTTTTCTCCTTTTCCTGGTCCGCGTAAATGCAAGAACTGAGTTTTTGAAAATCTCCACCCTAGCAGGAGTTTTTAAAAATCTCCGCTTTCAGTGACCGAAAACGTCGTTTGCGTGCGGACGAAAGGTGCAAATGCATAGGAAAATCTTTGTTTTCGAAAATACCCGTGTACGTGTGGATGTAGCCTGAGAACCTACCTACAAAGATACTCGGACTTCCTTGCACCTCTACTTCTGAAGTTAAAGATATGTGCTTGTCATCAAGGATGTGGGTGGTACTGTACCTCCCATTTATATCAGCTGTGAACATCAGAGTGAATTCAAACAGCATCACTTCACTCAGGGAAACACCAGGCTTCAAACGAAAAGAAACCAACTCAGCTATAAGGCGCGGTTTGCCCTCTGCATGTCCATCACATTCTGACAGGTATTTCAAACTGTCTCTTCCTCTTTGTGAAAGCTTATTCAGGATTTCTTCCTTTGTGTAATAAACAATTTAGCAGGATATTAATAGATGCATCTGCAACTGACACAAAGGATTTGGTCTCCTTGAAGCATGGTTAGTTGGCTCATCGTGCTTTGAAGACTCATATCAAAGAGCTAATCGGCATGCTTTACAGTTGATAAATGCTGTTAATTGCCTTTGAAAATTCTAATGCTCATGTTTATTGAGGAATTTATGAATGAATGAAAATTAAAAAGTGACTTTTACATTCAAGTGTAGATGTCATTTCCTCTGCTTCTCTAGAAATTGTGTAAAGATAATCTAATCAGCGTTTTTGTTGTCTGAGTGATAAAGCAGTCCTCATTAGCTGCAGTGTAACACCCACCACCTGAATCAGTGGATGACACCAAGTCATGAAATGCTTACTCCCAAAGGGTTATGTAGCTGCATCACAACTAAACTGCTTGCAGTAACTATCACATTAACTTCCAAATTATTTAAACACTAACATTTAAAAATGATTCATCGTACAGAGATTTAAACAATCTTAACATTTTCACGGATTATTTCATACGTTTTCTGATAGCTTTATTATGCATCTTTCTAAAAGTGATGTCTTATTATAATCACAACTTATCAATTCTAGTGTAGGTACCACAGAAAACTGATAAACTATGTATAAAATGAAATTTACTTGATTAGTACGCATTTACATTATATCTAATGATTCAATATTTAAATATATATATTTCAGTTGCATTTCATGCAAAATTATTGCTTTATGTTTATTTTTTACACCAACACTTTTGCACCAGTCAAACACAGATTCTACATGTTTTAGCCTGACGCCATCCCCACAGGGCTGCAGATCAGTGGCCCTGAAGTGAACACTTTGGGTCACAATCATACTTTCAGTTCAACTCCAAAGAGAAACACTTACCTGATGACTTTGTGTTAGGCTTAGATTTAAAGCTGTTTGATAAGCAGTTTGCAGAACTAATAAGAGCGGAACAGCTTTGTTAACAGTAGTCTTGGGAGGGGCAACATTCAGCTCGTATTTCATCAGGCCTCTGATTGCAGGGATTAATTAACTCTGCAATCGCTGCATGTGTCTCGGAAGAGTGTTTCCATTCTGATGTGGGAATTCTTGATGCAGATTTACTGTAGCCTAATTGGTTTTGGCAAGATTACATAGATTTTTTTTTTTTTAACTTACGTAAAGAAACAGGTTTTTTTTTAAAGACGAAACATGCTGAAGTAGCACACTCCATGACATTGCCCCATATGGTTTGTGAACCTGCCATTCATGTTACATTTCACTAAAGAAAGTAAATAAACAATGCTTTAACCCACAACGCTTAGCAATGTAGTAAGGAGATAATAATTGCCTGCTGCACATCAGTCACACCCCCCACCGCATTCCCTATAAATTTTATATTTACAACCAAAAAGAATGTAAGAACCAAAATACATCCACAAGCATTAGTGTAGCCCATCATAAAATGCTATACAAATAAACACATTATTATGTTTCAGTAAGACATCATAGTGAGACTCTATACTGCTGTTTTGCTAATTTTCTGTGTTCTTTATTGCAACATGGGAGATTTCTCTTCTGCCAAATGTGAAATAAAATGAATGTAAATAAACTGAGTTGATAACATTAAAATAACACTAGTTATCTTTGGCTTTGGACTGGTCTTGGGTGATGTAGTTTAGGAGGTAGAGTAGGTCTTCTACTAGTTTGATGGTTAGTGAATTGTTCCCTGGCTGCTCCAGTCTGCATGCATAAGCATCCTGGGCAAGATACTGAACTCCAAGTAGCATGTGTGCATGTGAATGGGTTAATAAGGCATGCTGTTTAGAGTGCTCAAGTAGAGAAGAACTGGCAACCTGTCCTGAACTACTGAGATAGGTAAGTACGAAAGGTGTTTGTTTGCTTCATGTTTTGCTTTTTAATTGCATCACCTATAACTGCAAAGAGGTTTAGGGAATAGTGCAGGCGCATTGATGGATGTATGCTAGCTTGCACTAGCACAAGGTTTATATGCAATAATGTTTCCAAGAAATACAGGCTTATTATGTGGTTGTAAATATCCTCAATATCCTATCCTTGTGTTTTGAACAAAATATCAATGTTTTATGTTTTAGCAGGAGGTGTCATACAGTTACGTTTACACTGTTATGGTCTTCTTTTGGGTTTTGTTGGGGGGTGTTCTTCTTTTCTTCTTATTGTTTTAATGCAGCAGTGCTGTTTGTTTGTGACAATCTGCATACATTTTTTTTTTTTTTGACTGAGTATTATTTCTAAAATTCTGATTAATGAACCCACAGATCATTTCTGTTCAGAGCTGATTGATTTCATCAGGGTACGTATATATATTTCGAACAGATAAAAGCTGCAATACACCAGTAAGAGAAGTGCTAGTTCCAGTTGATGTAAAGTAATTTTAATAAAAACAGACACTGCTAGCTAAATGAGCCTCTTAGTGTGACCTGCATGTTTTTGACATTCATCATTTGTTAAGCTGTGGCTCCATTAGTACCATGCTTACTATGCATATGAAACGGACCAACCCAGCAGAAAGTAAAAGAAAAACACATCCTTCTGGGTGCAGTGCAGTGTTCTCTGAATAACATTTAATCTGCAGTTGTAATTATAGTCTTTTAAACAGTGTTTTGTTTTCTTACAATGGATAAATAGTTAAAAACTGAACTCTCTCTGGATTCATATTCATCTTTTCAGCAGCACCTGTAGCTACACACCCACACCAACAGCCTCTTTTGTTTTATGCTTTATTTCTTTTTTTTTGTTTTCTTCCATATTGCTATTTCTGGTTTGAATGCCCACTACGGGAGGTTGTGCTTGCCAACAGAGGATATCGTCACACTTTTTATCTTGACCTCAGGTCCACCTTTGTCATGGTTTTCACACTTTCTCTCTCCTAGCATGAACCTGGGGGTACAGAAATGGTAAAATGTTCAAACCTGCCAAAATATCTAAAGGGATAAGGGGTAAAGAGGTCATGTAGTTTCATGTAACCGCAAAAAGTTTGGCCGCCCAGTGGAAGGACATATCTGGCAGTATATGTCTGCGCCTTGGCCAGTGTGCAGACAGGACTGAGTGGTCCTCCCTCGGGGCTGCCACTCTCTGCCTGCCAAGAGGATGAGGCACACTGTTGAGGTCTCTCTACACAGCAGCACCCCTGGGACCTGAGTGCATGGGTGTCATGTGAGCAGGTTTGGTTTACTCTTTTAGATATATTCCAACAGAGGCTCTAATGAGTTTCAGTTTTATCAGGCACAAAGAAATGAATTTTCCTTTCAACAGTCTTCCTCCTGCCATTTCAAAGAAACCAGGAAATAAATCCTTTCAACCAGTTTGAAAGGTTGACAAAACCTGAATGTCTAGCATATATTCCTGCGATATGAGTTTCTGCAGTGTTTACCAAATAAATATTTTTATTACCACATTTTTAATGCCAGTGTTATTTCATCTTTGTCAAAGGAACGAGGTTTATATTAATCAAATATACTATTTGTTTGTAAGAGTTTTTCAGTACTTTTCAACACTAATTCTTATCAATGTAATTGATTATCTTGATCTGGAGCTCAAATAGTAGCATTAACCCCCAAAAATAGCTAATTTTAACTTTTGGTTCAAAACGGCTTCCCTTGTATTAAGAATCATTTACTTTTTAGCAGGTTTGACTAGAGTTTGACTAGAGGACAGAGCAGTGTTTCCAATAGGCCTGAATTAAAGAGGACTGGGCTGCCAGGTTCATGAATAACTTATCGTGACAGCAACAGAAAGCGAGAAAAATGCATTTCATGATCTGCACATGTAGTGAGAAAAACCCAAACTGCAACCTGTTGCACTTTTATTAAAGAGCAAAGTCATTCAAATCTACTACAAAATTGCTCTATAAGAATAGATCTGAAAAATAAAGCCAGTCAGTCCCTGGAGCCCCATCCTGTCTTCACCTAGGGCCCAATTAGAGGAGTTGTAGTGACAAGTGAAGCATTACTGGCCTGAGCCAGCCAGAGAGATCTGGACTCTTGTTTATCTCTTATTTCAATTGTAGAAACCACATTAGAATTCTTCTTGGCACGCTATTAATAAGTGCCAAAACAACGTAAGCCGCATGGCAAATATAGGTTCAATTAGGATTACCCAGAGACACAATTCATTGAGAGTGTGTAGTTCAAGTCTTTGTGGAGCTTGTCAAACTGCACAAACTTCCATACAGCTTTAAAGGGTTCGGATTTGCAATTAACTAAAGCAACAGCGAGGAGAACAATGCACCTACCCAGCCACCCCCGCCCCAAAGCCTTTCCATTATTTTAACAAGCACAACAACATATTGTATGCTAATAGATTTCCTCCCAGTCCTCTAGAGCTCACCCTGCCTGTTGTCAGTCTTGTTGATTAACAGGAACACAATTAGAATTTCAGGCTCCTGTTTAGCATTAGTATTCTTGATATACAGCTTAATGCAGCTACACGGTGCTCTAAGGTGTCACCCACATCCTTTACCTGGCTATTTCATCCTCTGGAGGTGTATTTATCTGACCTCAGATGAGTATCATTCTTAACCCCTTTATTGTGTTAATTTGAGTGATTGCATCTCAAACAAAGCCCCTAGCCCTTCCAAGCGCATTCTAATTCTAAAATACAATACTGTACGTGGAAAAATTGAAGAAGATGCTACTGTAATTTGACTTTTACTAAGCAGGCTAATTCAAGGCACAGTTTTAGTACAAAAACAAAAAGGTCTGGGGGAAAAAAAGTATTACTAACATTTTTAAACATAAAAACACATCATGCGGTCTTGTAAAACAAAGTTAATTAGAGCTCCATCCATCCATTCATTTTCTTTCACTTATCCATTTCAAGGCATCAGCAAGTGGGTGCCCATTGCAGATGTCATAAAGCAAGTGCTAGGGTGCACCCTGGACAGGTCACCTGTCTAATACAGAAAGACCGACAGTCATCACATTCACGTGTAAAGCCAAATTTGAATCATTAGTTAACCTAAGAAAGCAGCTCAATGGATTGTGGGACACCCACACAAGCACAAGGACCACATGCAAACTCCACACTGAAAGACAGCCAGTGGATTCAAACCCAGCACAGTGCTTATCTATCAAAAAGTAAAAAGAATGAGGAAAAGATTAGATAAACTCATTTCTGATAAGTTAAAAATTTGATATTTAGAAACTATCCTACAGTTCACTGGAGAAAACTGTCAACTTTGTCAGCCATGGCAGTCCGCTGTAGTTCTTGTGGTCTAATTCATGAACTTTTCTAAAGGATTCCCCCTTGTTAAGGCACTACAAGCCATTTTCATCCATCCCCACACACATTAATGCAGTGCTTTATTCTGTGCACTTTACGCACTCTCACATCCACACCAATGCCTTAACTTAATCTAACATGTATCTCTTTTTACTGGAGGAAACTGAAGCACCCAGATAAAGCCAAGGAGGGAGAGAGCTTACCACTGCATAATCCTGCTGACCATTATGATACTGCTATAAGCCTCAAATTAAATAAGTGTTTACTAAACTATGACAATCCCCTGTCACACAGACCTCAAAACTGGTTGGCAGCAACCAGTTGTCAACCACCAGTTTGGGGGGAAACTAGATGAATGCAAGTGGTTCCTGGCAGTGACTCTGAACTTGATTGTTAACGGCCCATTCATGAAGGTGAAGTGGACAGTTGGTGTCATAACCAATGAGACTGAATACGCAGGACTCGGGAGATCAGATTTAGTGAGTTTATTTACAGTGCTAGTGAAAAAGTAGCTATTTACAAAATCGTCATGAAGGGACAAATCCACAGTCTCTATTTACAAAGCCCTTGACAAGAAAGGCCCATTGGTCCATTAATAATAATGGATTGCATTTATATAGCGCTTTTTGAGACCCTCAAAGCGTTTTACAATTCCACTATTCATTCACTCTCACATTCACACACTGGTGGAGGCAAGCTACAATTGTAACCACAGCTGCCCTGGGGCAGACTGACAGAATCGAGGCTTCCATATTGCACCATCGGCCCCTCTGGCCATCACCAGTAGGCGGTAGGTGAAGTGTCTCGCCCAAGGACACAACGACCGAGACTGTCCAAGCCGGGGTTCGAACTGGCAACCTTCCGATTACAAGACGAACTGTCAACTCTTGAGCCACGATCATAGCATTAGCGCTACAAGGGTTTCTCCACAAAAGACAGAAACGGGTAAAATGATTGTGGCAAGTAAAACAGTTGCACTAACATGTTTAGTTCAACACCCAGGAGACAACTGAAGGTTTGCTCCCAGCATAAGTAGTGGTAAACTGATCGGCAAATGACAAACATGTGAGCTTGATTGCTTCAGGTGTACTGGAGAGGAGGGTGGGAATCTCAGAAGAATCCCACCCCTTCGAGGCAACACACACACATAAACACACACAAACATCCACACACTCATATTCAGAGAGAGGAGAAAAAGAAGCCAAAGATCCACAGGAGACTGGAAGACCATGAAGTGTCAGTAATCACCAGTCACTAGAGAAAAGTGTATTCTGTGACCAGCTGAACAGTGTTTGCTGGAGGATGCTTGCTGTCAATCAGCAACATCCAGTAACCACAAATTGTTGATGCTGCACTGCAAACCCACTTGCTTTGGTCATTAATATTTAGTCTTAGTCACCCAGCAAATACTCACCAAGTGGTAATGCAACTGTATGCTCAGCCTTAACCGGAAACAGTTGACCTTCAATGTAAAAGTTGCAACTTTTGAAATGTTGGTTACAACCCTAAGGAACAACTTTGACTTTCCTTAGGGCTTCCTTGAACATTCTTAATTTCCAATTTGCATTGCACTTTTTCAGATTTCGCTACGGTTAATAAAGTAAATCACAGGCAACCATCACATTCTGCTAGCAACCAACCAACTGTAGCCTTTGTGATCAGTTTTAACTAGAAACAGCCAATAACCTCCAACAACTATTCACCAGCAAATCTGGGAATACAGTTTCTTTTTTTACCTTTGTTTTTATACAGATATTTCATTACAATACTACATGGCATATTTATGTAGTGTTAAGATAAAATCACTGATGAAAATAAGAAAAAACAGACAGACAGACAGACAGACAGACAGACAGACAGACAGACAGACAGACAGACAGATAGATAGATAGATAGATAGATAGATAGATAGATAGATAGATAGATAGATAGATAGATAGATAGATAGATAGATAGAAGCTGTGCTACCATGTGAGAGACGTTCCCCTGTAGCTCCTCACATCAATATTTATGTCAGCCTTGAAACCTTCAATACCAGTAAGGTTCTAATCAAGAACTCTTTGAAGTTGTTAACAGAATAAAAATTCCTCTACAGAGGATTCACTGTTTTCTCCTCCATTTTATATCACTGAAATTGTTTTTTTCTTTTTTACTAATGCTGTTCCAAATCAGAATTTACTGTATGAACGTGTAGCATGATTGTTCAAATAAAAGCTTGTTGCAAATGAGACATTAGCTGTTGTTAGTCATATTAGTTGTAATTCAGTAGATCCTGCTTCTATCCCCACTCCTCCACAGACATCCCACACAGTTATCAGGCTCTATGAATAATATATTCAGAGCACTCTACCAGTATGATAATATGTTCGAGGGACCTGCCAGTTAATGATACACTTGTGATTCTGTGTATGAAAGGTTTACAGACACTGAAAAGTACACCATCTGGTAGTCTGAAATTTTACTTTTCAGTTCCTGAATCATGAGTCCATGAATCCAGCTACATATTTTACTTAAGAACAACAAGACACATGTAATGTATGTTGTACATGTTTAACATTGATGTGTTTACTAACACCAGGGTTAGTTACAGTAGATACCATTTTATACACATTTTAGAATAGCAATTAACTCTTCCTACACACCCATGGAACAGAAGGACAATTATGGTTGCGTATTGTGCAGCTGTTTGTTTGCCTTTAGGGTACTATTCTCAAGAAACACACAGTCAAATTATCACCTAGATAATGTGTTTGGTTTATGGAGCTTAGTATGTGATTTTATTTAATTTTCCGCTGGTGATGTTACTATGCTTGAAGCCTAAGAAAACTGAACCAGTGACCAAAATATTGACATATCATCACCATTTGAGCTGTTATGGCATTAAGTGGTCAATATTTTATAATAAGGAATCTGATAACTATGTGTGAACAAGAGATTCGGTTGAATCTCAAAGAGAAAAATCACAAAATTACAATGCAGAGTAGTTTAAGTATTTTGTTCTGTTGTTATTTATTTATGTATTGGTTTAATTCTTAACATAGTCACCAAATTTGACAAGCAAGAACAGATAGCTGCTCTGATGAACTACTTGCAAACTACCTGCACTGACTTGTGACATCACCAGCTTGATATCACAAGTTCAGTGTCCAGTGAAAAGTGCCACTTCACGTACATGTTTAATACTTGCCTAGACACAACCACTATGGTGTGCATCATTTTTAGTTTAGCTAAACAAAACGGCAAACTATTTATGGATGTTACATTTTGTGATCTGTCACAAAATGCATACGTGAAAGGGAAGTAATAACAAAAGCAAACATTAGCAGAGGTCTAAATACAAAATCCACATGACAGGAATCCAAAAAAGTCTCAGCTATAGAAAAATACATGGATAGCAAACAGTCTGAAAAGGTACAAAGAAGAAGAGCGCATGATACATATACAAGACGCGTTTTAACCAACATGACATAGATGTAAGTAAGAAAGTAAAGTTTATTCATTAAGCACTTTTCGTGGACAGGCAATCACAAAGTGCTGTACACGGAGGTTAAAATAAACACAACGTTAAAGAGTGAGACACAGGTGAGCAAGACACAGGTGAAAACAGTCAAGCCACAGCAGCAAATCACATTAAAAGAACTCACACGTGAGAGCATCAGGAAATCAGTTAGAAGGCAAAAACAGGAAGTAAATATGAAAGGCAACACACAAAGCAAAAAGCAAGAACCAAAGTAAAGCCGGACGAAAACCAGGTTTTCTGCAACTAATTTTGAGTTTGACAGTCTCGTCCCACTCCACCTGAACCAGCTGACAGACGCTTTGATTAATTTCATCATTCTTGAAGTCGCTGTCAAACCTCAGAGCAGAGTGAATTAATCTGTTTTCTTCTTACAAACACTGAAATCCCAGTTAAACATTAGTTTGGTGTGTTTTGTACTTAACGTGATTGCTTTATATTCAATCAGTAGTTAGTGTAAGGTTACAAACAGCAATTAAATCAGATTTATTATAAGCGAAGAATAAACTCTATTAACTCTGTGAGTCTGGGCAGTAGGGAAGCTGTCAGGCTGCCTGCCAGTTTCCTTGAACTGGACACATTTATGTTACTGTAGCAATAAATGTTTAAATCACACTTCTCCGTATCAAGCTTTAGACACATAACGAACTCATCTGTGATATCTCATTTACTGTGTTGCAATCAGTGGCAGTGGTGGAAAAATGTCTGTCACAGTTGGAATCTTGGAGATGTTGTGAATCAAAGTAAAAATGACTTTAAGATTGTAAGACCTGGGTTAAATGTGCTTTAAAGTGTTTTTTAAAATACAGCCTGCAGACAGTCTGACTGTGTTCTGAACATCTCTGGTTAAATTTCAGTCAAAAGAAATAACCATGTCAAACAACCTTTTCCAAGGTTTAGAACCTAAAATTTAAAGTATGAACCTCACTAGCTCATTTTTCACTGAAAATCACCTAAATCAGCCTCAGTGGGTCTAAAACGAACCAGACCAACCCAAAGGTAGTTTATCATGGCTCCATAAGCAAACCATATCTGACATAACTGAGGGAGGATTCAGGGTCACCTGATCCAGCCCTAACTATAAGCTTTATCAAAAATCAAAGTTTTAAGTCATATCTTAAAAGTAGAGAAGGTGTGTGTCTTCTAAATCCAAACTGGGAGCTGGTTTCACAGAGGAGGGAAAACTGAAGGCGCTCCAATTCTACTTATACTATTGGGCTGATGCAGTTCTATGAGGTTAAGATGGGGCCTGAATTTTTAAGATGTCGTGTGTCAGGAGAATGATTTTAAATTTAAACTGTGAATTTAACAGGTGTCCAATGAAAAGAAGCCAATATGGGGAATTTATTATATAATGTTATACAATAACATTATGCAGTAACTCTGTGTAATTGCTGTAATAGATTATAAAGTGAGAAAAATATAAGAATAGTTTTTCTATGAATCTTATCAAACTTTAATGGCAGAAATAATAAAATCTTCCAAAAAAAAAAAGATTTTTACAGCTCATAAGTGTTTTATGTCTTTACTGAATTTTTTCGAAAACTGGTGCAAAAATTGTTTTGGTTTTTCATTTTATGTAATAAAAAACAGACTTGAGAGCAGATCTGCCCAGAGTTTATTCATGTCTGAGTTACTGCATCACTGGTCCATCAGTGAACTGTGGCCGATCTGTTTCTCCACATTTTTATTTTCAGTCACACTGTTACAAAAAAACATCGTAAAACGACCGTGAAATAACAGAAAATAACTGTCCCATAAAAATACGGTAAATTACATTACATTACATTATGTTATTTTACATTTGCCGTGTCAGATCACAGTCTACTTATGTAAATGTAATGATATTCTAGAAAAACAGTACACAACTGTAAACTACACAGTAAAATACTTTGGCATTACTATTTTTTGGAACAGTGCACCTAAATTTTGGTCCTGTCAGGTTACACCTGAATAATTTGATTTAAAACTTAAATAAAATTCTAAAAAGTATGTGTGGATAAATTATAACCACAAATGACAATAGAGTGGTCCAAGGTAATTAAAATCAATATTTTCTCCCATCCTGTTTTTTTTTTTTTTAAGATAAACCCACACTGACACACATACATATCGTTCAGTCCACTAGATTAAAATGGAAGTCTGCTTTTTATTTAGCCATTGGTGAATTATGCTATCAAAGCTTTATTGGTGATTGCTTTCTTTCTACAGCCATGCGTATGTTTAACTCATGGTGAACATACTCAGAGTTGATTGGACTTATTTTTAAAGCCACAGTTTATTGAAGATGCTTCCAGGAACAGGGCCTTGTTCTTTTCAATGTGGCAGAAAATGTTACTGCTCTTTCCCGGTGAAAGAACAGCAGTGATACATATATCATTTTATCATTATAAAACGTGGCCAGATTTAGTATTAATGTGATTGCCTTAATTGGAACTGGATACTTTTAATCTTACATTTTGGTTTTAGATTATATTAAATTATAGCACTTCACCTTTTCTTTCAGTTGCATTAAAAAAAATGAGATGCCAATGAAACCAAAAAATATGAGCTTCACATCAAAATGGCATCCAAACTGACAATTCATGGAAAGTGCAAGGCTGGCATTTTGGTTTGTTGAGCTTAAATGCATTGGTGTTGACATTTTGGTAAATTCTTGCTCCTTTCAGACTTACATTGATGTCAGTGAAACTAGATATTTCAAATGGCTCTCTTTGATTTACCTTCAGTTTTCTCTCTGCCTATTTATAGCTCCAAACTGCTGAGATTTCAACCTTGTAAATTTTAATCTTTAGATTTACCAAGCCAAGAACCACTTTGTCTTAAAGCTCAAAGTTGCTGCTTCTATCTTTAATGAGCCAAGTTCATCCCAATTATGTAAACATCAGAAGACACTCACAAAGCAGTGAGCTTTATTCAGATTAAAGGAAATGAGATGACAGACTTGTATTCCAATGTTTATCCCATTACATTTTAAGGGGTCCTAATACTCTGAAGCCTTTTTTTGGTGGGCTTTTTGTTCCTTGTTTTTTATGTCTCGCAATGCCAGCATCTTCGTTTTTATCCTGATAAAGTTAGTGTTCATTAAACAACAGTTTGATATTATGCACTCCTGAGAGACATATTTTTACAGTCTTATAAGCCGCTTTTTTTTTTCCTATTTAAGCAACTCCACTTTCTATGTCACGTGAAACATTAAAAAGCAGCTAGGTTGAACTTAGATGGCACAGAAAATCTAGTGATTTAAAACTAATTAGTACAATTTAATTAATGTCCAACACCGGTTAATTTTTGTCCACAAAGTAACACATCCACCCTACACTCAATGGCAGCATCTCTCTCTTCCTCTGCAACAGGAAGTCTGGCATATAACCATACAACCACACACGGCACAGAGTGGAAGAAAGAAGGCTTTTGTCACAACCGTTGCCAACACTTGCCAGATTCAACAAACTAATGTGCGTACACAATATAATCCACTACACAATTCACGCCAAAGTAAAAATACAATTATTGAAGAATTTGATTAAGAATTAAGGATTTGATTTGGATGTTTGTAAATAAAAAGAATAAAATAAAATAAAAATTTTCACTTTTTGACTGATGTTTTTGCTTTGGTGTAACTGAGGACAACAATTAGAAACAAGTAACATCCTTTGTGTGTGTGTGTGTGTGTGTGTGTGTGTGTGTGTGTGTGTGTGTGTGTGTGTGTTCATTATCATTATTATTCAACTTCATTAATGTGTTAATTTGACTGGCTGCCTGGGTGGCTTTCACCAATTCCCCATTTTCCCCATGAGTTTCTGCTTCCTTACCAGTGTTGGTCGAGTTAATTGAAAAAAGTAATCAGTAACTAATTACCGATTACTTCCCCAAAAAAGTAATCCCATTACTTTACTGATTACTTATTTTCAAAAGTAATTAATTACTTAGTTACTTTTTAAAAACACAATTTACAACCTGAAGAGGTGATAAAGCGATAGATCTTTCAGCCCATTTCTACTTTTTCTACATAATCCATCATACAAAATGTAATCAAATGGAAAAGTCCCTTTTTAAAACTTGTTTTTTTAGTTTTAATCTTTTAAATTTATACATCAATAATTATATGCAACATTCTCTGACTGGAAGAAATTTGCTTAACATTTAAACTTATCTTCTGCACATTCCAGCACATAAAAATTTTTTTTTTTTTCTGTGTTTACACTCACTCTTTCAAATAGATGCAAGTAAAACACAGCAGAAAATAAATAACATCAAAGACTACCGGTCCTGTTGCTCTATTTTCACCTGTAAAGCAGGACTGGCGTAGGCGGAGGTTTCCCTTGGTGCAGGTGTGCCGCGGCGGTCAGTTGAAGAATCCACGAGTTTCTCAGCGCACTCGGTGCTTGCTTGGAAGTTTAGGGGTTTTTTTCGTGGTAAAGAGAAGTTTTCTTCCCACGCACAACGGACGCTAATGTTTTTGTCACTTTTTATGGAATTAAACTCAAAATAAGGTCAGTACTTCCACGCTTTAGACGCTGCACGCTCATACTCTCTCCTGCATTCCATATATGATCCATTGTTGATCTGCACACAGCTGTTGTCACGAACGTCGCACTTGCTTACGTCACTGTCATGAGACATTCTGGCAAAAAAATCACGGTTTTAGTAACGCAGTAACGCAGCGTTCCTACGGGAAAGTAACTGTAATCTAATTACCGTTTTTGCAATAGTAATCCCTTACTTTACTCGTTACCTGAAAAAGTAATCAGATTACAGTAACGCGTTACTGTAATCATATTACTAACTATGTTGATTACAAGTAACGCGTTACTGCCCATCTCTGTTCCTCACTGCAAATAGTTAACCTCATTCACTTTAACCTTATTCCCTTAAGAAGGGCCACCGTGGGGAGTCAAACTAATGAGGCGATTTTATTTATAGAACCTGCTTGTTTTTAGTGCCAGTGTTTCGAAAAAGTATTGCAAGAAAACGCGATAAAGTCTTTTTATAAATTGTCATACCCCTCATTTGAAATCTGCATTGATGTATTACACTGCTGTGCTATGGTCTAATTTGCAGTGCCATATTCAGGTAAAAAATGTGAATGTCAGTAGAACAAAGACAAAATATAACATAAAATCTATTTACACAGAATAAGTCACGTTAATGACTGATTACCTAATTACATTATGTAGAACTAATCAGTATCCCTCAAGTGCTGTCACTTTACTGTGGACCGCTGTAAGACATATTAGATGTTATCGGGATTTTTTGGTTTTTTTTGAGTAACTACTTTTGTACTTTCAAGCATTTTCTGTGACAAAATACATTCTTGAGTTTAGATTTTTACAAAGCACTCTTTTTCCCCTCCTCTGGTCTCCACAGGAATTTCTCTCCGCAAGTAATCTTTTCTGGACATCTTAACATCCGTACATTCAATTCAATCAATACTTTCCATTTGGACAATGAATGGATTTACGTAATTGAACCTCTGGGGTCTGCCAGTATACCATTCAGTCAAGTAAATGGTTCAACAGCTTACTGATAGCACTAATTTTGTTGCACTGAGCTGAAAACAGTGAAAACTGCAATATAATGACTAGAATAGTGTTCAGAGAATATACAGACGTACAGTGTAGCACTCACAGATGTTACACTGTATACAAACAGTAAGCACTAAAGCCAGCTGAAGGAATTTCCTCTGATGTCGCATTATCCTTTGATAAGCCTGTCAAAGACTCTGTAACATCTCTGACAAATCATGTGCAATTTCAGGAAGAAGATGGCATTTTTTGAGGGGGGGGTTCTGCCATTTTAGCAAACAGCATGAACTCTGGTAGTTCTACCTGCATAACAGATACTTGTATGATACAAACTTAATTCAGTAGTGCATTTTTCTCACAAAAGAAACAGACGTCACAGTTTCCTTTGCACCTGCAGCTGATGCTTTCCTTCCAATAGCTCTTTTTTTTCTCAACTGCACTGCTTGCCTAAATGCAGCAATTAGATGAAGTCATTTACACCCTAGGGCTCTTTAGCAGGCAAGACTTCTCTTGTCTGAATACATTTGTATTTCTGAATTGCATGTTAAAGAGTCATAAAAAGTGAGGAAATGTATTTGTGTGTATTTAAGCGCGTTTTCGTCTGTAAAAGACATCTCAGGCTATCTGATGTTTTGTCATCGTCACAGATTCATCCACAATTGCAAAAATCTTGAGGAAAAAGTGACATAGATGTGTTGTTACTTATTCTCAGAGGGATGGAACAGACTCCAATTCTGATATGATATTTTCAAGCAAGCGTCTAACTTTGATGTTGCAGTTTTACAGAACTGCCGCACTCAGTCTGAATAGTTTGCGGTGCATGAATCCCATCAAAAATTACGGAAACATGACAGAAAGCAGCCTCAAGAGATTACTGTAGATTTTCAGTCCAGTCGAGAATGCCTGAAATACATTTTTTCTGCTCACAGAGCGTGGAGTTGTTCCGCTTTCATGTAAACTAAAAGGAATTTTGAAATTAAGCATTTCTTTAGAGAAGCAAAGGTAAAATGTAAATTAACAGTTAAATGTCACACAACAGGTGGTTCCTTTTTCATCCAGCTCCACCTGTGTTTGTCATTGATTCAGTGCAAAACAATGATGTTGAATAATTATGCCTTTTAGCAAAACGTCCAAAGGACTGTGAAAGCACTACCCCACCCACAATAACACTAAACAAAACAACAGAACATATATTCATTTCACTACCGAATATAAGACACATTTCTTCTTATACTTCTTTAAGACTGTAGGCTTTATCCCTGCCCTTTAGTTTTTTTCCTGTTCTGTAAAGTGCAGCAAACTCAGGAATTACTGCTCCCAGTAACAGGATGAACACTATATCAAAACAATAATTTGCAATACTTGTGATGCTTACATCCTTGCTTGACCATTTGAATCTCCGATCTGATTAAAAGGCGACAAGCCTTTCTTAACACATTTGCACAACCTACTTTTATTCATGCAGATGTCATGCATGTCTTCAGAGGTGCATATAAGAGATGTGCTTGGTTTCAACTAACTGCTCCATGTCACATGTACTGAAAGCATGAAGCCAGCAATTATTACCTTTTAGAAACTGTACATTGGAAGCTATTCCTGCATAATGCAGACACTTCTAAGTTGTGATCCATCTCACTAACTACCCCCCATTTTCAAAGTCAAGGTGGTTTCATCACCATATTCCCACACTAAGCTGCAATGTAACAATAAGGTGATATTCACTTAATATTTAAAGCAATTCAACCCAGTACAAATACGTTTATGTGTTACTATAATACACAAATCTATAATTGTTTGCCTTGAGGTCCTACTACACCAACAGGAGTAAAGAAATCAAAATTAGCACCTGAAGGTTCTCATCCAAATCGAATATTATCGACAACAGCATCTAATTTATGCAGGTTATATTATGCCGTCATCATGTTGCCTAGCAACCACCTATGAATGGGGTAAAAATAACTCAAGGTGTTTTGGGGTTTATGAACCTACAATACCTTTATAAAAATTACCTATCATTTTAATTCCCAAGCAATAACATGCAATTTGTGTCTGCAAGACTTGAATGCATACATGCATGATATTTTATGATGTCATTGTGATATTTAGCAACCACTTAATAATGGGCTAAAATCACAGGTCAAAGTTTTCAGATTATCTATCAGTTTTGAAAAAAATTAAAAAGGCTCAAGAACAAACCCCAACATAGAAAAGAACTACGATTCATTTGAATCCCAATAAAGTAAAATTAAATGCCCTTTATTTGTGATGGTAAGCATGACTGTAAAAGAAATACGTTCAATAAGAAGTTCAATAAGGTGAGATCATTTGAAAGGACAGGACCCTACAGAGTCTAGATGCTGGTGGTGGTGAAGATGATTGAGGCCTTGGTGGAACACTGAGTGATTTGGGTTAGGTGCAAATGGGGAGGAGGTGACTGATGGGCTCAAAGATTGTCTCATAGAAAGTGGGTGAGAAGATGATTTGACTAAAGAAATAGTGTCAGTTTTGAGATTGACAGTGTGGGAAAGTAGTAGTGATGAACAAACTAGCAGCCTGACACCCAGAAAAGCAGGCAGATGAGTGATTTAGATCTTCCTTATTAAACAATATGTAATACATCTATTTTTTGCCGCTTAACGGAGAAAATAGATAGGGTCATGGGGTGGGCTGGAGCCTATTCCAACTGTCACAGGACAAGAGACAGGTCAGTTGAACAGGTTGTCAATCTGTCACAGGGCTAGCACAGAGAGACAGACAACTATTCACACTCACATTCAGACTTATTCAGGATTGCCAATTAACCTATCTCCATGCTTGTCTTTGGATTATGGGAGGAAACCAGAGTACAGGGAGAGAACCGACGCAGACACGGGGAGAACATCCAGCCAGATGGTGGTTCTTCATGCTGTGAAGACATGGCTAATCACCACTGTGCCACCCTGTTTTTTGTTAGTACATTTTTAAAGCTCTTCTGACAGCATATATTGACCACGCAACTTTAACCAATTTGCTTTCTAAATGGAAGTTAAGTGGAAAATATCACAGAAAGTCAAAATATATTCTCCTAATATTCAATCAAACTAGAAGCATTACAATTGCATTCATGAAGCCAAATGAATGGTGGTGCAGTGGTTAGCACTGTTGACTCACTCACCTGGCCAGGTGTGTGTCTGTGTGAAGTTTGCATGTTCTCACTGTGTTTGTGTGGGATCTTCCTGGGGTACTCTGGCTTCCTCCCACTGTGGGTGGGACCAATTAGTTAATTGGTGATTCTAAATTTTCCATAGGTGTGAATGGTTGTCTGTCTGTGACCATAATAAGAATAAGCGGAAGAGAATGGAAGGGTGGAAGAAAAATTAATGAACAGTTTTATCGTTCATGAATTGCCATTAATCTACAGTATAAGGAACCTGCTACTTCTATTTCCTAGAACTTATTTTAATTTATGTATTTATTTAGCTCATAGAGCAAAGTTTGAACCCCAGGTAAGGTATTAAATAAAAACAATTTTACCAGCTTTAGTGTAGCAGAGAATTTGGCTCCCCTGTTAATGGCCCTAATTAAGGAGCCTTAATTAATAATACAACGTCTTAAAAAACAACATAAGTGGTGGATGTTACTAAAGCTTTAGTGCCATTACAATGTAACTGCGTTATTAAGTGTTTTTAAAGACGCTTGAATACTATCAGTCAGTTATGAATTACTATGGTATCATAGTAATTCTGTACAGAATACTGTTTGTTGTTGATAATAAATGGTATAACGTGTATTTCCCAACTGTGATTCTCCAATAAATTTGGAAAGGGAAGTTTTAAAGCTTTTTGTTAAACAGCAAATGTTTTATTAAAAGGACCTTTTTATATTTTTCATTTTAGAATATGAAATAGTGTGTGTCTGATATGGTTGGATAATACACTGGGGAATGTTTCACACCCCAACAAGCATGAATTACTGGGCCAGTAGCGTAAATGAATAAAGGGAATGTTTATCTTCCACAGGACATGTGTTGCTTAAATTTAACCACATAATCTTTCTCAAATTTGATACAAAATGCACACAAAACTGCTGCAGGTCACACAGTTTCAGTTAGCTCATTAATTTTGTGGTAATTATGAAAACAAATCCTACGGGCTGTGTTCTCTGTATTCTCCAACTGTAAAAAAGAAAAAGAAAAAAGCTCTTTAATATTATTTAGTCGTACACATTTTATTTCTTACATTTGCTACATTTCATCACATTGTACATATTTACATTTTTTTAAAAACACTTGTGAGAAACCACAAGACAGACTATTCTAACAGTGAAACAAGAAAAAATCGAAATTAATCAACTGTTGTGTGTCAGATGACTGTTATCATTGTTTTTGCATTTCAAATTTTATGGATGAAAGCATTCAATTCTAAAATATCTCAGGGAAATCCAGCCATAACCAACTTTAAGATGAGAGGAAAATAATCTTTACACATTAGTCTCAATTCTGAGACTCTCTCTGGGTTATTTTCACCGCAGAAGAATGCTGATTTAATGTGAAGGGGTGTATATTCATTTCAGGACACAGCAACAAAGCAACAAATGGAACAATTTTCTGGCATCGCTGACTCCGCTGTGAGATGCCAATGATGAAAGCATAAAGATGGCTTCATTCAACAGAACTTCACAAAATTGCATTAACATACTGAACATTCAACCGCCCTCTACCCACTTTGTTAGGTGTATGCCACTAATGCAAGGTTAGTTCCGTTTTTTCTTTTAATTCTTCATGGCATACATTCAGTGAGGTGTCGAAAACATGCCTCACATATTTTGGTCCATGCTGACATGATAGCTGTTGTGATATTTTGATACCATGGTAGCATTTACAGGATATTGTTTTATTGTGATATTATACAGAAAAGAGTTACTCAATAAGGCCCATTTAATAGTTGTTTTTCTCTTTCTCTCTGACCCAAGAATTAATGTGTAAGACTCACAGGCTGGTATCCCAAGGTCGAAAACACCACAGAGACGAGACCACTTCCTTACTCCCATCCTCCCTTTTTCTTTATCTCCTGGAAAAGGCTCGTTAAAGGCCAGGTGGCTTGTTTCAGAATTCACTAATGAAAGAACTCTGTATTCTATGTCTAGGAGTGTATTTTGCTGGGATGATCATAAATTGTAGCTGAACTGATAAACTACACAAGGGATACTTTGCTCAGAAGGCAGGAAGACGTTTCCTTATTTAGTCTGTACCGGTTTGAACTGGGAAAGCTGACACACGAACCTTTTTTTCTCTATATAAACTGCTGTGTACCAAATAAACCTTTGAGTTGATTCTGGGAAAGCAATCTGAACAGTCTCTGTATCACTTTGTTCTCCTAACTGCTCCCGATATCGTAACTAACCCAGCTGAACGGCATACCTGAGTGTTACTTTGAATAATTAGGAGTCTTATAAGGAAAGGACAAAACTCTGCTTATCGCTCACGCCTTGGAGGAAACCGGGGACGGAAATTTCCTTCAATAGCGTCATGCAGTTGTTGCAGATTTATCAGCTGCATATCGATGATGTGAATCTCCCATTGCAACACATCCCAAAGGTATAAGATCTGGTGACCGTGGAGGCCATTTGAGTACAGTGAACTTTTGTCACGTTAAAGAAAGCGGCTTTTTTATCCTGCTGGAAGCAGCAAACAGAAAAATGATCATAAAATGATGGATATGGTCAGCAACAATACTGGAGTCACTTGGTACTTAGGGGCCGAAGAGTGCTAAGAATATATCCCTACAACATTATACTCCCTCTACAAGCATGAATGGTTGGTAAAAGGCAGGATGAACCCATGCTTTCATGTTTTTTATACCAAATTCTGACCCCACCTTCCAAATGTCACAATAGAAATCAAGACCCATTAAACCCGACAACATTTTTCCTAACTTTTGTTGCTTAATTTTGTTGAGCTTCTGCAAATTGTAGCCTCGGTTTCCTGTTTTCCCCTTAATTTTTTTTTTTTTTTTTTTGGTCTTCAGCTGCTGTGCTGTACATATTTTAGTGATATTATCTCAATGAATGGCCTCAGTCTGGTCATTCTCCTCTCACCTCTGGCATTAGCGAGGCATTTTTGCCTGCAGAACTGCCACTCGCTGGATATTTTCTCTTTTTCAGACCATTCCCTGTAAACCCTAGAACCCTACACCCTAGCTCCTTAAATAGTCAGACAAGAACAACTGGCAACACTAACCATGCCACCGTTCTTTCATCATATTGATGCTCAGCTTTAACTTCACCAAGTTGTTTTAAGGATATATACATGTCTACAGCGGGTTCCTGCCTTGTAATTGGCTGATAAGATATTCCTATATATACAAGCAACTGAACAGGTTTACCTAGTAAAGTGACTGTTGAGTGTACATTTGAACATTTTGTTTTATATTTTAAGATCTTCTTTTCCTCCACTGCTCTCCTTTATTTATTTTTGAGAATCTTGGGGAGGTTTAGTCAGCTATGATGGCTAAACCTCCTTCCTTATTTGGAAAGAAACCTAAATCTCTTTCTGTACTGCTATTTTATTACATGGGAGGATCTGGGGAAATGTATAATACCACGTTTTTTCCTTCCCTGACTCAGTGGCTGGCCTGAGTCAGGGACTCTAGGTCTACAGGGTATTACAGGAACACTTTCACATCTCGTATTAGCAGTTTTATTTCTCATTATTTGTTTATATGACATAAATTAACAGCTGTTATGTAAATTAATTGTCATCTGTGTTATTTCTGTACAAACTTTACAAGATTTAATTAGTTGCAGGCCTGTATTGTAGCCGTTGTCATTACAGATTAATCTGCTGATTATTGTCTCCATAAATTAATTCAGTCTTTGGTCTATACCAGGGGTGGGCAATTCCAGGCCCCGAGGGCCGGTGTGCTGCAGGTTTTAGATCTCACCTTGGGTCAACACATGAGAATCACATGATTAGTTCGTTACCAGGCCTCTGGAGAACTGCAGGAGCTAATTTAGCCATTTAAATCAGCTGTGTTGGTTCAAGGACACATCTAAAACCTGCAGGGACACCGGCCCTCGAGGCCTGGAGTTGCCCACCCCTGGTCTATACTCTATCAGAGGATGGTGAAAAATAATTTTCCAGGGTCTAAGCTGATATACTGCAGGCAATAAGCTTTTTTTTTTTTATTGTATATCAAATATTCCGATAAAACATTCAGTACACTGGGATGAGAGGGTTGGGGTGTGGTCTCTGTTTAAGTAGACATAAACACTAATGTATCTCACACAATTTGCTAAGTGCAGTGTTATAACAGTTATCAAAAATAAATAGCTATAAATAGCCATTTATTTACCACATGTGTTTGCAGCTGCCACTAAAAAAGCAGAGTCTGCTAAGTGTGTGCTAAGACAATTTTGTTAACATTAAAAGAATGGCAAAAAGAATAAAGAAATTTCATATTCTCCGCTTTTTATTGGAAATGAATTCTGCTAAGATACAGCAGTATCGTGTCGGAGCATGTCAGGCAGCAAAACGGTACAGTGGTTAGAAGGTTCTACAAAGGTACTCTGTCTTCTTCCCACAGTCTCACTAAGTATGTTAAATGGTTATTCTAAATTGGCTGTAGGTGTGAATGGTTGTTTGTCTGTTCTATGTTAGTTCTGCAATAAACTGGAGACATGTCCAGTGTGTACATAAAACCATCTGTCCTTTTGTACCCATTCATCTTGGCAACTGTATAATAGGAGGGATTAACCACAGTATATGTGTAAAATGCCACCAAAAGGGATTATGCTGTTTTATTGATTAAACTATTGTGTAAGGTGCTGTATATGGATTACGCGTGCCTATCTTATGTTTGGTCACGTATGTTTTTCGAGGATTATCGAAGTATCTGTGGGCTGACACATAGAAATGGACAGCCTTGTGCCTCGTGTCTGTGGAGTGTTTAGCATTACACAGTATATTGGACAGTCTTTGGCACACGAAGTCTATGTGCAAGTCAAGTAACTAAAAAGTGGTGTGATACAACAGTCCCTGAGTTCAACATGGAAAAGTGAGTGCACTATTGCAGTATTCAAACATGTTCCTCTATTTTTTGACCAACACATTTTGGAATCTGGCCACAACCCACAGCACACTGGTGATATGAAGAAGATTTCCTATATATTATGTTTGCAGCGTCAAAGGTCAATTCTAACGTTTTATGTTTCAAGACAAAATTTTAAAAGATCATCTGGGACATTACTGCTCTTAAAATTAAACGCAACCTCAGATTAACAACAAAATGTGACATGTTACACTATGCCAATATTTATTTAATAAAAATACATCAAAATGTAGATGCAATGTGTGGAAAAACAAGAGGGTGAGTAGCACTAGGTACTGCTAATGAAATAAATCTGATTAACTGGTGATCAAGTTTTGGCAGTTTGCTGAGATGGAACATTCATGTGTGTGTTAGCACAATGCCGAAGAGGAAAAGCATCAGCAATGATCTTAAAGAGGCTATTGTTGCTACCCGTCAATCTGAAAAGCGCTGTAAGGCCATGTCCAAACAATTTGAAGCCCATCTTTCTACCGTGAGAAAGATTATTCACAAGTCTAAAACATTCTATTTTCCCAAGAGTGGAATCCCCAGCAAATTCACCCCAAGATCAAACCGTGCAATGCAAAAAATCTAAGCGCTACATTTCAAACTCTACAGGTCTCAGTTAGCATGATAAATATTAAAGTTCATGACAGTACAATTAGAAAAAGACTGAACAAATATAGCTTATTTGGAAGGGGTGCCAGGAGAAAACCTCTTCTCTCTAAACATGATATGGCAGCATGACTTAGGTTTGCAAAATTGCATCTGAACAAACCACTTTTTGAATAATGTCCTTTGAACAGATGAGATGGTTTTGCACCCACAGATAAAAAACTGATCATTGTCAGACAGAAAACGATTACTTTAAGTTATTGCTGCCAAAGGTGGTTCCACAAGCTATTGAAGCATGGGGTGTCCTTAGTTTTTCCACACAGTGCTTCTGCATGTTGGCTTAGTTATTGTTAAAGAAATCATGACCTGGTATAATACGTCATGTGGTGTTGTTCTTCTGAAGATGAGTTGAAATCATTTTAAAACCCTTTTAGGACCAGATCATCTTTTTTAATAATGTCCTGATATGTAAAACCTTCTATTTCACATGATTATGGCTTGGAGCCACTGATATACAAGATGAATCTATAAATGAAGGAATGTTTGCTAGGAATAGTTTTGGTGATTTGCAGTGCAAAAGTGTGCGAGAGGTCAAAATCTATCTATTTTGCATTTTCATTTAGAAATGTAAAACAGATTAGACTGTAATGATTAGACATTATTCACTAAATTAAAACAAAATAAATAGTATGAAATCTATCAAAACAGTCGATATTGTTATAAAGAAAGTGCCACCTTGGTCACACTCTGTAATTGAAAGGGGCGCCTCAGAAAGTACATATGTCCCCGAAGAAGGAGGGGTGACTGGAAACTGGCTGTAAACCGCTGGGCAGTTGGCTGTCAGCTGGCTTGTAGTTGTAGCTTTATATGATCCCAATGTGCAAATGGGGTTTTTAGGACAGCATCCTTTTAATCCACTTAAGAATTAATCTGCAGGTTGCTGCAAGACCTAAAATCATAAACAACTTAAGAGCAGCAACCTTTTAAAGTTTTTTATTGAGTAGCAGAGTGCCATGTCAGCTCTAAAAGACAATGTAGTGTATTAGAAACCTGCTGTAGAGCTCACATGCAGCTCACAGTTTTTGAAGTTTGCTCTGTGTTAACTCAAAGAAAGTTTAAGTTTGGTTTGTCCTTTCCCATCTTTTTTGATTTTCACATAGAATATACAGTAACTACAAAGTATACAGTAACCGTTTAACAATAAAAGCACAGAGGTTTTGCGCAAAAACATATTTGTAAATTTCTTCTTATTGCAAACATAAATCTCTACTACTGCTGGATTTGGTGTAAGACATAAAATTCTAGAGTCCGCTACAACCAAAGGAGCCAGTAAGTCGACCAGCAGACTCTAGTTTTTATATTCAGAGATAACATGGCTATTACCCTTACTGTAATGACTGTACATGGCAGCTCACTCAAATTTATCTCTGTAATATGAGAATCGCCACCTCCTCAGGTCATAAACCCTCGCAAATATCATATAAAGGAGCAGGAGAATTACTATGTGGTTAACAGTCATATAATAAGACGGTTCCGCTGCAGATGAGTTACAAGTTTCATAACTTTATTGAACAAGCTGGAAAACTGCAATCCCCAGTGGCTGATAATTTCGCTATGTGTTTTTGTCTTGCGACACGTCTTGCAGCATGAAAGTATACCTCACAAACACCTCAAAATTTGAAGAGAACCAACATAATAATTCAGTTGAACAAGATTAATGCCTCAATTAACTGTTATCATCCAATCAGGAGCAACGTCACAAAGTCTAAGATGCTCAAGATTTACAGTGCCACCTGATGGAGCAGATCTGGCAAGCAGTGTGTTCAAACAGTGGTTCATTTACACGTGTGATAATACTAAATAATATAAGTTCAATGGCCATGTTTTGGTCTCTATTAACTCATCAGAGAAATATGCGGCTCTTTAGGAGGTAATTGCTCTGTTTTGTTTACCAGCTAGTTGCAAACTTTATCTTTCTGACATTTCTTGCTGGACAAGTAGCGAAAGTGGATTTCTGAAGTGTTTTTGTTCAAAACAACTGTTTACTGGTTCCAAAAGGTCATGGAATTAGGAACAAAATAAAAATAAATGGTAAAAAGCTTGGAAAATGAATTCAATAAGGTCAGTCAGGGCATAAATAATTGTGAGTAAACCACTAGAAGCTTAATAAACATTTGTGATTAGAGCACTTTTAAGCATGAAATTGAAATGTTAATGAAAGCAATAAAGACACACGCACTGCTTTCAGTTCAACAGTCTGGACCTGCAGTCACCTGCTAATGTAACCCACATGTAGATGTTTTAAACAAGTTTCACTTGCTGAGCGTCAGCGCTAAAGATACTTAAAAGTGCCTGACTGTTGGCCTGAATTAGTTGTATGCCGGGGGCTGTGCCCAAAGAACTTCTGCAATCAGGTGGGGAAACGTATGAATACCGTGAATGAAGAAAAAATGGAGTAAAGTCCATGACATTTAAATGTTTCATGCTACATGTGATACAAAATTCTTTCCTTTATTATTTCATCTGTTAAATATTAACATGAATGTAAATATTCAGTAGATAAGTAAGTAATAAGCCCAAAGAACCTGGAATAATGCATATAATTCATACAAAAACGTACTACCATAAAATATCAGTGACTATTGCTGTTTCATTTTGTTTTTTTGTTTTTGTTTGTCTATTACTTTCATACAAAAATGATTTTCTCAGTAAATACTAATAACCGTCTTCCCTAAAACAGTAGCAGAAATGCCTTCAGGGCAGATTACCACCTTCTCGCAAGGTTTAGAAATGCAATTAAAGTTATGAACAAAATTACTCAGCCAAAGTAGATTTGTTTTTGTCTCCTCCAGTTTAAGAACAACCCTCCGATGATAAGTTACTCATCCATTGTCACTGTGATTGCACATCCAGTTCCATGATAAAGAATAAGCTCATTTCAGTTTTGTCATGGACAATGTCACCTGATTTTATGCTGCTGAATCACAACAAAACAGCGATCAAAGTATCCACATAAATCATCACTGACAGGGCATTTAAAAAGAAATATACATTAAAATTTCAGATGCAAACTCATACCGTGCCTTGGCTGTGCGCAGACGTAAGCTTGGCAACAGCACACCCACATCTGGCACCAGATCATCAGTTGCATCTCTGTTTTCTACTTCTATCAGTATATTGATTAATAGTGACATTTTATTTATTTATTTATTTATTTATTTATTTATTTATTTATTTATTTCATAACTGTAATCGCTTTGTGTGCAACAATGTAAACAATAAGCAGCAGAATACAAAACCAGATGGACAGCAGTATGGTGCGTGCGTAACTTCCCTGGCAGTCAGTTTGGATCAGTTATACCTTTCAGCTACATGACTCACCAATTTGGATGAACACACAGAATCAGGATATCATCGAACTCGGATGCGCCACTGGCACAGAGACAAATTTCCTGCTTCTTGGAAACACGCAAAACATTGGCCAGGAATAATCAGCGAGTATGCTCTGCCATTTCTTTCACAATTCACACTGAATGACCTGGAAACATGCTGGTGTTCTTCTCTCCGACGAATAACAATAATATCTACCTATAGTCCTGTTGAGAAGGAGCAGCTATTTCCATGTTTAGTGCTGCAGTTGTTTGTCTGTAACACTGGAAATGAACCGATAAGACAATAGAACTTTTTTGTCATTGAGAGCAAAATGCAACAATCCAACTCAGTCTCCCCGAGAAATGACTCTATAGTCATAATATTCAGCAGTGATATTATGTCATTTTCAGCCCTGATGGCGGCGTATCAGTCGTTCAGTTCACCGCTGTGCTTCAGACTGAAATGTCCCATCAGCTGTTGGAGGGATTACTGTGAAATTTTGTGAAAATAAGGCTCCATCAAGAAAAGAGTGTCTTCTAGCAAAAATGTTGGACCAAGCTAAACTTTTGCTGCAGTGCGATGAGTACTGTACTTTTTCTTTAAATTCTTTAGTTGCATTAATATATTACTTAAAACAAACATTGTCCACGCTTTTCATTGCCTTATAGGTCAAACAAGGCTAGTCAATAATAGGTCAATGACCCCCAACGACCACAGGTTATTTGGGAAAAATCTATGTATGTAATATGCGTATTCCCTGACTGGGTGGCAAGTAGATTCTGAAGATTGTGGTAGTCACTAGGTGAAACTAATCATAAAGAGGTTTAATATATTGCACCAAAAACCTCCTTGATTTGGACACTAGCAGGTTGTTGTGGTCACCCATTATTTGCATAGAAGATACCAATTTGTGCAATACACTCTTTGTCAGAATACACATTTTTAACTAGCAACCAGTGGTTCCCATTAACTGGTCTCTAGACCTGTATGACTAACAGGGGATTTATACTTCTGAGTTGAATCTATACGTAGGTATGTCACAACCTCAAACTCTACCCTAAACCCTTACCCTGATGTGCAGCTTCCAGGAGGTGATACTACACATCACATCAGCACTGCTCACCACTACTGCAATTTGCCTGTTCTGTGCTTTTAATACCTCCCATGCATTTCTGGTTACTTTTTTGTGCCAATTTTTACATTTTTATCAGTAAGAGAGCCTGAACATAAGGGAAAATAATAATAGCCTCAATAGAAGGACTCGCAGCTGTCAGCTAATACCTGTAAGGAGATTGCTGAAACAGAATGGATGCGAGGGAAAGTACAAAGAAGTGGAAAAACTGGGCAAACTTGTTTGCTTACAAAAAAAAAAGAAATCACCACAACAAAGAGTGGGAACTCTAAAAAAAAAAGGTGCATCACTTTACTTGTGGCTATTGTGGCTGGCACCACATTAAAAACGTGGAGCAAAAAACATAAAACACCAAGCAAAAGCATGAGTGCTGGTAATGACATCAGCCACTTACAAAGCTTAGATCTTAGGCTCTACAAATATTTACTACAGAAGTCTAAATCAGCCACAAGGTTTACTAGTGACCTTAAACAACATGTGTCTCCCATTTACATGGGTGTTTTCCATCTGCTTACATACTTTTCCACATACTTTATTTTACGATGGCATTGACTCCTTGTCTTGATCTCCCTCTGTATTTATCTTTCTTCAGTCATAACCAAATGGTTCCGTCTTGTTCTTAATCACAAACTTGGAGTTGTAATGAGCACTTTTTTCCCTAATCAGCGCACAACTGATTGCCACCCCTCTTACAGCAGCTGAAATGCCCTCCATATGAAACAAAACTCTTTCATATGGAGGGCACTGTACTGTAATGGCTTTTCGAAACAACAATGTTAAAACAATCTGTTGTTGTTTGTCGTTTCGTTCCAGTGAGCCGTGACTCATGCTGGCAGCTGCCCTTTAAGAAAAGGACTGGCGCAGGTGTGTATGTATATGTGCGTGTGGGCCGTGTTCGGTGAGCACAGTGATACAGTTCATGTGTGTAAATGTACTCAAAAAATGGGGAGAAAAAGTTGAATTGAAGATGAACATTGTGTTTTCACGTTTTCTGTTTTATGTCTTTATTTATACAGGGAATGTGAAGAAGAATTGCCTAAAAACGCTCCAGGGCATTAAATAGTGCCACTCTCCAGGCAGCGTGTTGTACAAAATGAATACAGCAGTGTAATATGTGCAGTCATATGCATCTATCAAAAACGTTAGAAATGGCAAATAGCTTAGCATTTTACTTGAAAAAGGTGCATCCCATAGACTATTGCAAGGTGTAATGAATTCATCCGTCATAAGACACAACGACAACAACACGCACAAAAGCAAAAATGTCGGCACATCAAAACTTTCGGTTAAAACACTAGCAGGTGAAGTGACTTGCCCTTTAACCTGGTGTGAAGAGGACTTTTCTGGTTACTGTGAAGAAGGGACAAAAATAATGAATTTACTGAATCGATGAAGTCCTTGATAGTTTAAAGTAAATTTGCCAGAGAATGCTTGGATGAGCATGATGTCATAAAGTTTCATTTGGAGTGAAAAGCTGTTCAAAGTAGTCACCCTATGTTTTGGAGTCCTGCTGGCACAGGTTCACTCATGCTGTGTGGTTTCTGTCATCTCCTGAAGCTTTTGTGGTTTAATTGCCATTCTGTCATAGTTAATGACGATTTCCTCATTCGCTGGCCTGGTTCGTTGCGGGTCTGATTGCTTCTTCCTTAGCAATTCAGAGATGTCTTTGGTTAGACAAATTACAGTTTTCTTGAGGTAAATTCTTACTTACATTGTTTTGGTGCTCTTTTGTGCTCTTGATTTCATGACATTTTGTCCTGGTTTAACTTACTATTGCAATGAGTTTGTTTCAAAATACTTTGGAAACATGCAGCTCTTCTGACATTTGTGTTTCCTATAACAATATTCACAATGCTTCTATTGTTCTAAAAAATCAGACATATTTTAGATTTCAGATTTCATACAATGAGAGGACACTCAGACCATAAATGTATGCTTTACAGAACTGAAGGCTGGTTTTGACCTGCTGGACCTTACTATGATTCTGGCAGTTTCAGAAATCATCTTGGTTTATAAAGAACAGGAAGTCCACTTCTCATCTAATGAGCATTTCCATATAGAATACCTTATGTTGTTTCATCATGTCTCTTATAGTCTCTGCTGAGACGATATAATTACCACTGCAGAAGATGTTTGCCTGCTGTTGCAGTTTCACGGGGTGCATTTTCAACACCAAAGTGGTCCCCCGGGGTCTTGTCAGTTCATGTAATTGTCATTTGCTTATGGTGATCCTGACACAACAGAGGGAGCAGGTTGAGGGGAGATGGATGCATCATTTATTAGAAGCTGCAAAAATGCATAACTTTTGGCTACTTTCTCCATAGCAAGTTGTGATTTTCAAAAGTCCAGAAATGAAAATGTTCAGGTGTTAAAACTATAAAGAGCAAGTCTGGAGCTCAAGCTGATTTAGCTGCCAATTTTGTCTGCTGCTATTAGCTGTGTTTTCCTGAATTAAATGTGAAGCAACTGTGGCATTATTGACTGAGAAGTCCCATTTCAACACTCAGCAGTGGAAGAATTGTGTTATCACCATGACTGCAAGCTACATAAACTTTCACTCTTGAGTAATAATGCTTTAGATTAATCAGGCAAATCGTGTTGTTGTGTGTGTTTCATCAACACACAGCAAGCCAATACTTGGTCCTTTCCAGGAATGAACTGCCACACTTTGGAAACAGTTTTTTCTTCTTTTCACATCGTGAATGAGGAATTGAATTGGGCTTTAGTGGAGTTCTCAACAATGTACCATAAAATTGAGGCTGTGGGCTCCAGAGCATTCTAGCTTCTTCATTCCAGCAGCAATTGGTCACAAGTGATGAAAATCAGAGCTAAAATGTTCCTAAAACAGACAATCAGTCTACAAAAAAACCTGAAAATATACAAATATGTGAAACTAAAATGTTTAACTGTCCTTGCTCTGTGGAAACATAAATTATGTAAAAGATTATCTATTATGAATTACTGTTTTAAATACATCCTTATGATACTTAATTTTAAATGTTATAAATCTTATAATAACTTTTTTTTTTTTTAAATCTAAAATCATCTCTAGCCATAACTGGATTATCAACAGGCCTAACAAACACAGACCTAGGAGCCCAAAGAGTCAGACGTTTGGGGGGCAATCTGCAAAACCATCGACTTTCATACCAATTTATCCTCTTCGTTCTTGGGGCTTTTAATTTAGCCAGCTGATATTCAGGCCAAGACTTCCTGTTACACATTGCTCTGACGCAGGAAGTATGGCAGGCATTTCAACTGCCTGTGGCCCATGTTCTTTGGCACCTCATCCTCCCATGCCACTAGATGTGAAATTAAAACCAAACAAGTTCCTCTGAACACGCAGAAAATCAAGCCAAAAAGAAAAACCACTGGTATTAAAAGTCATATTTTTAAAGACGACTAGCATTTTACTGTAATGTTGTTTGGATCTGCTGGGTCAGTAACCAGAAAGCCTGTCAAAAGGCAATATTAATAGTTATTATACCCTTCCATTATATGAACCATCAATACTATGGATGTTTTTCTACAACTTGCTGCTATGATTAACTCACTATATTAGGACTTCTGGGCTTGTTTCACTTCCAACCGCAATCAGTGTCTTTTCTCTTTGTTAATGGTCACATGATCCTGAATCGTATTTTTAGCAGCAGAAACATTTACTGCTTTGCTGACATGCTGAATCTGGATTATGTGATAAATTTCTCATGCCTGCTTTAAAAATGGAAAAACACCATTGTCAAGCATTTCATTTTAGTCAGTCAATGAACAATTTATTGCAAAAGGAAGAGTTAATGCAGAGCTATTTTAGTCATCTCTCTTCATTAAAAAGAAAGTCCACTACAATTCAGTATTGAAACATGCTATTCCCTTGACTTTCAGAGTGACCTAACTTCATAATGATCCAGTTCTTATGAGTGAGTTTGGATTACTCTTCTGTCTTACAGCTCAAGCAGCAGAGCCACGAATCTCATGAGGACTGTTAAGCTGCTGCATTGGTAGTGATTGTCAGTTAATGACTGTATCCTGAGAGGCTGATATGAAGCCTAGTGGTCAGAAACATTTTGTCATTTTCATACAACTAAAATATAAAAAAAAAAAACTATAATTTCCATGCATTGTATTGCTGCATCTAAAAGCATGCAAAGATTTAAAGATTAATTAGTATGCACACTTATTATAAGACTTATTTACCAGCAGAGCAAATGCATTAGACTTTTCAGCAATATTACAAGCTTAAATATCAGTGCTGAGGTCTCCAGCAGTGTGCCATCAAGTCTTTTGGAGCAAACTGACAATAAACCTGCACTGATCATTTATCCAGCCAGACAGACACAGGGGCTTTCTCAGCAGAGGTTAAAATTTTGCTTCATTAGTCATTCTTTTTTCATTAATTCACATTCAAATTGCATCTCCTGTTGAGAAAAACATCCAACTGTTCAACATCAACAAAATGCACCAATTTTTTTTGTCTTTTTGTATGACATAGTCGATTTAACACGAACATGTTTTAAAAGAAAAGCAACCAAAAATACTGCCTTGGTTTTCAACTAAGCTGCTGCATTTTGTATGGATTTTACTCAAACAACAGTGTCCAACAATACTGGTGGTGTTAGTATCTGAATATATTTTACTGCCTGATTCATAAGCTCTGAGTTGCTGATGTGCTGTAATGGATGAAAATTGATGCTTCATCCGGGATGCCTCCAGAAGAAAGACTAGCATGCTAGAATTGTATTGAGTCTTCTACCATGGTTCCCTCAGGTAAGGTCAGGAAGGGGTCGCCATCGATCATGTTTGCAGACTACATCTTTAGCGAAAGTAGAGAACATGTGGAAGATAGTCTGGAGTGGCGGGTGTGTGCACTGGAAACAATAGGAAGCAACACAGAATACACCGATCAGGTATAACATTTTGACCGACAAAAAGGAGTAAATAACATTGATTATCTTTTCATCATGGCACCTGTTAGAGGACAGTATAGAAAATTTTGCCCTCAAATGTTATGTGCTGGAAGCGAAAAATGGGACTGCATAGCCTCAGACCAGTCAGGGTGCCCACGCTGACCTCTGTCCAGTGCCAAAAGCACCAACAATTGATGCATCTGAACTTGACCAAGAAGCCATGGAAGAAAGTGGCCTGTCTGATGAGTCATATTTTCTTTTAGTCACATGTACACGTACCTTGCTAGTCACAAGCAAGGTACGTGTGTGTCACTTACCTTAGGGACACCTCACATAAGAATCAAAATGTCAAGATGGAGATGGCAAACAACTTGAGGTTTTATAATGACTAATAACTAATAAGCTGACTAATTAACAGGTGATGCAATGGTGATTAGGTTTGTCATTTAGAATCTCTTGATTTGAAATAAACACCATGAGACTTTGGACACCCATGTTGCACACAGGAAAAAATTGCCTTCTATTGTATGATTAAAGTTGTGAAAGAGTGCAACTCTGGCCACTGTAATTTATGGCATTGCCAGCCCTCCATTATTATCTCCAACCAGAAAGTGACGGTGGCAAATAGTTGGTTTTCATATTTCATCTGGCAAAAAAGCAACAGCTTGTATTGATGCTAAAGGGGCAAAACAGTGCTGAGAAAATAAACTGTGGGTAATAACACAAAAGGTTCATTTATTTATTTATTTTTAGGTATTTTCTGATTAATAATAAGTCTAAAAAATACACTTAAAAGAGATTGTGGTGCATTCTTTTTATTGCAGCTTGCTGTGGAAACTTTCCAGTCAGCAATGCAACGAGGTTGATCGACTGACAAACTCATTTTGCCATCTCTAGAGCTTTGACAATTGGGTGGGAAAATATTTTCATCCAGCAGCAACAGTGTTTTCTTCAACTTATACAGGCTGTGTTTAATATTCAAAGATATGGCTGAGCACCTCATCCGAAAAAATATAAACTGATTATGAATATAATGCAGATATTCTGATGCAACACATGTAATGGCCACAGTATCACGGCAGGCCACTGATATGAATAATTAATCAGATCCCTCTCTTAAAACGCAGTACATAAACTAAAACTCAAGAAAAGGCGGTGAGAGCAGAGCTCTACACCGACTGCACAGACTAGCCAAATAAAAGAACAGGAAATTGTATCAGAGAGAGTTTGTTGTTCATCATGCTTTCAGTCCAACTGAGAACATTTTCTGCAAGAGATAGGATACCTTCATCCAACCAAGGTTATTTATGAGATGGAAATCTACTTTGAAGGAAGTCCTGGCCAAACTGCAGCACAATTACATTATATAAAGCTAAGGAATCAGCACAATCATAAAGAATAATCACAACAAAATAACAAAAAACTATATATTAAGTCTCCATTTACAAATTGCTAAGACAGACAGACAGACAGACAGACAGACAGACAGACAGATAGACAGATAGATAGATAGATAGATAGATAGATAGATAGATAGATAGATAGATAGATAGATAGATAGGCATGTATGTATATATGTGTGTGTACACACACGTAAATCCTATAAATGAATCACAATTGATAACACAAAAGGTTCTTGCATGTTTTGCTGCTGTGCGTCTGAGAGCCTCTGTTTATTTGGGAGGCAAAAGGATGGCAAAAAAGAGACAAGGACAAAGTGACCTGTGTGGTTATTATGTTGATGAGAGATCATATTATTTTGGCTGCTTTGACAATGGTGATTTTTCACTATTAGGTTCCATTAGTTTTAGTTTAAGACTTTATCAAGGAAATTACCCAGGATAATTTTCCATCACAGCACATGAGATATTGTAGTTTGGCAGTTACACAGCCTCCCCAACAAGAGTTGTTACAGATTTATGCAGTGGAAGAGCAAAAAAAAGTCACATTAAGGGTGAAACACCTTTTATATTTCTGAGATAGAGGCTTGAGGTCAAATTTAACAATAAGCTTGGTAATAAATATGACAAAAAGACACCTATATTCATTTAAGAAGAAAACTCACATTTGTTTCGAATAGAAATATTTCTTTCAACATACAGGAACGGCTACTTAATGCTATTTTCCCAAATCTATAGCACTATTGTGAGGAAACAGAGGAGAGAGGACTAAAAAGCAGGATGCAGGCAACAGACTGAAAAAGTAAGATGAAATTATTTTATTCAGACTAAGAAGGTTGACAAACAAGTCCAAAAAATAGGTATCACCAAAAAAAGGAAAAAACAGGAGGAATCATAGAAAGCAGAAAATTGAGGAGCTCAACAGAAACGTTGACAATGCACAACACGAAGACTTCTACTACTTATACACAAAGGGCTGCTTAAACAACAGGAGACATGTGGGGAATGACAACAGCTGAACACAATTAACACAGGTGAGAACAATCAGGGAGTCAGGGGAGATAGAGACAGGAAGCAAAGCCAACAGGGGGCATGAAAGAAAACTAACCTTCAAAGTAAAATAGGAAGCGTCCCAAAAGACACATTTTAGATCATAAGACAAAAGTGAGAACAGATGAAGGCAACACTGGAGGAACAGATGGGGGAAAAGTAACAAACAAAGTAAAAAAAAGTACAGAACGCAAAACCAAAGCTCATCACTGGAATAACCATAAACTAAAAAGCCGATTTGCCAGAAGAGAAGGCAATGGAATGTTTTGTGGGGTTTTTGTTCATGAAGACATCGGTGAAGAGTCCCAGATATTTAAACCTTAGTGGGGTTTTCCCCACAAAGGATCTGTGAAGGTGAAATGTCTTCACATGTGTGACTGGGTGAATAAAACAAGCCATTTGATTGCTCATGTTATGCTAAGTGATTAAGATGCAGACATAACTCAATATGTCTCTTAATGTTAACATGATTAACATGATTACCTTTTAAGAGTCATAAATATGTAGTTATAATAACTCTATTGTGGTGATGGAGGGCAGGCGATGTATCTTCCCTTGTTTTCTCCAGAGTTCAGAATTATACCTTACAAACCTCCAGTTCAGACAAATTAACATCATCTATCTTGTGCTGTACTAGTTCTTGGCAAACAACAGAAATATAGAAAAAAAATACAAGCACAAAATTTGATTGAGTCACCCAATCAAATTTTGTTTTGAAAATGGGAAATAGGAGTTTATTGAAATATGTGCAAACGTGAATGGAAATAAAGTAATATAAGGCAAGAATGCAGTATGTACAATTCTGATGAGCTTTGAAGATCCTAAGAAAGACTGGAGATCCACTGCTCAAGACCATTAAGAAAAAAAAGGAACACCTGGCTCCTTGGAAGCAAAATATAAAGACATTAGGAGTGATCTGAGACTTTCACACACTAAATATCTTTAAAACGATGAAGTTCGTAATGATAACATCTGATACATATTGCTTTAACTGTGTAGGAAGATTGAACAAATGACTCAGACTCCAGGTGTGCAATAAAGTATAACACAGGCAATGATGCATAAGGTTGTGCCCCAAAAATCCATACTGCATAATGACACTGAATCCCTACCACAGAAATAACAAAATAAAGAATATTCAAAAGAGACATCATGCCTACTAAATACAGTAGATTTGAGTGCAGTCGATACCGAATATTCTCCCACACAAAGCAAATGGAAGAGCTCCAACTGAAGAAGACATAAAACACTGTGGGTGGTGGTGAAACACCTCAAAAAGAAGTCGTGCAAAAACAAAAACAAAAAAGTAACTGAAGTTTTGTAGACAGTATTTTGATGTTTAATTCTCAGTTGCTTTGCAAAGTTGGCGTTTGAGTCACATTCAACATAGTTTGACAGTAAAAATGCTGAGAAGCACTGATATTTTGTTAAAGTGTGCAAAATCAGTCTCTACAATAACAGTGTCTACACTGTGAGGGAGCATAAAGTACAGGGAATAGAATTAGTATGAACTTGAAACTAAGCATCAGTCTTCTTAAACTCATGTGCACAGAAGCTAAAAAAAAAAAAAAAAAAAAAATCACTCAGCTGCCCTTTCCCCATACTCTTCTTTTCCAGTTTAATCTTATTCCATTCCAACTCAACTCAGCAACCTAAGCCAAACCTAGTAAAACTACTATGATGCCCCCAGGAAAAGAGGCGCACAGCAACAAGCCCAAAACACCAGAGGGAGGTTTTTCTTTCTTTTTCCTGAACTCTTGCTCTTTCTTTCCTCTTTCATTTCTCCCAACCAAAGGACATAGCAAGAGAGGTTCATTCATTTACCAGCGAGCTGAGGAAAATGGATGATAGAGCAATTCTGAAACAAAATCAGAACAATAAAATGGGAAACAAAAGGATTGCTCATCCTGCAGGGGCAGGCGAGTCTTGTCACAATTGGAGAAGTTTTCGAAACGTCTCCTGCTGAGCCTCTCCTGCACCTGAAAAGAAATGAAAAGAGGAGGACGGCAGCAAAAGATTATTTTCATGAAATAAAGCCCATACAGCAAAAGATGAAGCCACCATATGGCGAAGCAGTGGGAATAGGTTGTAACTGTGCTGAAGGACGGGGACAGATATGGAGAGTTAATGGGACTCAGCTGCTGCTCGTTGCCTCATCAGGCCACCCCTCACCTCTCTCCGCCTCCTGACCAACAACCTGACGCGACCTTGGTTGCCACATGCATCCATCTTTTAGGGAACTTATTTCTTTGGTAGTTTTCATACCGATTGAATCAATGTAGTATTCTTGAATATTCGTTTTTTCAAACATGTCAAATAGAGAAATAAGCTAACGTGAGACATCTTTCCCTTGTTGTTTCTCAAAGCACTCACATGGAGATGAGGGTTTCATTAGCAGCCTCCTATACAGTTCACTTCAAAGCCTTTTTTGCAAGTTCCTGTGGCATTAAGGCAAAACAAGAAACATCCCACAACATCCACTATAAACACACAAAATTCCCTCTTAAATCCCAGCTGATTATTTTGGAGACAAACACTGGATTAAAATCTGTGGGATACTGCAGAAAAACATATGCACCAAATAATTAAAAAGAAAAGAAAAGTGAGTAAAACATAAATAATAGCCTGGATTTTAGCTTCTGTATCCGTGTATCAGTGATGCAATGTTTATTCTCATAGCTTATTGTATCTCAACACTGATACTGATGCACTGTCCTGAAATTGGATAGTGCTTCAAGTTAACACAAGATCATTGCAAATTATATGAATATTTAAATTCACAGCTTGAATCAACCAAATGCAGTATCTATAACAACTATAATTCAGTCTTCTTGCATAACAATGAGGACATGTTTTTCCTCTACATTCATCAACCTCCTGCTGCTCTCCTCTCTGAGAGAATGTTAGATGCCTTGCCAAAAGTGTTATCTTCCTCTCCTGCTGATAGAATGACAACTCCCCCAATAGGTGAAGTTTTGCACCTTCCAGAAATGAGACAAGTCGACCATAACAACCAGTAGAGCACTGCTGGAGCCGGCAGACACCTCATCGGACCTGTTTTTCATTCTACATGAGAAAAACAAAACCCAACACAGCGCCTCTGGTTGTACAACCAGCTCTCAGTGCAGCGCTGACATGAACCCAAGGGGCGCTCACTGTACAACCACGTGAAGTCCTGCCTTCAGCATCTCTAGAAAAATTAATGAGCATGCCCACTCCAGAAGATCCCCTTGCTTCATCTCTCACTTACTAAGTAATCCAGTGGGCTTATAGTCATTACCTGAGTTGCTAAATGGATGAACTTTACTTCAAAGGCTCAGATTTGATAAACATTCTTCATTTATATAACTACCGCTAAGCAGACTTACATAAGCTTTAACACAATGGGAATGTTGCCCGATCTACTGAAACATTTTTCAGCATTAAATGAAACAATATTCACCAGCTGCGAGAAAATGTGTATCTGCAAGCAACAAAGCGTGGTGTAATAAATCTGTTCAAAGCAGCTCCTCTTATATTTCATAAGCTGGAATTAAAATAAATTAAGTGCCTCTGTCTGGTCACAGTTACATGAAGTAAGATGTCATACAATTTGCCATTGCACCATCTGTCTTTAACCCAGTCTTCAATCCCAGTTGTATTTTCTCATTTGTCTGCTCACCAGCAAGCAGACTGGCTACAAGATCCCCAGAAGATAGATCCGCACCTGTCCCATGGTAAGTTAATTAAATGGAAAAGAAAACAACATTTAAACTTGGATTTCATAATTCTGTTGTTTATGGAGAGTTGCTACTTACAATCTTAATTCCAAAAAGCTGTTATGCTGCCTGAGACATAGATTAAATGTGTTAATAATATGTTAAAATATGTTAATAAAATACGAATAAGTTAACTAGCAACACAAGGGTGGAAAAGTAAGTGGCACTAAAAAGAAACAGCTCGAAGAACATTTTGCAACTGGCAATTGGTTGGTAACATGACTGGGTATAAAAATAGCATCATAGAGAGGCAGAGGTTCACCGATCAGCAAAAAAAAACAAAACTGCGTCTATAGCTTGGAAAACAATTTCAGAACACAAAACAAGACTTTGAATATCTCATCATATATAGTAAACAATATCATAAAAAGATTCTGAGAATCCGGAGAAATCTCTGAGTGCAAGGGACAAGGCCAAAAATAAATATTAGATGCCTTCAGGTGGGACTGCATTAAAAACAGGCAAGGGCTGAGGAACATTTTAGGGAGAAAATATAAGTGCCACATTCTTCTGACAAAAGAGAAGAGGGACCATCTAGACTGTTATCGGTGCTGCATCTCTGTTGGTATAGGGGTGCATTAGTGCCTATTGGCAACCCCCGCATCTTGAAAGGCACTATCAGTATGTACTGGTCTTAGGGTAACGGATGCTTTCATCCAGATGAGATTTTTTCATCAAAGGCCTTGGGTATTTCACCAAGACAATGCTAAAATGCATACTGCATATATTACAACAGTGTAGCTTCATAGTAGAAGAGTCCAGGTTCTAAACTGGCCTGCGTGTAGGCTGGAAGCATTTGATACAGCATGAAATGAAAAATACAACAAAGAAGATCTAGGACTCTTTAGCTGCTAGACTCCTATATGAGATGAGAATGAGACAACGTTCTCCTCCCAAAAGCCCAGAAACAGATCTTTTCGGTTCTCGGGCATTTGTGGAGTGTTGTTAAAAGAAAAGAGGATGGTACTCTGTGGTAAAGATGGCACTGACCCAACTTTTTAAAGACATGTTCTTGCCATCAAATTCAAAATTAACTTATTGTTCTTTAAATGGTTCATTTTTTCAGTGTAAGCATTTGAATTTCATATGTTCAATGCTCAGTGCTCTATGTTCAATCAGATTTTGTTTACATTTTCACAGCAGCTTTTCTTTCTTTTGTTGCATATTCTAAAACAATGTTGATGCAGCATAAGGATTCTGCAGCAAAAATTATTTGTTTCTAAAATATCAAATTGGGGAATATGGAAAATTATGACATAAAAACAACATGTTAGTTAAAATAAAGTATATTTGTGTAGCCTGTGGTCCAATAATCATCGGTCCAACAACACTCAGAGTAGTAGACTGAGGATTTTATGACTATGTCCCCACATCAGATCTGGCCATATATATTTCCTGTGACATTTCTTCCAATTGAAAAAAAAAAAAAACTAAAGTTGATATTTCTGTATAAATAATTACCCAAAACTACCTGAGTTTAACACATCCAATGAAATTAAAATAAAAGAACTCAACTGAACCAAAGAAAATATTGCACTTAGCCATATATTTGTTTAAGACATTAACTGTTTTTACAGAGGGGAGAAGGAAAAAAAATATGTGGTTCCTGAGGATATGCAGTAAAACTGCAAGAGAAATAAGAATCCGGTGGTCTCAGTCAGTAGAATAACAATCAGTCATGAGTGTGTGCACTGGTTTTATGCAAAGAACCAGGATCTATGAAAGTCTTATCCTCACAATACATATTTGAAGTGAATTATTATCATGAACAAAAGAAGATTTATGAGTTCTTCAGGGGAAACAAACCACAATGTGCTGATCATGACTCAAATTCACAGTCAGACACACTGTGTGCAAATGATTGAGATTCAAAAACAGTATCAACCTCTACAGAACCAACAAAGATTGCTCCAAGAGCAAGACGTGTGATAGCCCTGAAAGTCAAAAAGGTAATTTCTAATAAATCCTATCTAACACTGGCCACTGTCCATGCTCACAAGTCCACCATCAGGAGAACACTGAACAACAATGGTGTCCTTGGCATGGCTGCAAGGAGAAATCGAGCACTCCTCAAAAAGAACACTGCTGCCTATCTACAGTTTGCTAATCACGAGGACAAGCCAGAAGGCTGCTGAAACAATGTTTGTGGGTGGATGAAGCCAAAATTAAAGTTTTATTTTTAAAATGAAAAGCACTGTGTTTGGATAAAGGAAAACACTGCATACCAGTGGTATTACTGTGTCGCAGCAATGAAACACGGTGGTGTGAGTATCATGGTTTCAGTGGTATTTTTGCATCTTATAACAGAAATAAGCTTAATTTTAAGTGAAAATGGATTATGCAGCATGACAAAAAGCACACATTGTACCAAATACTTGCCAAAGAAGAATGAAGTCGTTTTGGATTTTTCTCCAACATTGGTCTGGAAATCCACCAACATTCCCAATATCATAATAAATTTACTCCTAAAAAAATCATATTCGCTTGACTACATTTCAAGGATCTGGGCAGAATGCTGATTTAAAACTGATTTAAGACTAGGATCATTCAGGAAAAGACATTTGTTCAATATTAAATAAATCACAATTACTATTTAAAAGAGCAATGATTGATATTGTTTTTCAGTTAAATTAATATTAACACTGCCAAGAGATGTGAGATATTTCTTGGGTTTGAGTATACCAGAGATGTTCTACAGTGGGATTTGGAGATCAGGGAAGAAAGAGAGGATTTACAGTCTAATGCAACATTCTGAGTCATATTTCAACTGTGTGACCTTTAGTCAACAGATATTCCAGCGATGTACCTGATCGAACTAGTCTGGTCTTTGATGTTTGTTATTTTGACTTTTCATGCCAGAGTTAAAAGTCCTATATTTTTTTTTTTATAATTTAATATGTGTTAAATATATATTGTATATGTTATTTTTAGAACCATTATTAACCTCCTATTTTAGCAAAGCTGAAAGGTTTTAAATGATACAAAGCGATTAGACACGGAGGAGGGCTTCACAAAGAAAAACCGAAGGAAATCAAATCACGTGTACTCTTTAGCTGATTCATGGGGAACTTGGTGTTAAGATCTAACCATTTCAAATGCTTGAAGTGTTTGCAAAGACTGATAAGTGGTGTTCAGTCTTCAAAAGATAGCTGACGGTAATAATGAAGCATTATTATTCCAGAGCTCCAGTGGGTTTAAATCTAAACGTCAAAGGGCGTATTTTTTTAAGAGCAGCCATTTTTTAACATAATGTTTCATCAGCTCAGACCTCTTAGAGTAAATGTTGCAGTTATCAGTTTACAGAGTGCTGCCTATAAAAAGCAGTAAGTGCAACAGTAGTGCAGACATTATGTTACTGGAAGATGTGGACATTATGTAATATTCAAAGCATAAACACAATTGGCATATTGTAGTAATAATGTTGATCAAGCACAGACAAACAACCAAGACAGAATAGTAGGTACGAAAAGGCACTTTGATAACTATTGGGGGGGGATTAAACGCATAAAAGGTACAAAGCATATAAAGAGCCAAATGAAGACATGAATGCTGAAAGTGAGAATCCTAACAAGGAAGCTGACAACAGAACAGACACAGACTAATGAAGAAAAGGTAATCAGACACAACAAGGGTGGAAAAAAGTTGGGAAGTAAAAACAAAGAAGCCAAATGAGGAACTAATCTTCAAAGTAAAACAAGAAGTAAACTGAAAGGGAGACCAAGGGTGCAGTCAGATGATTAAATTTGCAGAGGGACACTACTAACCGAGTGAAGTGACCTGGAAAAATCTCTCTGACAGCCATAATTGTTTGATTTCTCTAAATAATAAGGAAGGATCCCTCATTGGAACAGATTAAAGGTTAACTACAAACAATACAGTGCTGTGAAGAAATCTGCTTCTTATCAAGAAATGATCTTGCATTATAGAAGCTCTCTAAATCAATATTATGAGCTACATTAACTGATCAAAGTGGTTTTGCATTTTGCTATAGTTCAGTTGGCATTAGTCATGTCCATTCCTGTATTTTCAGTCTCTAGGATTATCATAAAGTGAACTTTGGGTTATCTTGGATAGGCGGTGAAGGGGAGCAGGGAATTTTATTTTGTGGACAGAAATCTTCAACAAAAAGGTGGAAAGGGGTTACCCTGGATCAGTCTCCAGCACAAAATATTTCATTTCAAAAATGAATATATTTTATTTTTTTAGGCAATACTTTACTTTTTCTGCAATTTGCAATTTCATTTTTTGTAAGTTCATCTTCTGGACATTCTAGTTTCAAAAGGACAGACATTCATCATCACATTGTTAAGAAGTCTAGTGCAAGTGCAGTCAGATTGTCCACATACTTCACATTTCCTAAGCTCTTATAAATTCAGTTTCCCACCTTTTCATGACATTTTCCACTGAGGTCAAGGAAAAGTGATTAGGAGAAGGATTTAGGAGGTCAGTTTTCTGGACCATATGTCTGTACTCCATCATTAAATTCACCTATAAAACCAGCAAGACAAAGACAGTGGGAACATAAAAATGGCAAACACCCTCAAATACACAAGGAAATAAGAAGAAAAAAGATAAGAATTGAAAACACAAACAACAGCTTATTAATAGGACCGTGACAACAATATTTGATCACCATCTTCTTCTTCTCTGCACTCTTTTATCACACATTAGTTTACTAACCCAGTGTGACAAATCACCAGAAAACATCCACACTTGCAAAAATCTTAACACAAAGTTAGTTCAAAGTTTTTATCTCTCGGTTTCCCTTTTCCGCTCTGCCCCGTAAATGTCAGTAGATATGGGGTTACAAATGTACACCGTGCTTTGTTTATCCTCAGTGTCTTTAACCCTCGTACCACATCCAACCTTCACCCCGTTTGCAATAATGTTCCTGACATTTTTCTGCAGGGCTGCTGCAGCCCCCGATGAGCAAAGATCAAGATTGTTCACTGATATGTGTCCTTTTGTATAACAATGCCAGGGAAAAAGACACAAAATACCTGTAAGTTTTTGTGTTTTGTTTTGTTTTTTTTACAGTTGTCTGAGAGGCAATGAGGCACTATAAAAATGATGTCTGAAGAGAATATTTTCCCTCCCACGTATTCTTAGAAACACGCTTGTTTACCAGAAAATTTCCATTATATTAAATGGCTTGCCATCATGAACTAAAAGAGTTTCCAGTAAAAAAAAAAAAAAGAGTTGCGGTCTTCATACAGCCCTAAGATTTCAGATTCTTTTTTTCCCCCTGTGAAGATGGTATGAAATTATCATCATAATAGTATTCATTACTTTACGTCAGTGAATGCCTGCTTGGCTCAGTCTGCTAACATTCAGGGACAGGCACTGGGAATGATGAATGTTGTCAGACGAGCAATTCATTTTGGCAACTCAGGTCAGCCAAGGGAATGAAAGGCACGATGGTTAGAAAAGATATTTCCATTTCTTTAATTTCCTGCCAATTTGAGAGTTCCACTGTGTTAATATTAGAGGCAATGTTTGTTTTTATTAGTGGGACAGAGAAAAATTCAAAAAGGAGGTCTTTTTTCCAGAAAGATTCAGAGTTTGTTTTTTTTTAAACCGTTTTTCCAAAAAAATCTGTTTGGTAAGAGATCAATTCTCTTTTCAAATCATTTGAGGGCTTTTCTAATTGGCGGTCCTCTGCATTCTTTTGCCACCAGAGTAAATAACATCAGATTACATAGGCTTAAATGTATTTATTATTCATGTGAACACATTTTTATTTATAATGTAAGAAAGGTAAGAAATTTCAAATTAATTCCTGATTAGGATGACACTGAATAGCTGTTAATTATATTCTTCTGCCTTTTCAACAAAATCTCAGCAACTTGTCAGTAGTACTTTTACTTCTTGTCTTACAGTCAAGGTAAAAAGCATAAATTATAAGGTTTACATATCAAGACATAATAAAAGAAATATCTGGTCTTTAGTAGGTCTTAAATACAACCTGAGATTAAAAATAAAACATGTATTATACAGATTCATTATTTAATAAAAACTAAACCAAAACACAGAAGAAGTATGTAAAAAAAAAACTTAGTAGACCCTTATTGCTTCCGTGGGAATTAACAGGGTTAGTAGCAGCCAGGTGGTAATTATAAAATGAAGTTGATTAATTGATCATGAGCAAGTGTCTGTAAATCAGACGTTTTGCCAGTTTGCTGGTCTGGACTATTCAGGTGTGTATTATTACAATACCAAGGAGGAAATACATCAGCGCTGATCTGAAAGAAGCGCTTGTTGCATCCTGTCAATCTGGGAAGGGTTATAAGGCCATTTCCAAACAATTTGAAGCCTATTGCTTCTACAGTGAGAAAGATTATTCACAGGTACAAAACATTCCAGACAGATGCTAATCTTTCCAGGAGTGGACACCCAAGCAAATTCACCCCAAGGTCAGAACGTGCAATTCTTAAAGAAATTACAAAAAACCTTGAGCTACATCTAAGACTCTACAAGCCTCAGATAGCATGCTAAATGTTAGAGTCCATGACAGTACAATTAGAAAGACTTGGCAAGTGTTTCTTGTTTGCCAGGAGAAACCCACTTCTATCTAAAAAGAACATGGCAACATGACAAAGGTTTGCAAAGTTGCATCTAAACAAACCACAAGACTACTTGAACAATGTCCTTTGGACAGATGAGACCAACATGAAGATATATGGACCTAATGCACAGCATCACATTTAGATAAAAACCAAACACAAAGCATAGGCAAAAAAAATAAAAATAAAAATACTTTGTGCCACCTGTCAAGCACGGTGGTCAAGGGATGATGATTTAGGCTTGTTTTGCAGCCATATGAACTAGGCACATTGTACTCACTGAGCTGACCATGAACTCCTCTGTATACTAAAGTAAACAGGATAATAATCCCAATCACACCAGAAATCTACAATAGATGCTGCTAAAGGACGTTGGAATGTACTTAGAGTTGTAGCTTTTCACACATTCTGCATTTTGGCTTTGTTTTTGTTTTATAATATGTCATGTTTTGGAGTTCATCTGAGATTAAATGATCCAGATTTTGAGACCTGCTAAGGATAGAATACTTTTTATGAAAAGTAAAGTTCATATAATCCTTTGCAGCAATAACAAACCAAAGAAGTTAAAACTGGTGTTACGTGGCAGACTGTAAAGGTAATTACCACATCTCAGCAGACAGATCTGAATATCAAAATTTGTGGCTTTCTGTTTTCCTCTCTTCATTTACTATTATTTACAACGATACCTGCAGCTGTCCAGGGAAGAATGAATTAGCCTGTGAATGAATCATCATTTATCCTGAGCCGAAACACTCGAGTCCAATGGAATTTACATAAATCCCACAGTAATTCTGAAATAATTTAAATCTAAATAGCAAAGGGTTGAATAATCAACAAGTAATGAGAAGTAAAATTGGTCATCTGTTCACATCTTGCACGATCAGCTTCATCAACAGGCATGGCTGCTCCTGTTCATTCTAAGCAATCATCTTTAGGGGTCAGTCTCCCTTCTATGCAGTTAATTTTACCAAGAGGCATGAATGTTTCAGTTCACACTGTATTACTCATCACTCCTGAGACAGAGAGGCCAGATAGCAGCCATATTAATTTATTCATGTGAGCAATCTCTTTCTTTGCTGCATAAATGCAAATTTGAGCTCGATTAGGATTTTAATTTTCTTTTTATGGCAGGATCAGACTTTGAAAAAAAAAACAATTTAGGACTAAACTGATTTCAAAACAAGAACAGCTTGTGAGTCATTTATTATATTGTATTTTCATAAGGAATAAAATATTTTCAGTTACCGTTTGTGACATAGATATATTCAGATATACATTCAGCATTAAACACATTTGGGGAAAAAAGGCAAAAATGAAATTTAACAGAATATTCATATTCAGTAAAATTACATTCAGACTTGAGCCACGCCTCTTTCTTTTTTTTCCTCCAGGGAAGCTATTCTTTTTTTGTGTGTTTTCATTGAAGTAGTTTTGTTTCTGCATTAGTTCTTCTTTCTTTCTGAAGGTCTTTAAGGCCTTTTAGTTTTCTTTCTTTGGACATTGGCTGGTTTCTTCACTCATTCTCAGTCCCGTCTTTGCACCTCACCAGGTTTCTTTTGTCTTGTTTTGTTTGTTTGTTAAGCCAAAGCACTGACCTATAAATCATTTAAGCACCAAAGAAACCAAAATCAGTGGATGAACCAGTGTTGTGCATACACATAACAGTAAGCAAATAATCCATTTGAAAATGTATCTTTGGGTAATTTGTTACCAACAACCTGTCAACAAAACATAATTGGTTCCCATTTCTTGCCAAAGATAAAACAGTTTGAAAAAAAAAAAAATACTATTTTCTGACCATCAAGGCGATTCCCAAAAAACTATTAGCTAAAAATGTCACATCTTGGCAGGGTGTGTGTTATGTTCTTTTAAAAAAAAATTGGAAACTGGACAAGTAGAGGACAAAAGAAGTGTCAGGCCTAAAAAGCAAACTACAGCAGATTGCACATGGTCCTTCATTTGATCCATCTACTGTTCGCTGAATCTTCATCACAAATGGTCTTGGTGGAAGGGTGACTGATGTGAATTCCTTCTTAAGAAAGGAAAATAGGGAGAAAAGACTGAGGTATGCCAAAGTAGAAAAGAACTTGACCAGACACACCAGGAAAAAATAAATAAAAAATAAAAATCAGGAAAAAAATAAATCATTGCCCCCATTTGAGATTTTTCTAGCAAAACATTAGGAAATATGAGGTGGCTCAACATTTTTGCACAAATTTAAAATCTAAAAAGCAACATGCACATCCTCTAAATGTTATGCATCTTTGACCTCATTACTCAACTGTTGTAAATTACTAACTTCCAAACATTTCTACCCAAAACCATAAGAGAGCCTCTTTAGGCTGTTTATCTCTCTAGAAACTGGATTCGCTTTGACTGCAGTACTAAGGATTACTATACCTTTAAAAGCAAATTTAAAGAACTTTATTTTTATGGTAGACTTGTTACAAATCCACCCACAAATTATCTTTTATACTGATTTATACTGATTTATTTAACCATGAAAGACATACGAGCTGTAGAAGTATTCAGCAAATTGCATCTCTGTTTATAAAATGAATGGAGATTTTTCCTTTTAGAACCAGGGGTGCCTGAAATAACTCCTTCTCCTTTGAACCTCTGCGCTTGGTTGCATTTCATTGTTATTCACTCATTTGTACATGACAGAGCCCTTTTGGCCAAAGGGTAAAGCAACATCCCAAGTACGTGTCCAGCTGGAGACCTTTGTGGCAAGTCATTCCCAATCTATTTCTGTCACTGGACTAAAAGCATAAAATGCCCTCCAAAAATGATAGTTGCTTGTACATGAAAACGAATGCACTAAGACGGGAAGAGAAGATAAAGATATCGTATATGCATCTGGCTCTGGTGAATGGCGCTTCAAGTCAGGACAAGACTGTGACACTATACGACTACAAAATGTGCTTTTATTTCATGACCAGTTGTACTAAAAAATAAAAACAAATGAAAGTGTTCACCTCAGTGATTTAAAGGAGATCTGTGAAAATATGAAAGAAAGAAAAAAAAGAAAAACTGAAATGACTGTGCTTATCACATTTTCACAGGAAATGGACATGTTTTCACTGTCAGAACCCAATAACACTTGAGTAGCATCCCACTTCCAGTTAGTCATACTGTGTTTGACTCTTATGTATTAGTTTTCCCTCTCTGTGAGCTCTCGGTGAGAGAATTATTACATATTTCTACATGGCTGGCAGTGCAAATTATTAGCATAAGCACCACTGGTAGATGACTTTCTGTAACAAAGCAAATACCAGTCTGAGTGTGTAGAACAAACACTTGGGGCAAACAATAACTTCAGAGAAGCACTGCATTGGGCTCTTGAGGGATATCAAACTGATTCTTGCATAGGTTTACATATTACTGATTCACTGCTGCTGTGTTAAGTTTGCAGGGCTTAAAAGCCAGCATCACAGTGTTTAATGTGTTTGCTTCTGTGCCTGGAGCAGTCAGCCTTACCGATGCCTCAACAGTGCCATCTTTTGATGACAGCCACTAAGAGAGCCCCTTCGTCATGCTCAGACTGAACGGAGCACACACTCCATAATTAAACATCACTTTATTGGCCTTCTGTACATTCTAGCAAGGAAATATCGTTCAGCTGAGTCTTTTCTGCTGGAATCTGGCTTTAAAGTCCGAACACTACTGAACACACTTGAGAGCGTTTCCTGCAGTTTATGAGCAAGGATCCCGTCCCAGTATTTACAAAGAAGAGAACCCTGGGGCTGTAAAATTTTCTCAGCCAAGTCTATCAAAGACAAACACATTGTGATGAGTTTCTCGTGGTCCATCTCTCTGAAACCGCTGGCATTGGGTGCCATGTCGCTCAGGATGACATGAGCCTTGCCGTGGGGAAGAAGCTCCAACAGCTTGGCATGTGTGGCAGGGTCTGTGACATCGCAATTGGACAGGAAGTGAGCACCATCCAGAGGCGGTATGTTCAGCAAATCAATGCCAACAACCATACCACGAGGCAACTCTGGATCTAAGGTAATAGGAAAGATAGTGACTTTAATTTACAAGCTTATTTTTTCTGTTATTTAAGGCTGAGCTACAAGAAAGACAAGTCTGGATATAAAAGCCAGTCTATTTCCTTGCACGATCAACTAGAGAAGCAAGACAACTCATTTGATAATTATAATAACACATAATTATATCAAATTATAATAGCACATGTTCTATATTATCATCAATACACGTTTCTTTTGTGAATTTTCTGCTTTTATTAATGCATCTGCCATAGGCTTCAATAACTTTCAGCTTGGTAATACATCACAGTCTATCACATCTGCTTCTGTTTTTTGCAGAGCACTGCTTTTTGTTTGTGTGGTAAATGTAGTGCAGACTCTTCCCATCAATCTGCATCACTAGGAATAAACGCCGACATGATGGATATTAAGAGCAGCTTCGGTTTCTGAATGCTAATATTCAAACCACACTGCAGATATTTAAAAACGAAATCAATCAATATGACATTTTATGATGCCTATATAATCTTATTAGGAAAATTAGGCATGAGCCACAATACTTTACGCTTGGAAAACTACAGAACCGCTACGCAATAGGGAAAAATCGGACAAAATATTGTAAGGTTGGGCTCAAAGTCGTCCCTGACATACAGTCTTAGCAAAAGCACAAACTCTAGGTTAAACGTCGTAACAATCATATCATGGCGCCCCTCCCACAAACCTGTGTGATCTCACCTGTCCTCTCACCTGTCACACCTGAATTGACCCTCTGGACTGCCACCTGGCTCCAGGCTCCAGGAGCAGCTCCGCAGTCCACCACAGTGTATCCAGGTTGTAAGAGCCTGAACTTGTCATCTATCTCTAGAAGCTTGAAGGCGCTCCTGCATCGAAAGTTTTGGACCTGGGAAGCTTTGACATACGGGTCTTTAAGCTGCCGTCGGAGCCAGCGCTGCTCCGCTGGCGTCTTACCCTTCAGTTTCTTCATCAAACACAACGAGAAGTGCAGATATCTCCTCTGCAAGGAAAACATCCACATTGTTATTACATTGCGCAGTCACGTGTACCGCATGCTGAACTGCGCTTGCGTCGAAATACACGAGCCCCCCCTCCTCATTGGTTAAGGGCAAAATCGTTAGGTGCGTGCCTATATACGTCCCCTTACTGCAAAACATGTACACAACAAGTGTTCCTATCTGGGACAGATTGAAGCTAATGTGCCTAATTTATTTTTCCATTTGTTTTAAGTTTATACAATACTGAGAAATCCTAGGTCACATTTCTTTATTTATTTTTTTACTGTGTACAAAATCTTTTAATGTGTGGAAAACAGGCAGGCTATATTAAGCCAGACTCTTATTACAGTGCTGTAATATGTGCAGAAGGTGTGACACTGTCAAAGACAGACGAGGCCTCCCCTAATGGAATAGATTGCAGCATATGTAAAGCACAAATGCTTTCCAAAACGCTTTGGAGAGTTTGATTGGCGAATAACACATTGGCTCACCAAGGTCACCAATTCGATTCCACTCTCTTTGGGGGTTCTGTCAGGAAGAGCATCTGATGTAAAACTTTACCAAATCAAAACATATGGAGCTACCAGCTGAGGCAAGTACCATGACATCCAAGTACTCCAAGTACAGGAGACGAAGTGGCATTTCTTCATTTCCCCTGCAGTGATTTCACATTATGGAATGTTGTATGCTGTTAAATGTAGATTCAGTTGAGGGCCGGGAGACTGTCAGTAATGATCTTTACATGCAGATAGTTCTCCAGATTCTCTATAGTTCAGCCATTCATCCATTTTCCTTTATTTATTCAGTTGTTTATCTGGTTGGGTTTCTCTATAAACTTGTAATAATAATATGGGCCACAAAGATGATTTGTTGCAATTTTAGATTGGAAAATGTTCTTCAGTTTTTGAATGGTAAACTGAACCTTAAATTTTACAGATTTCAGATGGAATCTTTTTTTGTAAGGCATGACTAAAGTGCATTTAAGTATTATTGCTTTTCTTATTATTACTAATAGTCTATAGACTATTAGTAATAATAAGAAATGAAAGCAAGTAAATACGCTTCTAAGGCCTGGATGACTGAGAACCATCAGAGACATAACGAAGCTTTTAGAAGCAGTTTTTGTTATATTAACAAAATAAAAATAATCAATCAATAAATTACTGATAACCTCCATTTGTTGTTGGGTTATCGTGAGATAACACGTGCTGTAACTGCAGCATTAACCAGCTGCAGTTTCTAGTCGAACACATTTCATGGTAACCACGGTTAACCGATCTAGCAAGAAAGCGATGGACCCGGTGAGCTGAGTTTACGTCAATCGTACTCATCCACGCTCTTACGTATCAGCACATCACGTGACAACCGATCTGCAGCTGCACGCGGGAGTTGTTGAACTCAAAGTATACTGTTTTTATAAGCAGTTTTTCGTCTTTTTTCTTTCGGCCACCGCTGAGAAAAAAATTCCTTTTTTCAATACGCTAGCACAGTTTTACTTAGCAGGTAACCATGTTAGCACACAGCGGAGTGTGCAGCTGATTACGCTTACTGTGCAGCACAGTGGAGATGCATTGCGTTAGTTTAACATCAGATTTCTTTACCTCCACACTCAGGCGAGATGTTGAGCTCCAAGCTGCTGACCCTTGTGCTCATTGTCCAGCCGGGCAGAGTGCTACTGGGTATGAAGAAGAGGGGCTTTGGTGCTGGAAAGTGGAACGGGTTTGGGGGCAAAGTTCAGCCTGGAGAAACCATTGAGGACGCTGCTAGGAGGCAAGTTTAGTTGCGTTCGACATTTTTTATATTAAAAAAATAATAATTATAATAAAAATAGACTCACGATTTAAATGATTTTGAAATGAAGTGGTCTTAAGTGTGACGAAACTAATTGGGAAGCTACGATTCTCATGGGGACCAAAATTGGACAATAGAAGACTGGAAAAATGTCAAATGGTCTGAGTCTCAATTTTGACTGTGACACTCAGATCATGGGGTCAGAATTTGTTGTAAACTACAGGAAAGCATGGACCCATTCTGCCTTGTATCAGGGCAGTATTGGTTTAATGTGTGGGGATATTTTTTTGGCACCTTAGTACCAGCTGAACATCATCTAAATCATAGGTGTCAAACTCTGGCCCGCGGGCCAAATTTGGCCCGCAGCCTAATTACATTTGGCCCGCGAAGCCATACCAAATTACTATTAGAGCTGGCCTACTGGTATTATACAGCTAATATATATATTGGTTAGTATTAAGCTTTGCTTGTTCCACATTCAGTTTTTCAGCAAAACTTGTTTGAGTCCATAAGAAAAGATTCATTCTTATATCTGGAGGAATAAATATATTTCAATAAATATTAACGTTAGCCCGCGACTTTTTTCCAGTTTTGAATTTTGGCCCACTGTGTATTTGAGTTTGACACCCCTGATCTAAATTCTAATCATCTAAATGCTACCAGCCTACCTGAATATTGTTGATGACCATGTCCATCCATTTATGCACCACGGTGTGCTCATGTTCTAATGACTCCGTCCATCAGGATAATATGCTTCATCCCAAAGCTTAAATCATCTCAAACTATTTTCTTGAATCCCCACCACAGCACGTTTGGATGTGCAACTATGTTTTTTGTTTGTTTGTTTGTTTTTCTAGTTGGGTTTTTGTTTTTTTGGGGGGGGGCACAAATTTCTGCAAACACAAAGCATCTTTCAGGGTTTTACAGGTGTAATTTTTATAGCCCTTGTGGTTTTATCTAAAGTAGTTCTAAATCTAGTTTAATCAGTTTCGCAGTCCATATTATCACATCAATATCCACTTTGATATCTGCCAGGGTATCAATACACTTATAGCTTTAACATGAACCATTAAAAACATATGACAAAACATAACACTGGGTTTGGGATTTTAAGACGAAACTCTGTTTGTATGCAACAGCAAAGTACCAATGTTGTGCAAGGGTTAAGAAAACGACTGAAAAAGAGGGAGTTTGATATGTTTTGAGTACTCTGTAAGTGTGTGGGGGGAAACACATTAATGTGAAGTCTGGACAATCTGTGATCAATCATCTGCAGGAAATTTGTTTCAAAGCAAAGGAAGGAAACCCCCAAAAAGCTATCGGGCGAGTTCTCAAGCCGTTTTTCCTTAAACACGTAGTGAGACCAGCTTTGTGTTTAGGATATTTGGATGCAATGGGTAACAAGACTGAGTTAGAAACACTTAGTTCTTCATGTAATGGTCAGGTAAGGGCAATACTGAAAATCATCTTAACCCACTTCTCAATCCTAGCTTCACTCCTTCCATTTAATAAGTCCTGGTCAGTGAATAGGCCAACACCAATCAAAACATTTCTTTTAGTGAAGGGAACTTAAGGTTGTGTTTGGCTTGAGTACTGGGGACTAAAAAGCTAAAATGAGGACCCTTAGATAACGTGCTGTGACTGAGAATATTGCTAGACAAAAGAGCTTCTTTTAAAAAGTGTGATTGATTAAAGAAAAAGAAAAAGAGGAAAACTGCAGTTTGTAATTAATAGTCCTAATCATATAAATTAGTGTCTGTTAATATGTTGAGTGTAATGTATAATATTCTGTGAAAGGAACGTTAAAATTCACTTGCTGCTCTCATCTACCAGCAGCTTTTAATGTGGAGTGTTTTCTTGGATGCTGCTAATGCATAATTTTTGCAGTTGTTGGTTTTTTTTTTTTATGATTGGGATGAATCCCCTGAAAATAAAACAAAAAGAGCTACTGCATCGTTCCAGAAAATCTGAATTTTTTTTCAGTCTTTTAAAAGTCGTCATCCCTGCCCCTAACAGTTCTTATCTCTGAAGCTCTTGTGATGAGTAAGATATGTATCAAGTGTACCTTTACCAAGATTTAACATTCTGTAAATGAATGATGACACACACGGCTGCAGCTTTCCAGCCACCAGCCAAGCACATCATCAAAACAGGAACTGACAGGACCCAGTACAAACTCTTTATGCCGGCGAGGCGTGATTGCGGATGCCGCTCAGGTGCGTCCGCCTCCTCTGCAGCGGCACCGCAGACCACGCCCTGCCACACCTTCATAGAAAGCGACAAAGCTCTTATATTAATTTCTTCTCTGACGACACATTTTTATTAGAAAGCACGTCACATATTAGTGTATTAATGGTAAGTTCATGGTTAGTTACTTTTTAAATAAATATGGGAGAGAATAAAAGTACTACAAATTTGACATTCAGTCAACCTGAACATGCTATTTTGGCATATTTTACTACCCTCTGCAGTTTGCAACAACACTTTGACCCCGATCTCAATGTTCAGCCCACAAGCTCTTATCCAGACCTTTCACTCTCATACTAATTTTTTTTAATAATCTTAAAATGTTTTGTGTAGAGGGTAAAGCAAATGCCACAAATAGATTGTGTCCTAGAACCACCGATATCATTACTTTGCCATTTTTAGTTGCTTTTAGTGCCCGTGTGACGTCTACGGTGAGCTTATTTTTAAGACCCACGTAATTAATCATTTATTTGATGTTTTTTTCCTTTCAGAGAGCTGGAAGAAGAAAGTGGTCTCACGGTGGATGCACTCGACAAGATCGGAAATATCAAATTTGAATTTGTGGGAGAAACGCAGCTACTTGATGTCCATGTTTTCAGAGCCGACACATATAATGGAGAACCGACAGAATCCGATGGTATCACATCCGCTGCACCACACTGAAAAATGAAGAAATCCAGTGGTATCATAGTTTGAAAGTGGTTGAAATGAGAGGAAGGAGAGAGCTTGGGGTGGTGAATTTTAGTTCACTGTTGCCTATACGTTTCAGATAATGGTGTCCTATGAGAGGAGATGCAAAGATTGTTTGTTGCACAGTGCCTAACAGTTTGGCACGAAAATATTTTATATTTTAATATATTTATAATAAATATAATTGAGTCCTAATAACGTGATATAAACCATTTTTTGTAACTTACTGTTAAAGTGATGTTTGACCCAAACTTATATCAACAGTTCGTTTTTCATATCTGTCACATTTCTTATTGAAAATAATATTTTAAAGGTTTTATAAAATCAAATTTGTTGAATATGCAAATCCATCCACTTTGGTGACCCCTTAATAATAAGTGAGCAGCCGAAAGAAGCTTTTTAAATGGAGTTGAGTAGAAATGTTAAGTAGCAAGGAAAACTATAATATAGCTAATAATTGCGCAGTACTGGAGCAGATGTTCATAGTTAAGAGTTCTATGAAGTCTGTGAAAAGCATTTGACCTCCTCCTGACATCTTCAGGGGGCTTTGTTTTGCAGGCTCTTCTAGTTTTATATTTTTCCAGCAAAATTAAAAGTGAAACAAGCAGTCTGAGCAAAGCAATTGAAGCCAAATTCTTCTAATAACTAGAGTCAGGCGTCACTGGGGGGGTTTCATGGCGTTTGCGTTCCATGCAAGGTTTATGATAGCAAGAATAGGAATAGGCGTGATGTGCAAGCACTTTGTGGTTTTTGATTTGCACTACTCGGTCCTCCCTGAGTAGTGCAAATCAAAGGTAAGGTACAATAACTTACAGCAGACAGAAGATTGGAGTGTGTGTTCAAAGCAGAAGGTTACAATAAAGGTTTGATTTTAGTGATGTTTCTTATTTGAAAGAAATGAGTACATGAGGCTAGAGAGCTGAGGTTCAAAATTCAAATGCTGGTCAAAATAACTGCAAAACTCCTCACAGATTATTTGATGTTGCAGGGCTAATGACCGATCTCCTTAAAGAAGCTGTCAGGCCTGAACACATGGGCCTCAGTTTTGAGATACTTAAAGACACTCAGTCGGTAATGACAGTGAAAACTGGTTGATAGGTGTAATAGGAAAGTATAGCTACATATTATCAGATGAGCAGCAGTAAGAAATATGAGATCTCTAAAACATGAAATATGTAATGAAAGCAGAAATGGTACAAGGGTGGAGCTTTGAGAGATGTCACATGGGAAAAGAGAAGATAAAGACAAAGTTATTATGAATTTTGAAGTCTCTGTCAAATAACTATTATTAAATTTGAGAGCAGTGCCAGAAATACCAGATCAATAATATGTTTGTTGGTTTGGTCTGGTCACTGGTATACTTTTTTTAAGTACAATGTCCCTCAACCAGCTGAAAAAGCTGGTAAGCTGGTAAGCAGTAGTTTTGCGAGTTATTTTAGAAATTAGTAGAAGTCTGGAAACGGGTCTGCAATTGTCTAAACCAGTCGTATCCTGTGTTGGATTTTGTTTGACTATTTGACTGTTTTGTGTGAGATACACAGAAGTAGGAGCGTGTGTAGTATATTTGTGAAGTGGAAAGAAAAATCTATAATTGTGCTCTCAGTGGTAAAGATTGTAAATAAACAAAGAAGAGTTGATGCCCTTAGCAGGAAGAACTTGCAAGGATGTCTTTCCAGGCAATTTAGCCAAGGTCAGCAAGGTGAAGTCTGGAGGCGCTCGGCAAACCTCAGCTCCTCGAGCGTTCAGGCATTAGCAGTGAACCAAAGAGTCTGGAGGGTAAAAGAAGTCAAACAGTCAGGAGGTGAAGTAATAAGTAGAGGGAAAAAAGCTTAACTGAAATGTGGTGAAGTTAAGGGAAATTGTGTAATGTGGTTTTAACACTGATTTAACAAGACAGAAATTAAAGTTGGAAAATACTAATAACCAATTGGGGGATTAATTAAGTATGAGGTTTGTTTAGTCAAGAATAGTCTAGTCAAGCCATTAAATTAAAAAAAAAATAAAGATCCAACCATTTCTATCATCTTCTTAAGGTTAAGAAAGAATGAATGAATATGGTGGAGTTTTTTCTCTCTAATCTTTGACTAGAAAAATTCTAAAAAGAGTAATTTTAGTGACAATAATTATTTCAGCACACTTATGAGCATTTTAAGGCACATCAAATAACATTAAGTGTTTGATTTTAACAGCTTATCATATAAAAGTTTTGTTTTGTATAAAACAGATAAGATAAGGCAGGAAATGAGTGCAAGTGTTATCTGCACTACTGTAATACAGATGTCTGTTGTCTACTTAGGATTGAGGTCCTAAAACAACTTGAATTGATTTAATAATAATTCTCTCCATTCTCTGGACAGTAACTAAGAAATGACAGTGAAAAGGCAGATGATATCTGAAGGCAGATGATAAAATGCTATTTCATTCTCCGGAGGTCTAATTATTTTTTCTTTTGTTTTCTAGAAATGAGGCCCCAGTGGTTCGAACGTGACAAAATTCCTTTCAGTCAGATGTGGGCCGATGATATACTGTGGTTCCCTCTGATGCTGCAGAAGAAGAAATTTGTTGGATACTTCAAGTTTCAGGGTCACGATGTGATTCTCAGCCACACGCTGGAAGAAGTGGAGGAGCTCTGAAGGGAAATAATCGAGCTGTTACTGGTGGCATTTACATCAGGGACCAATATAAAACCTGTGAGAAATACCAGGAATAATCCAACGGCTGTTTTGTGTCATTATGCGGAGGAAACGAAGATATCCTGTGGAGGGTTTACATGTTACGCAGCTGTAACACAATTAGAAACCTTTTTATTTCTTTACAGGGATTTTTCCCCATGAAAATCAAAGCAGCACTACACTGAAAGAAAACATCCATACTCTCATTTTATTTTTAGAGTATCTGATTCAACACAATTCAGGAAGCACCTCTTTAGTGGAATATTTACAGTATATACAGTTCTGAATTCATTAGGTTTCATATTCTGTGCAGCACGTTTCCAAAATTAAGGCGATTACTAAAATAATTGTTTCATACTGTATGGGAGTTTCTTCATAAAATACATGTTTAAACCAGTTCATTTGCAATTTGGAACATAGCTTCTTTAACATGAACCCCAAATTGCACCTTTGTTACATATATTTGAGTAAAGTATATTCTCTGTTATATGTGTGTACAAAAAACCAAAAATGTACATAATTTTAGAAAAGTACAAAGTCAGACAGTGAATGAGAAGAAAATCCAGCAAAATTCAGACATTTTTGTCCGGATAATAATACATCTGTTGGCTGATGTGCGCAAAAATCTTCTTAAAAAAATTAAAAGTGATGATTGTTAAATTGGGGTGATGCAGGAGTCCTGCTTTTATGTACAGCAAAGGAGTGTATTTAGGCAGCTTTGTCTTTGGTAGTAAATCAATAGCTTATAGTGTTATTATTGACATTATGTCACTAGTGCCAGACATTATCCTTTCATAGATCTCACCTCTGCCCTTCATATTATCCTACAGTTTAAGGTCAGATGTTTGAAATAGCTTATAAAATAAAAACTGGGACGCTTGCAAATACTTCAGGCAGCGAAAACTCTTGTTGTAAAAAAAACAAAAAGCAGGAAAAGTATGCCAATACACATCCCTACGAACTAACATTTATAAAATAAAATAATATACTGGTTCAATGTTATTAAGCAAGAACATTAAGGTTTTTAATAGTCCCACCCTTTAATAAAGTCAGCCTTTCTGTCCTTTACTACTTATTTCATCTTAGTGTGGAAAATTTAAATATCACATACAGGTGCTTTAACTAAAGCAGAAATTAATGCACCAGCCTTGTATCCGTTGTAAAATAACACTTCATAGGATTTTCCTGACATGTTCAAATAATTATAAAAAGTTAATGGTGAACTGGACTTTACGCAGAAGCAGAGCATAAAGTGTTTTACGAGCCAGCTGTTCCATGCAGGTGATATGGCCAATGATCAGACAAAACAAAACTGAATGAAAAAGCTCTGCTCCCCCCCTTTAGCATTATTTTGTAGTTTGTAATCCTCAGTGGCTGTGTTTTTCCTTTTTCATCTCATGTACATTTAGGTTTCAGATGGAGTGTTTCAGTCCATTGTTACCGCTGAAGAGACACCCAAGCTTTGGCTGCAATTCACTCCACACCTCCCCCATCTAAAAAGAAAGGGAAAACAATAGTGTATTTTACTGCACAGAATATATTGCTCAATAGTTTCCAGCTTTAAAAAAAAAAAGAAGCATTCAAGTACTTGAACCACAGAAACTGAAAACCAGCGATCAGAAGGAAGTATATAACCATTACTGCTTTGCTTGGTTTCTAATCCCAGATGAAAAAGTTCGGTCTGTTCAGCTGTACCATCCATCAGTTTCAGTAGCCAATTTAAAACTTATTTGACCTTCCTGGAGTGGTGTCGCCATAAAGGCGGATCTGTAGAAAAGTTATTTTCAAAAAACTGTCTCACCTCTCGGTGTCCTTGGACCTGGGAGTTAACAAAAGATCCGAGAATGTGCGAGGTAATCGGAAGGTAAGTGAAGATAAGCTGTGTTTCTTGATGAAGGCAGAATAGGGAGAAGTAGTTACGCAGCTCCATGGTCTGGATGGCATTTTCTTGCTGTTATTAGAATAAACATACAGTAAGATGTCTTTACCGTTTATTAAAGGATGGGAATGATTAGAAATAAAACACTTTATATAGAGTAAGCATTGTCTATTTTCATATGTACAAGTGTTGGTACTAAATAAGGAAAAAAAATAAAACATGATGAAGCTCTACTCTCATTGCCAAAACAAGAAGCACACAAATTATTCAATTACATTTAAAAGATTCTATAGGATTTAAAATTTTCCATTTTGTGTTGTCACGTCAACACTGCAATTACCTTTCATCATTCATTTATGACTGTTGTACATAATACATATCTCACATATCAGTCAACTAATAATCTCTGTTTTTAGAGAGCATTATATGCATTGATGGGACACTTTATGTATATTTTGTCTGCATAACCATCTCCAGGGTTTACAGAGAATGGCTTGAAAATGCTTTGTTAATGACAGAGGTCAGAGTGGAATGGCCAGGCTGCTTCGATCTGATAGGAAAGCAACAGAAAAATAAATAAAAAGTAGCAAAAGAGCGTCTCTGAATGCACAACACATCTAACCTTGAAGCAGAAGGGCTACAACAGTCAAAGACCACACTAGATACCATTTCTGTCAGCTAAGAACAAGAAGCCGAGTCTACAAATTCACACAGATTCACCAAAACTGGACAACTGGAAACTGATGAGTCTTGATGTCTGCTGTGAGATTCAGATTGTAAGGTCAGAATTTGGTGTAAACATCATGAAGGCATGGATCCACCCTGTTTCGTTCAGGCTGGTGATAGTGATGTAGAAACACGGGGATATTTTCTTTGCATACTTCAGGTGCTTTAGTACCAGTTAAGTGTTTAAACAGTCTATTGAGGAGTATGCCTGTCCCTTTATGACCACATTGTCCCCATCTTCTGATGGCCATTTTCAGCAGGTTAACATGACAATGTGTTCACTGTACTCGAATGGCCTTCATAGTCAATACATCTCAATCTAATAGAGCACCATTGGGATGTCGTGGAACAGGATAATGTGCAGCTGACAAATTTCTCTCATCCCAACATTTATTTTATTTTTTTTTTAATGGCTCACAAGGCTATAGCTCCATTCATATGCAAACCCACACAATTATACGGTCAGTGTGTGTGTTTTCAGGGCACATGTTACTTTTATATGAACTTCAGTCACTGTAGAATTTTACTTTTAAAGCAATAAAGAAGTTCACACTCTAAAGGCTCACAAAAAGAGAAGATGAAATGATCACCTGAACAATTCGCGATTCCAGCTGCTCCACAGATGCCTGCTCTTTGTGCTGCACAGTGGCACTCATCATCTGCCTCTTCATCACACTGTACTTGTGCAATGCTTTCTGGTGCTCATGGAGGACGCCCTTCTCATGCCGCTCACAGAGATCCTTGAGAAACAAAGTACTTCTTTATTTGACTACAAATTGTAGGGAAACACGCTGTGCTGCACATAGCAACCAGGGGTAATGGAAGAACTTTATGCATGTTGTTTTTTGGTTAATAGATTTGATAGACGCTGTGGAAAATGATTTCTTGTTAACCCACCAGCTGCTTTGCAAAATCAAAAAAATTCCACCCACGAATAAAAACAGCAATTTCAATGGAGTGAGGTTAAAACAGTCCATTACATAATAGTCTGACTTTGGTTACTAAATGCACTTCAATTTAAATTTACAAATATTTATTGTGCTTCTATCAGAAAACAGCAGGCAGAACAAAAGTAACTGCCACACAAAAGGTTGAGGATCCCCTGGAGGTGGAGTGAAAGGCGAGAACCAAAAGTGAAACTCACTCACCCTGTACGACTGCAGCAAATCCAGGAAAAGATTCAATTTTTCCACAACATCATCTTCTTCTCGCTGGCCCTGAGGACATTAACAAAACAACATTTATTACCCAGTGCCAGTTTTGGACAAACACAGCAGAGCAGGTGGTGAAGATGAAAGACTGAGGGCTGTACCTGCTGAGCAGCTTTGTCAGACAGCACAGCAAACTCCACAGAAAGGCTCTTCAGCGACTGGCGCAGGGTCCCCCAGGTGCTTTGTGAAGAGGCCAAGGAGGGAAGAGGCGAGGCATCTGAGCCCAGTGTACTGCAGAAAATACAATATTACAGAGGGAGAAAGTAATATTGTGGTGTGCTAGCTGCCAAACTCATTTCAAGTTAACAACCAGGAACAGAATCACAGATAACACTGAGGATTTGAACCTTATTACCAAAAACTCCAATACCTGCGGATACTACAGAAAGATTAAGTTTATACCCCTAATAATAAAATACCTGAGCTCTTTGCCAAACATGAGGAGATCAGATGCATTGTCCTTAGAGCGCTCCACCATTTTCTCAGCTCTGTCCCGCAGCCTCTGGAAGCTGTTGTGGATATTTCTAATCATCTCTCTGCTTGTCGAAAACTGAGCCTGAATGTCAGCTGGGAGATATTCCTGTAACGCAAGCGAGGCAAAGCTCTTTTGTGCCGTCTGAATCTTTAAAAGCAGGCGATTCTTTATGAGAAAAGTACAACTGGAGTCATCAGCCATGTGCAAACCTTTGCCTGAGTTGCGATTCTGTTAATCATGAACTCGTCACCCGTTTTCTTACAAGTGTCACGCAGCCTAGACTGAACATCCTGTGTGGGAAGAGGAGGGTGAGGAGGTCAGAGTTTTGGGGGGGGGGGGGGACACAGATTAGCTAAAACAGGATGCATTGCACTGTCAGTCATCATGACCATAATGCTTACTGTGCAACAGCCAGCACAAAAGAAACAGGGAGTAAGTTAAAGAAACGACATACAGAGCCACTGAAAGTGAGGAAGGTCTTGACCAGCTCATCCTCTGAGAAGAAAGGATGTCGAGCCACCAAGTTAAGAAATCTGCCGAGGCCACGTCTCCTCCCCTCAATGAACTCCCGCTCGGAGAGCGAGGTCAGGACTGTGGACAGACGCAGCAGAGAGCAAACATGATGAGCAGTTTGACCAGGAGTGTTAGCACTGACAGAGAGGGGTGTTCGGGGTATAAAAGGGGGCAAACTTTAGCTTAAACTTGAAGTCCATGTCAATTTACTCAAAAACCATAAATGGAGAACTCTTCCGATGTTATGCATCAAAAAGCACCAATGGTGGAAAGGTTGATTTGCATATGATGATGCATTTTTTTAAAATATTCTACAGTTGATTAAGACGTAAGGGAGTCTGTGTCTAACCAAGCGTGTTTGTGAGGATTCATCAGTGCATAAGAATCTACATAAAGAGGAAACAGCTGGATTTTTACACATCACTAGTTTCTTTATTCTTATTATTTATTCTTTACCCGCCAAACTGCTTGGCTACGTGTTTGTCAACCATTCTGTCGAGAGTATACACCCAAATAATCTCCAAACAAATCTGAAGTAACAGACATGTTCAGCTAAAAAAAATAAACTGTAAAATGATTCGATGCAGAAACAAAGACCCTGACCTACCTCCTTTTAACATCCTTTTAGGTGGCAAAGCTGGCACGACTCTGTAGGCAAATCTCTGAAGCAAAACCTCGTGGAAGACATCAAAGTCGCTATAACGCCGGTAAACTGATATCTTATAACGCTGAATAAAACAAAAAGACAAGAAAATTTAAGAGAAAGAGTAATAGTGTAGTAGTTCACATAGTGTTCTAGACCATTGTAACACACATATTTAATGTATCAGGTTTTACCTGGCTGGTGACCTGGTACTCCACATGTTTGAGGAACAGGCCTTTCTTCTCAGGAATGAGCTCCACCTGGACCGTGTCTTTCCCCAGAAGCTCGTCCAGCGTCTGCGACAATGTCAGCACGTCGTCCTGAGCCGGCTGCATCCTCAGCGTGCTCAGGTCCCTCGGCTCCCCGAGCTGAGGTTTCGGTAACTCTGACAACCACACAGCAACAACCAAGATCCAATATTTGTTTTCCGTGATTGAATCAATGAATCTAGAGAGAAGTGAATTTCCCAACTGCGAGGAATGCCGATGTTAAAACCAAGACTACGTGTTTCCCTCTGTTTGTCTCCTGCTAGCCCAGTATTGTGTGTAGCATTCATGTGATCTGCTTTTCATTTCTTCTAGGACATTCCAGGAAGAACGTGAATTGAATGTAATGTACTCCCACAAATGCATAAGACTCATTCTGGAGCTGACAAGGAAGTGGCATGCAGCAAGCTGCCACACTGGCCACACCTGAAATAACAGAGAGAGCCTTAAATAATCACAGAAGGTCGGGGATGGATCTAACTCAAGCCAGCATAATGGCTACCTCAATGAAAACCATAAAAACCTCTCCCCCTGTCATCTTCCCTCTGTGGGGCTAGTGAAAGAATGCAACACTTAAATATAGCAAAGTCTTCCCTACCAAAATAAAATAAAACTAAATGAAGCCACGTGAGGCAAGTGAAATGAATATTTTATGCAGTTGGTACTTTTCAGTTTAGAGCTGTCATTTTAAAAAAAAAAACTTCTATTTAAAAGTGAAACCTTACATCTACATGGTCAATAAAAAGAGCGACATTTGTATCTTTGCAAATGATTTATCCTGACAGCAGAGGAAATGCTGGCGTTGCCGTTTTACACACTGAAGACTTTCCAAACTACTCATTAAGTAAAACATTTACTACACTGCTGTCACTGTCCCCTACCTAGTATGCAGTTCTCCAAGAGTTTGGGACTCGGTTGCTTGCCCTGCTGAGCGAGAGCAATCAAAGCGAGTGCTTTATAGAGTGATAATTTGCTCAGGAATCCATCGGAGGAGTCAAGATGCTCAGCAATCTGAAGAGAACAAAAAAAAATTTGGCCTCAGGGTCACAATCTTACAGTCTGACAACCAAATTCAAATGTGGTTTGCATTCCTTTTGCGAAAAGTGCGCAGTATACACAAAGGCAATGATATGCAATGAGGTCAGGGAAGGGGAAATGGGAAACCTGCAGACATTGTAACTTCAGAGGAATTTCATATTGTGGATGTGTTGTACATCTCAGCATTAATGCAAACAAAAACCACGGGGCTACACCGCTATGTATTCAATGCCTACAAGCCAACAATACTTCCTGCTGATAAGATATTCATCCCACTATCATTTGTCTCAACCACTCCTCCAACTCAGGGTGACAGGGGCACTGGAGCCTATCTCACAGTGGCGACCTGATAAAATATTATGTCTTTATCTACTCTGTCTGCATTTGCTAACACTAACTCACAAAGCATCCCTTATCAAAATTAAAGTGAACAGTTGAGCAAAAATGTGGCATAGCAGCCCATTTAATTTATTAAATTGTCTCTTTGACTAAAGGCTTCAATTCACCAGTCTGTAATCCTTTTCTATGCCAGCCTCATGTCACTATAAAACTGTGAGTGCATGTGTCACATTGGTAATATGCAAAAAATAGGGATGAGTCAATGGGATATTCCTCTATTATTTCGGTTCAGTGTGGGCTGTATAGTCCATTACAGTAGGCTGCTTTGGGCCAGTGCCGGTTAATAAGTAAAAGTTACAGTTTTAGATAACAATGCAGTCTCTACCTGTCGCAGCATGAATGCTTTAAATGTGGACCCCGCACCTGGTTTAAGACCACCTTGGAGAGATCGGTCCTTTGGAGCAGCCGCTGAAAAACCTCAACCTGCACTCTCTCATCTGTCCTACAGCGGATGGCCTCATGCACTTCCCTGTAATAGGCAGGAACTGAGCCTAAAAGAGGAACAACACCTACATAGCATCACAACTGCCCAAATATGAGAAATATGCCATCATTATAATGAAGTGGTAACCAGTGCAGGGGTCACGAGAAACTAATTTTATGAAACTACAGGATTTATTTCCTACCTCGTGGTTTTATATTACCCCTCATAGAAATTACAGGCTACTGTGTTGCCTTGAATCTTTTAAGGCATCCAAAAAACAGACAAAAAAACAAACAAACAAGAAAGAAAGAAAAAACATCGGGAATTATTATATTAACAACTTCAGTTTTAGAGCAGTGCGGACTAGATAAGATTAATACAGCTCAGATAAGATCACTACGGGGTTTTTAGGTATTTCAGTGGACAAGGGAAAGTTTTCCAAATGGAAGTAAAACAGCTCCCAAACTAAGTAGCACTGTTCACCGCTTACATAACCTTTACCGGGAAAAATCACCAAGACTGTAGCTTTACTGGTATCAAGAAAGCATCAACTGGTGAGATAAAACGCGCACATGAGGGCTTTTCAAAAGAAGATTGATTCCGATCGTAATGTTGCCTACTCAGAAATTCTCATAGCGATTTTAGTTCGCAGGAATATTCACACTTTAAACTTTTCCGACATCGCAACGTCGAGAAAAATAAATAAATCCAATGTGGAAATCATTTGGCGATACTGTCATAAAAAGGACTTTTAAGAAGTTTTGGCACTCTACCTTCACTGATCTCTCCTGCCATGGTTCAGTCTGTCATGTGAGCACGGGAGCACCTCCATGTGATTTCCTGAAGAAAAGAAAAAAAACATGCAATTTATTTCTTAAAGTTGTAGCGATCGCTGGCGCAAGTCCGAGCCCAGAGATGAATAATCCACATGAATTAAGTGCAGTAATTTACTTACAGCCACAGTTAATCACCAATTGTGCCTTTAAACTGCATTAATCCGAACCAAGAAACGGATCTGGGGTGTGAAGAAGCGATTTATGAAGCTCCCAACTCTGTGAGACCGAGGTTTATCAGACTTGCAATGGGGGAAAATGTCTCGAAGGGGGATATTTATTTCATGGTTTCACTTGGGAGGTTTAATTTTAGTTTATTCTCTGTTCCTCATTCTTTAAACTTGTCTGCATGAGCAATGGTGCCTTCACGTGCTCCTTCTATATTTTAGCTTGAGGGATAACAAGATCCACAGGCAGAGAGTTTAATTGACGTGATCGTTGTTGCTGTACACATAACCGCACTGTTTTTAGCTGTATTATCTTTACGTGTTGTTGTTGTTTTGTCGTAGATATCAACAATAAAGCAGAAAGAGAATAGAAACATGAAACAAAATAAACAGAAAACACTCTCAGATTATCAATACACATTATTTTCAGGAATAATGTGCAAAAGGCTTGAGCCACACTTATTTCATTATATTTTGTTAGAAATATGAAATACAAATTGTAACCGTGCTTGCCGAATACTATAAGCTTGAAAGTCAGTGTTTTTGGCACGACTACCTTCATTATTTAATACAGCCTGAAGTCTCTTATGGTTAGACTTTACTGTAATTTTTTATTGTAAAAGCATTTTTCAAGAATACTTCTCCAGGCTTCTTAAAGGATATTCAAAGCTCTTCTCTGGATGTTGGCTGCCTGTTGTTTCTTTCTTTGTCAGTAATGTTGGATCCAAGCTCTGGGGAGGCTAATCCATGACTAATAGTGTCCCACTGTGGGTTTGGGAGTCTTTTTTCTGTCCAAGTATGCTTTTACTCCCGTGGCATCATGTTTGGGTTCATCGGCATCATGACAATTGAAGCTGTTATCAGTCAGATGATTTTTTTAGATAGCACCACATGCAATCTGGTGGGTGTTGGAGGTTGTTCTGATTTCATAATTCCATCAAGGTTCTGGTGTAATTTTGTGTAATTTGGCATTTTCCCTCTGTTCTCCTTCCTTAATATTTTTTAGATAAGTTTATTGCATTACTTTTACAAGACTTTTAATTTTTCTTCCCGCTGTTCAAAAAAAATAATTAACTATCTTAAACCCCTTAGTGGAGACAATTTTCTTAGCTATGACTCAATAGACAGCTAGTCATACTTTTTCCGACATTACCTGAACCTCCCAATAGCCCTACGCTGCGGCTCCTCTGGGTGGCGCTGTTGGGTCATGTTTTATTTTTTAAAACATATCGACGGTGTTGGGCTACTTTTTGCGGGCCGGGGCTGGGTTGGCTGCCAGCTGGGTGAATGTCGTGAACAGTCGCCGAGTTGGGTTGGCTCCAGCCTCCCGCACGAACGATAACTGGTTGGAGATCTCGCTCGGTAGTTTGAGTCGTTGCGGTGGGATAAGACTGCGAGAGATGAAATGAGGAACTATCAAATGAGCAAGGCAGGATGCAATAAACCGCAGAGGAGAATGCCAAGTGAAACAAAAGAGACTGGTTCTTCTGATTCCTCCTCGACTCTCAGCGGACTCAACTAACTAGCAGCTAAACCGGCTAACGTTAGCAGACTTAACGCTGGCTAACCTACTTTACGGGTATAAGTAGCTCTTAAAAAACGAAGATTTTATGTGATTTTAAATGGACTTCTGTGCTTGAGAGATTACAGCTAACATTAGAGCAAAGTTCCAACTGTCACACAACGCCAGAGATAGTTAAGTTGACAGAAAGTAACTAGCATGACTGAGGTTTACATCGAGTAGTTAAGGTTAGCTAAGTGCTAGCTGCATCAGTGTTTGTGAAGTTAGCGAGCTGTTGTTTTGTCCGGGCTCGTATTAATATGTAATGAAAGCATTTAGGATTTTATATGTAGGTAAAAAATAAATGAATGCAATGTTTATGATTGTCAGAGTGAAGAAAACACTTAAACATTACTGCATGTGTTTTTGTCATCCACCCCGGCTACAGATTGACTGTATGAGGTGGATTCCCCTCCGTGTTTACACTTTGAAGCGTCCCCTCTCTCCAGCCCGTTGTCCGTGGATCTCATTGACATTTGCTCCCCATGGCAGCGGTGGTTAGCTACACTCCACCATGGTGGGTGAACCTGCTGCACAGACTTCCACATTTCAACTTAAGGTTCGAGCAAACGAGCAGTGACTTCAGACCAGAAGACTGGACGTATCAACAGGTAAAATAATACCCTACAAGTTCCTAGACTCACACTTGGGGCTGTGATATTATCAAGTGCTTGTTTCGGTATCAGTTTGATAAAATCCCAAACCTCCATTTCGCAATTGTAGCATGTTTGGGCATGCTGGGCTACAGTCTGTTTTTTTTTTTTTCTTTCCTGTAAGGTTGTCATTTAATATTATTAGTTGTATTGGTGGCAGCTGATCGTTCTCTCCACCTTTTGATCCCTGACACCATCTGTGTGTGTAGCTTTCCAGACACTAACCAGCTGGCAATGTATAGTGTAATCCAGGCCACATAAGATGACCTAAGCAACCACTTCCTTATGTCTTATTTTCCCTGTAATCTTATCATGGTCAGTATTTGTTACACCACATGGGGGGCATTAAGACTCTGGAGTACCCAAAGGAAAAATATATTTATTCCAACAGACTCACATCGGGGAGGTTAAACTGAGAGCAGGGGTTAAGGAGGATTCTGCACAGTCTAATGAGTAGTTTAGACTCTGGGGGGAAGGGAAAGCAGGGTGTTTGTTCATGTGATTAATATTAAATAGAATCTTCTAAATTTAGGTCACATAAAGTGAGTTTTGGAGAGTCTCTGCAACTTGTTATGTTCATTATAGGTACCCAGCTCTAGGTGGTTATTCCCTTCTTCAGACCCATTAGTTCTATTGTCCTTTAATCAATAAATACCTTTGAATTGCCATGAACAATGCATTACTTTCTTTTTGAATTTATGTTCAACAAAGATGGTGTTTATCATCTGTGAAAGCCATGTTGTTAGATCCAGGTAACACTTTGCAGTCCTTAATTGTGTGGAAACTGGTACAGCTAGTCTGATAAGTAATTGTTTTTATTTAGGTTTTAATAAAGAGAGATCTGCAAAAAGGTTTGATAATAATTATAATTATGACGACAGACTTAAATTCCTCTTTTTATCTATGTTCTTTATGCTGTTGGTGTTAGAAAGTGCGTCATTACCAAATCCTGAGTACTTTTGTGGTTTTTAATAAAGCTCTGGGTCCGTGATTACTAAGAGCAGGCAGACTAATGTAGAGGAGCATTTTGAAAACAAGTGTAAAAATCTACAGACATGAGTTAACTTTAAGAGATGCATCAAGATCTAACCCCGTTTCCCTTTTACCAAGGAAGAAGATTCAGAAAATCGAGAAGTGAATCACGATTCCTCTGAAACGAGGAAGGCGTGTTCCAGACATGCGTCTGCAATTCACGGTCATGGTCCAGATCTTATACAGTTAAAAGGATGTTTACACTTTCACTTCTGATTATTTCCCTGTTCGAACTAACATGTTACCTGCTGTCAAATTCCTTTAGTTAAACATTGATTTTAATGGTGCGATTAGATTTTAGTTTGGAGCAAGTGAGCATTTTAAGGAGTATAAAGTTCACAGCTTTTCACAGCAGCTATCCTGGTAGGATATGATGGATATAACAAAAGAATAACAGCTCTCAAAAACCATATTTCACTTCATGCCACAACTTGAGAAAAAAAGAATTCCTTTGGTCCCAGTTTGCGAAATGTTACACCCCTACTGGATAACAGCTGTTCAGGAAGTTCAGTGTGAACAATATCTCTTTAAAAGCAACAGATCCCTGTTGCTTTTAACAAGACTATTAAAAGGGTAATCCAGCTGTTATCTGCTATATGTTCCTTTTCTCAGTTTTCTCATGACAAGTGCTGCACATAAAAGGTGTTATCATTGGGACAGCTTACAAACCATAATTATTGACTGACTTTAATTACAGCCTGCTAATTATTGCCAGTGCAATGCTCCCTCTCAAGCTTCAGGGACATTCTTGACTCATCCAGATGGCTGAGACATTAATGGGGCTCAGGCTGCATCTAGGTGATTCAACTTTTGAGTATGTCATTCTTACATCTTGCCCAGATGGTAAAGATGTGATGCACCAAAATTAATCCTCATTATGATCACAGTCTTTCCTCCTGGTTGAAGTATGCAGAGCAGCATGGATGAGGCATGGCATTATTTGTGTATGTCACTGGGAACACGGGGAGTAGTCAAATGCTGGCTGTGTTCACTCGCTGCTTTGCACAGGTCACTAGGGCGTGTCATTCACTGCGATGCTTTGTTGGGGAAACTGAACGAGTAGAACAACACTGGGTTTTTCACAAAAACAAAAGTGGATGGAAATCTGCCCCAGCAATGAATCCTCAGGAGCATGCAGTGAACACATAGGCCCTCTGTCTGACCTACATACGAAGAGCTACAGTTAGTAGAGAGAGGTTTGACTATCACATTGTACATCATTATACATTCTTGTGGTTTTTGCTGCTCTTTGCAGTTGTGTCTGAGATCAAGTTCTCAGTTAAGTCTTTCAGTTTGCAAATCAGTCAACAGACTATTTTGTCTTCATGTTTCTGTTTAACATTGAAGCACACACCACTGTTTAGACTGGGTGTAAAATAGCACTCAGATAAGATAGCAACATACTTGAAGTCGTGTGCATTTCCATTGTGGGACACTTTAAAAGCATTTTATCCCAGTTGTTGTTGTTGTTGAGGAGAAACCAGTAACAGCTATGACATTTTCCATAACTCCATTCTTCTTTTTACCAGTCAATCCTGTTACTGGGAGGTGTGGCGCTTGCCTGTCTGGCTCTGGACCTCCTCTTCCTGCTCTTCTATTCCATTTGGCTGTGCTGCCGGCGGAAAAAAAACGAGGAGCAGCCCAACGCCGACTGTTGCTGCACAGCTTGGTGTGTCATTATTGCAACGCTTGTCTGTAGGTGAGTATTAACATGGGACTGCAGTGGTGATAAACAGTGTTGGTGATAACATATTACTCTTGAACAATACAGACAGCCTAAACACTGGCAATGGTTCAGTCCATGATGTCAGATCCCCAAACACAGAAGTTGGCAAAGGATGCATCTATTGAAATGACTCCAAAAAAATCCAGAAATGTTTTGGTTTTTCTGATTATGTTATAATGAAATGGATGTTTGATCATTTTGGTGTTTATGAATTTCCTTCTTTGTTTCTAAAGCTTGGAAAACATGGCAAGTGTGACTGTTTATTTAGCGCTTGTAACTCATGGCGCTACTCTTGTTCTTCTTGTTTTGTAATAGTGTTTTGTAAACCAATTTTGGTTGAACAAATTGTTATACGGAGTTATGAGGAGCCCAATGATAAAATGAAATAATTCAGTCAATGATAGCGTTTTCAGATAACACATGGTTTATGATTTGATTTTGTTTTAGAGTATGATTAACAGTATGAAGTGTTATAGAAGTTTGCTTGGAGCAAATCATAATGGAGGTACTGCACTCGGCATTAAGATTTGTCTTTTTGTTGTTTTGGTTTTTTTTGGTACTGGTTGCTTTGCATTTGCATAGCCAGAGATAAAGCCTTTGAAGCATTGGTAAAGGGCAGTAAACCAATCTAAAGCCATTATTAGCTGAATATGCAAATAATGTGGTCAGCTGCTACAGATTCAGAGTGGGTTGAGCCGTGCTGAAACAAGCAGTCCTTTGTGACATAGTTCATAGGGATGAATTCAATAAATACCTAAATTTGTGCAGTTTTATAGTTTATTGGTTCACTGTGGTATTATCATATTAAGTTTGCAAAATTGGATGAAAGTGCTTACGATGTTGGAAAATAACCACATCGAAATAAAGCCCAGACTTTGTATCTGATGGTTATTAATTAGTGGAAATGTCAGGGTCTGTCTGCATAGGTAACTCTCTAATGTATTTACAACCTGATCTAATGTCAATCAGCAGTATCCTTTCCTCAAGTTGATAGTCCCATCAATTGCTTGTCACAGAGTTGATGAAAGTCTAATTACTGGCCTGCCTACTTTGCAGTACTAACAGCTGTTTCGCTTTTGTTGCTACAAGTCACCTAGTTTTCATTCAGTGGTTTCTGTATTGTTGCTAATGTCTTCCTGAACCATCTAAGGCAGTACATCACTCACACCCACACTGAAAGCCTCCACATACCATTGTATACAGAATAATTTAAAAACTGTTGCATTCCTGTGTATGTTGGATTGTTGCCACCACAACTGTGCTGATGGGAATAAACAGTGTGACAGGAATTTGTGAAGAGGAGGATGTACAGTATATGAGCATTATGTACTTTTAGGTTTTACATTATTATTTTTTTAAGTGCATAGTGTAAGAATTGTACCATCTGGACACAGTTTTTGTCCTTGGAAACTGAATTTGTTTCCTGTTTTCCTCCTCCTGTTGATGGGCCGCAAGAGAGCCATCACATTTGATTCACAGTAGCACATAGAGCTTGGGGACCTGATGAGTACAAGAACTGCATTACAATCACCGTATCTGTGTGCGCGCTTTTACCCGCGCATAAATGCTGAGCAGGGGGGAAAAAAAGTTGGAGAGATCTGACATTTCTGTTTTGCTTTGCTTTTGTTCGTTGACAGTGGGTCCACGCTCAGCATCACAGTATCATTGCACAAGAAACTGCATCACTTAAAAATAAAGGGATTATCTTCTCACTTTTTTTTTCTTTTTATGAATAGTATAGAGTTTCCACAGGGTCACATCTCACCAGGGAGTTTAGTTTGTTTTGTACTGTGAAGCTGCTCCTATTTACCTTTATCACACTGCAGAGTGTGAGAGGAAGAGATTAGCAGCACTCCAGGAAAACGGAAAAACTTCTGATCTACTGAGTGCTGTTGGCTGAACACTTTTAACCCACAATGGTTCATTCATAATCATTTCATCTGATACAATCTGTTTATAGGATGAATGTCATAGCATAAGTGCTTCCAAAATGTCCACATCTGCAATGCAGGAACTGATGTCAGAGCTAAATCTTTATTATTGTGCAGAATTGGAGTTGATATTTTATCACTGAAATATTAGAATATATCAAACAGTTTTATTGTAAATATAGTTAATTCTGTATGTTTTCAATGATATTAGGATTTTAATAAATGTGAAACTGTTTTTGCCATCGATGTGCTTTCGGAAACTGTTGCTCATGCATTAGAGAGAGCTGTTTTTCTGCAGCTTGAGGCCTGCCTGTGCTAATGGGAGCAGACCTCCTGCCTCAGTACAGCCTTTGTCAGTCATAGTGTGGGGCTTGGGGCATAGCTGGTCCATTCCTCTGTGTTTCCATGGTTCTGTATGGAGTCTTTCTGCAGAAGCTCAAAGGAGCCTGTTGACTGGGGTCTGAACCGACAGGGTTAATGTAGAGTTCACACGCCTCGCTCCCTGGCTAGCTGTCCCCCTGGCTTGCTCTCTTCTCTGTCTCCTCTCTGTGTCTTTTTTAGCTAATCCCTCCTCCTCACCACCCTGTGTCCCCTCCCTTCCTTTTGTCTCCCTTCAGCGCTGGTATTGCCGTCGGTTTCTATGGGAACGGCGAGACTTGTGATGGAGTGAATCGAATGACGTATTCTCTCCGCCATGCTAACCGCACGATCACTGGAGTGCAGAAGTTGGTAAGACACAGTGCACAAATTATACCAAGAGGTTTAATAATTAATCGCTTTGCTGCCACAAGCAACCCCAGTTTCATTAGAGCTGTGTAGTGAGCCCCGCTTTTCTTGTCTGAACTCTTATCATGGCCTTGTTTGGCCCTGTTTTGGCTCTAGGTCTATGACAGTACTTCCTCACTGAACCAGACAGTTGATGACAATCTGCAACAGCTTGAGGGGCAGTATGCACAGCATGCAGACTACCTGTCCATCATCCAAAAGCTGCAGGGCCAGCTGGATGAGCTGGTCAGACAGATGGTGGAGATTCCCTTCTGGGAAAACTCCAACATCTCCCTGGATGAGTTTGCTGGCAAGATTGAGCTTTTTGACTGGTACAGGTAAGACTGGGACAGTGGAGCCAAAGCACCACTTTTTGCAGTGGTATAACAGCAGGCTAATTCTCTCATGCTACATCTATTTTATTAAAATGATGCAGAAAAAAATTGAACTGTTTTACTGGTGCTTATTACAGCATTTATATTTCATTGAAATTTAGTTAGTTTTTTCCTAGTTAGACAGTGCTGCTGTGTTGGATGTATTTCTGTATTAAAATGTCTTAAGTGATTCAAGTTAGCAGGATGCAATGGTAGGTGCAAGCAAGCAGGAATTTCTTTAAGTTATTCAGCGCATAATTAGGTAGCTGACGTGCTTAAAAATTGCAAGCCTGGACTACATTTCTCTGCTAGAAAATTAAAGCAGTGTTTAATTTTCTCATGCATAAAATATATCTTTGTTTATCACATGGTCAGAAAAGCCAGCTGAATGTACAGATTTCTGTCAAATAAGGTTACAGAGACTCCTTGCCTTTACTATATGTGGATCAGTTATGCTGATATCTGCAGCACCCCCAAAGGACAACTGTGAGTGTGACAGGAAAAATACCCTGGAATTGTGGTGTCAGTTAAATATACCAATTATATCCTTGAAGAATAGGTTCACAGTCTGTTAACAATAAACCCTTTCCCATAATACTTGCTCTTACATGCATTCGAAAGATGTGATTTAATAGTTACAGGGAAGAAAAGGAATGCTACCACCTAGCTACAAGCATATATTTTTGTTTAAATTGTGCTCTTTTAGTATCTTATTTTATCCAAGTTGCAGGGACAGCAGCCTAAAAAGGCTTATTAGCCTCGCTCTTCCCAGCCACATCTTTCAGTTTAAACAGGTGGACACGGTTTCCAATCTTGGGTCTTGCCTGGGGCTTAATCAAATTCCCAAACCACTTCATTTGTGGAGGAGTAGTGGCTCTACTCTGAGTCACACCCAAATGACCAAGCTACTCGCCTTATCTCTAAGGGAGAGCCAAGCCACCCTTTTGTATATGCAAGCAGAAGTCCCGTCCTCAGTCAGCCAATCCACAGGCACTGCTGCAGACCTCTAATCAGTATTGCAGAAAACATTGTGGAAAGCTGTTGTGGACAGCCCCATAATATCCAGAGTTTTAAGAAATGCAGGGCAAACCTCATTCACCTAGCCACCCAGAAGATGTTTAACTACAGTGACCTCCTCTCCTGCGAGAGATGAGTCACCCCCGGACTCTGCTTCTACTATGGAAGGCATGTCAGCGGTATTAAGGAAATCCTCCCCAATCCCCATTGCATTTAGAGCAATGGGCCAATTTAGAGTAGAGCACCACTTCCTCCTATGAGTTGTTCCATAGTCTCATTGAACTCCTTGGACGTGAGCTATTGCTTCAGCTACTGCCAGAGCTGCACTTTGCTTGAGCTACCAATATCTCTCAGCTGTCTCTGGAGTCAAACAGGATAACCAAGTCCAACAGGACTCTTCCAACAGCTCCCTTCAACTCTGATGTCTGTGCCAGCACCACAGCTCAGCTCCTTTCTACACCCAAGTGTCCAAGTTATACGGCTGCATCTGATCATTTGATGATCAAACTTTGAAACACTTAAAAACACTTATGCTTGTAGATGGTGTTCATTGTGCACTAACTGTAGTTGGCACAGAAGTCTAAAAACAGAACACTACACAAGTTCACAGTGGGCAGACCGTTCAAATCCAACCAGGTCGCACTGTCATTTCCCATGTTAGCATTAAAGTTCCCCAGTATCGATGACTCACTCTTTCACCTGAACATGCAGGGAGGTACTGAACGAGGAGATTACAAATATACCCACTCCTGCCCACCACCACTCACCTAGACAACTCCTGAGTGGACCTGATGGAAGTTCATCCCCCACTCCAGGAAACTGGTTTCGTAGCCTGAGCTGTCCATTAAGCTCGGGATATCTAATGCAATTATCCCACTCACCACCTCAGACTCCTTCTCCACCAGAAATGTGACATTCAGTGGTACCAAAAGCCAGTTTTTGAAAGCCAGAGGTGAAACCGCTAGGGCTTCTGCACCTGACTACCATCAAGTCCTTAAGGCTTTGAACCCACAGGCGAGTTGACCCCGGCTGCTCTGCCCAGCCACCAGATGCATGGTGAACTGGTCCCTTGATATTTATTTATTCATTTATTTTGGGGGTCCTCAGAGGGCTTTCCTAATTCGCTCTTCCATCTGGCCCCTAACCCTCCTTTGACATCCTTTTCAGTAAATGAGTATAAATATTCGCTGGTAACTTTAATTCTCACACACCAGGGTTGCCCTCTAGGTTACTTATGACATGTCACTTACAAGTTGCCCCAAGACAAGTATGACTTAACCTCAGTTATTTTCAGGTTCTCATTTCTTTATTTTTTTTAGGTTTCATGTTCAAGTGTAACAAACCTTTCAGGAGGCATACCTATAATACACAGGATAAGCTGAAATCATTGCGACTGATGTTAAGAGAATTACTTCTTTACTGAGAGATGGTTAGCTGTGCTGCTTTGACCATTTGTTGTTAATGACATGTGTCTTCACAGGTGGCTGGGCTACATAACCCTGCTTCTGTTCGATGTCCTCATCTGCCTTCTGGTGCTGTTTGGCCTCATTCGCAACTCCAAAGGAACACTCATAGCGTGAGTCTCACAAGATTCAAGGGGAAACTCTTGTGACCTGGGAAATGATTTAGCTGAGTGGTGGTTACCATACATGAAACCACTTCTTCATTACTGTTCAGTTCATACAAAAAAGTTTGTTTGAAATTTCAGCCCTTTTAAAACTAATTTCACGGGAGCATCACATCATGATCAGATCAGTATTTTTGATAACTACTCTTGACACAAGTGACATTTTTGGCCTGACAGGTTTGCATTTATTTTGTTATGTACTATCTTTGCACATAATAACACAGACTCTCAGTATCACTTCTTGATATTGGATATCCTGTGTTCTTTTTGGATCACTCAATATTGTTCAATATTGTTGTTTAGCTGCATCTGATTTTAGTTGCTTATGTAATCTATCCATGTATGTATGTTGGTGATTTCCTTTGCTTTCCTCTTCTATCCTTCTGCCTTTGCAGCTGATGCTATTCTTTAAGATTGATCTGCACATCTTTGTGTGTTGAATAAATTGTCAAATTTTCTATCTTAAATATCTTTCTTTCTGCAGTGGATTAAGTTGTTTTTGCACATGAAAGCTGCTGCTGGTTAAATATACTTCTCACTTCCTTTCTCTCCCCAGGGTGTGCCTATTTGGTGTAGTGGCTCTGGTAATCAGCTGGGTCTCCCTGGGGCTGGAGTTCGCTGTCTCTGCTGTAAGTTTCTGCATCACTGCATGATCCTGTTGGGAAAACAGTTTTTGTGGGCAGCCTGTGGCTGCAGAGCAGAGTTTTATTTCATTTAACTAGTAGAGTTCATGAGTCAAGATATAAGGAGTAATACACTGAATAGTCATGAAAATAGCAGTGCCTATGAGAAGGACTATGCTACACAGGACCTGTTTATTTCTATTGAAACTGCTTTTACTAAGTTATAACAATTTACAGGTGATTTATTTTTCTAGGTACTTATTACAGAAATCCTTAAGACTAATGATATTGATTAAGATGTGTGATTAGAAGCAAAATAACTGGTTATTATGCACTATGGGGGTAATATTGCAATTTGTGCTCCCAGAAGCAGAAAGTGGTAAAACTGGCTGCTTCACTCAGGTTAAAAAATAAATCCATATATTTTGTTTATATTGTTTTGTATTACATAATTTAAAGAGGCATTTTAAATGAATTTTCCAGGAGGTTGAAAAATGTTGATGAACATTAATCTTTATTTATGCAAATTAAATATCCCTGTGGAGGATTTCCTCCCCTGCAGATGAATCAAGCTGTTCACACCTAAATGTGCTTATTTTTTATTTATTTAATTTATTTAATTTATTTTGTTTGATTGCTCTCAGCAGAGATTGAGGGAGCCAGCGACATGAAGTGTTTATTTTTTGGTTTGTTTATTGTTTTGTTTTTTAAAGCTGCAATCAGTTCATCAAAGATGATGATTCATTTGCAATCATGCCTGTGATGGCGTTTGACTGCATTTGAATGCAAATGTCACCAACTGAGTCCTCTTCATTTATAAGTCTAATTTGTGTTGTTTTTCTAGACCACCAGTGACTTTTGTGCATCTCCTGATACGTATGTCACTGAAGTGACAAAGCAGTATCAAGTCATCAATAAAGGTATGAGCTCCTCTTATAAAGATCATTATGTGGTAAAGATTCAGTAAGTTCTTCAAAATAACGGAATTTTGAAAGGGCAGAGAACAGGATCTGAATGCTTTGTTGTGCTGCACTGAGGTCTCATTGTTCTGAAGGGTCATCCTTGCTCTTCTCCATAGACCATAGCAGGTTCCAAGTACTACTACCACATCTGCATTGGGGGCAGAAGGACAATGGGCTGCTTTTTAAAAAACCACTACAGACAGCTCTCAAACTGTCTGATTTTAGTAATTGCCCTATCTGTCTCATGATGGGACACATGTAAGAGGGAAAATAGTGCCTTGGATTTGCATGAGGAAGATAAGAACCAAGGAGCACAGTATCCAGGGCGCAGTATATTTCCTGCATCCTCCTTCAGTCCTTGGAAGGGGGGAAAAAGATAATGTGTCTCTGAAATAAGACCCATAATCACACGTTATAAGCGCCACCAAGGATTTTGGTGCTCCTATTTCTGCTTAAAATCCCTTATTTGACATCAGCTTAACAAAATATATCTTCTTCTAATCTCTTAAACATGGAGATTGCCATGCTTTGGGCAGAAACCAGGACATTAGCTTTAAATGCTCCGTTGTATGGTTAATCTGAACAATGAGCACTGGCTCACTATGCACTGAACTGTATAATGCTGCAGCTTTAACGCTTTATTTTACCCTAGGGCTAATTTATGCAGTGTGGGGGTTTTCAGTTTTGCTTTTTTTCTCTTAAACACATGCTAACTATTTAGCAGAAAAAAGGAACTCACTTATTATTACTGTGATGAGGCAGTAAGTATATTGCTATTACAGTATTAACACAAAGTGGGGGGAAAAAACTGCTGTAAGTCCAGACTCTGTTCTTGTGTTTGTCTTTTTCTCCCTTACAGCTTTTGCCTTCATGAAATTGGACTAGACAAATCTCTGGATACCACAAAGTGTTATTACAGCACTGGATTTATTGCTTTTCTCCCCTCAGTGGTTGTGGTAGCATCATTTCAACAACACTCAATGTTATTTTTCATGCGTGTGCTTTCTCATTGTGTGGTTGTTAGGCATTTTATCAGAGAGAAATTTAGGCTGCATTTTGTTCTGCTGCAGCCGGTTTTTCTCTATTATTATGATGGTTTGTTTTCAACACAAATGGTGGCAACAGTGACAAAGATGAGCTGCGACTCTGAGCAGGCTTGAACTCCAGAAACTCCATAAATGCTCAAAACGGCTACATTTGTGCGTTTGATCCCTCTGTGTTTGGAGGAAGTTGGTTCCTTGTGAACATTTGCTTATTTAGTCTATATGACATCTGGTTTTCAACACATCCTTGTGTTTGGGAATACTCACAGTGCAACTCATTCATTTGTTCTGACTACTAAAAATCTAACCTAGTGCAGTGACTGGATGCCAAAGCTATCTTGATGGCATGGCTCACTGGCTCTAATCATAATACCGAACAATACGTGTTTGTTGTCCTTTCTTTTGAGGGTTCCTCACAGAGTTATGAGCAAAACAAATTCTTCTACACGGGGAAATGGCATAATACTGTGAAAATTATATAAACCCACTTCCTGTCCGTTATATTTATTTGATCATGAAAGCCATAACTGAGTCATCATTTAACTATGTTCTGATACCAAGTGACACAAAAACTGATCCCAACCCCATGATGAGGCATCCGTAGTTCATCCACAGACTTCAGGAAATCTGCTCCTCCTGATATAAATGTGTGGGTGTAGTTGTGAGAGCTGGACCAACAGAAGCTTGCTGATATGTACTTTTAAATGCCGGAAATTCGCTTCTCATGCTCAGCTGTGTGGGAAAAGGCTCCTGACACAGCAGTGAGTTTGGACGTCACTAACACCATGTGTCAGGTTGGTGGTGTTCTTACTGCCTCTATCCGTGGACGTTTCTGTATTCCACCGCTTCTGAGTCACGCTCTCACGCAAAAGCATTTCTCATCCACTCCTTCTCAGTTCTGTGATTTTTAACCTAACTGAAGTGGCCGGTAATAGCAAGCGAAAGTCTGAAAAATTAATTAGTCTTCTTTGGCTCATCGTGTACTGCAAGCAGTTGCAAGTATGGTCATGTTGTAATTTAACAATGACTCTAGAGGTGTTGTTTTCCTGAAGCTGTTTGCAGTAAAGGCTTAATCCTAAGTCTCTCTTTGGCTGTGTAGTGCTGATTGTTCAAGTGTTGCTGCGTTAGGAGAAAAACACATTTCCATTTAACCTCAAAGCTCATGATTAACTTGTTCATAGTTACAGTAGCCATCAGTGTCTTACAAGGCAGCATTCAATAACTCAAAACTAGACAGTAACATAGTATATTTTGGCCTTGAATCTTAATGTCTGAACCAGTGACTCTGTGAAGACGAAGCACAGTGATGCAAGAATGAGAAATATAGAAAAAAGCCATAGCTGTCTTGTCCTGCAGTAGTTATAATCAGTACTTTTTGACAGTATCTCATGTTTTGAAAGTGGTAACTTGTACTGATAATCATGCAGAGAATCTGATGCCCACTTTTACACAGCCCTCTCTTTTTTCTTTTTCTTTTAGTATTTAACATTGTAGGATCTTTAGGCTTGGTAAAGCCTTGAGGCCATTGTTGCAAATTGAAATTGCATAAATAAAATTTGATTGTTGAACTCTGGGGTTCACAATAAACATTCAGAAACCTGCTGCATTGCCTGGCTAGTGCTAAAAGGCCGACACACAAAGTTAGCAGCTGAATACCTCTGTGTACTTAATGTTCCTGGACTCCGACTTGTACTAGTAGTAAGTTGACTTTTTATGTTAGTAATTTGTTGTTGTTGTTGTTGTATGTTTCCCAATGAAAAAGTAGATTCTCAAACATGGCTATGTTTTTAAGACCGAAGGTCAAATTTGCACAAATAAACTCATGAGTCAAAAGCTCAGGCTTCATGCTGCTCTAATTGTGCTGTTTCTAGCACTTGTCTATTTTCGGCTTGACGTCAAAGGGGAGGGATATCCTTAACATGGTCATTGCAAGCAGTCGGCACAAGTTGTGAGCACAGAAGTTTTACAGATCTGTTGTGCAAGAAAGCTAAACACAAAAAACCTTTAAAGGGGCAGGAGCTTTAATAACTACTTTCACACAATGGATGAACTGAGATAACGCACTAAGGCCCAGTATTGCATAAATGCACATTTGTTTTTGAACTGTAAATCATGCAGAGCTATATTACTAGACTACAAGAATAATATATGGTCCTTGACATTAGCTTACTAGTTCCCCTTTAAGGTCAGCTTATTGTGATGTGCAAGACATTTGGACCATGTTACAAAATCTGACAGTGATATAGCAGTTTTTTAGCTGCTGCTAGAGGATTAATCAGCTACAAATCTATTTGATGGTAGGGTTTTTTTTAAGCGTCTTAATTTGTCTCAACCTATGAAAGCAAGGATTTCCTTTCATAGGTTATGTGCAGGTTGTTTGTGAATATATTTTGCTCTAATTTTTAGTGCATTTTGAGTTAAGTGGAATGTGTTGTCATATCTGTTTTTATAAAAAAGTGTTTATCAAACAGTGAAGCTAACGGTGCCTGTAATTAATTACGTTGCAGGCTAGATATTCATTGTATAAAAGACAAAGAAGAATAATGAATATAACAGTAATGCAATCAGGATAAAAAGAATAATATTAATACATAATAAGCAACATGCATGTCTGTTTTCATACATGAGCAAACTGAACAAGTGCACATGAAAGATTCCTGGTTCAAACGCATATCCCTGGAACAGTTGCGTCAGGAAGGGCATCTGGCCTTAAGGGAGCAGCTGAAAAAGCTGCCACATTTGCCATATGATAAGCTAACAAATGTTGTTAACCTCTTTGCAGTTGAATAGAACAAACATCCTGAGGAAACTTAAAAGTTCACATATTTGGCAGTTAAAACCGCTTTCAAGTTATGTCGTCATAAAGACTAGCCGCAGCCCTACATGTAACTTCTTGTGCCTCTGCCAACATGTTCATATGTGTTCTGTTTTTTCTTGCAGAAACCCTTCAGTACTACCTTAGTTGCAGTTTGGAGCAGAGCAATCCCTTCCAGCAGGTTTGTTACATGTGTTATTAGATCCATCTTTGTGCATGTTAAACCAAACCATTTCAGGCTCATAATGCTAAAATCTCAACAGACATATTTTCTGCATGATGTATGACCTTGTTATTAGGAGGAATGCAAGTAGGCACCATGGGCCACTCGCACTGCCTCAAAGCAATTTTTTTCCATGTATTCCATTCCAATACAATACATTTCATTATGCCAGCAGGAAAGCTGATGCAGAGCAGCACTTCCTGTACGTCCATGGTGATAGTGTGGGGCTGCTTCAAAGGGTGTTGGGCATGAGAGATGTTGTACAGAAGTTACAGTTACTGTGAAACTGCGGTTTTCTTTAATGGAGTCCCTACATTTAATTTCTCAAGCTCCATGAATAAATTAGAAGTTTTGAGTGCAGCTAAAGCTAGGCATCTATTGTTAGTCCTTGTGTATAGAGAACGAAGCGCTATATATACATTATATAAGCCTTGAAGCTCTATAAACTCAGCGTGATTTCACAAGACATCAGCTTGACTACAAAAGGAGACAGCCACTGAAAGCCTCTGGCACTGATTTAAAAAATGGAAATACTTTTGAAATATGCTGGACTGCTACAATATTCAGTCTTTTTTTCTTTTCAGAGGCTTTCCGGGAGCCACAAAGCATTAGTGGAAATGCAGGATGATGTGTTTGAACTGCTTCGATCTGCCACCAGAGAGTATATACAAACCAAGGTATGTTTCCTACACCAATAAATTACCCTTTACTTGTAGTCCCACATTACATGGTATCTCTAACGGTTTGTGATGACACAACATACAAGTGAATGGGGCCTGTGCGGCCTGCAGAGAAGTGAAGTGCACCTGTCCACATAAAGGCCTGCTGACAGCCCACCTGGGACCTGCATTATGTGCATTAGGCTTTCACTGGCCCTTGTCAATACAACACTATGCTATTGTCCAGGGATGGTCCTTACTCTGTGTTGACAGAGGCCTAAAGGAGAGCTGACATAGGGAACAGAGGGAGGCATATTTCACTTCACATACCCACACAGTGAAATTTGCTGAGGTGACGGAAACACTTGTTTTTTTTTATCTGGCAATCAGACATTTTCTGCCAGATCTTAAAAAAAAAAAAAAAAAAAAGAACTAGAGGGAAAAAGGGAACTGTCCATTAAAATGTATCATACATTATAATCTGCTTTTTCAGCTCTGGCTCCTTTGTACTGCTGTATAGTGAAGCGAGACAAATCCCTCATAAATGTGCATTGAATAATCACATTATCTCATTCTCCATTGTCAAGTGTTTAAACTATTAACAGACAGGATGAGGAAACTTACTGTGTAGTGTGTTTTCAGGTAAACAATGAGAACTGCTCTGATTTTTACTTTGTTCCACTTTTTTTTTTGTTTTCTTTTTGTGGTTTCAAGCCATTGAGCCATTTTTCAACAGTGCACATTTTGAGTTTCCCATCGCTAATTTACAGGGACGCTTGGAAGAGATCCAGAGGATACTGAACACCACAGAGATCAGCCTACATCAGCTCACTGCATTGGTGGACTGTCGCAGCCTGCACATGGTGAGTAGAAGAGTTACAAACTGAGACACTGTTAACTGTGGGGTTGCTCGTTGTCTGATTGAAAAAGGGCCAGCGGACTTGATTTGTACTGACATCCTTGTAGTGCAGCTTAGTTGTATAAAGCAGCCCGTCTTTTATGCCTGTGCAGTTGACTACACCTGCCATCATAAATAATGTTTCCTTTCCTGTATGCAAGTTCTTGTCCAACTGATGCTGGCTGTGTACCATTTATGAAGCTGGCTGAATGACAAGTACTCTGTGCTTTGGAAGATTGTCCCTCAGTGGCTTCCAAATTCCAAGTGCACATGTGCAAGTGAAGCACTTTTCTCGGTGCTATCTGCTCTCGTCTCTCTCAAAGAGTTCCTTGGCTAGCAACACAATTATTTTATGTAAAGAGAGAGACTTTAGCAGAATACAATTTTTTTTTTTTTCCTGCAGTGCATATAGTCAAAAATTTTCAGTCACGATGAAAAGATGAAAACCTACTCTGCTCCTCTCTAGTTTGCCAACTGTGATCTCATTTGTTTGACCTAGTTTAAACAAGAAGTCAAAGCAGATGCATGTTAAAGACCCCTTTTTAACTTCTTCCCTTCTATTTTGCCCTTTTCCCCTTATGTTTATCAAAAAATAAATAAACAAAACAGTTTGAACCTATTTAAATCTTCCAAAAACTAAAATGAACACCTGTGCTTGTTACAGGACTACGTCCAGGCCATGACGGGACTTTGTTATGATGGACTTGAGGGTCTCATCTACCTCGTGCTCTTCTCCTTCGTCACTGCTCTCATGTTCAGCTCCATTGTGTGCAGTGTGCCGCACACCTGGAGAGGCAAGCGGTACGACTTTCATTGACCTCATACAGTTTGCACAGTCCTCATCAGAAAGACCTTGTAAAGTGGTGCAAAAGCTTTTAAGCTAGGTTTATATTGAGGACTTTATATACAGTGAGAAATAATTCAAGAGGAAAAGCCCATTAATTAATCATGAATTTGTTGCATGTCTTTGTAGCCACTTGTTTTTACATTACAAAGAAATTACATGGGCAGAGAAACATGATTGTTTTTCTGTAAGACTTGCGTTTGTCTGTGCTTGAAAGACTGGTTTTTGTTCACTGCTGGGACAGGTCCAGGAGGCTCTAGCTGCATCCTCAAATAGATTACTTCCTGTTAAACCCCCATCAAATGTGCTATCTCACTACGTTTTTTGGTCTTTTGCAGGGGTGGGGTGAAATCATTCTGATTTCTCTCTTATTAACAGCAGATATGGTTTGCTAACAGGAATGTGGTTTCTCAGGCTCAGCTCAGCTGCTCCATATAATTAACTTACCATTGGGGGGGCATGTTCATCAGTTTGATCTCAGCTAGAGCTTCCTGTTATAAAGCAAGGGATTACATGCTACCAGTCTGTTTTTCTCAGTTTCCCTGCCAAGCTTGTTTTATTTTATTGCTGTAATAATGCAGCTAATTACTTAACAGCTTGAAATGGCAGGTCATTATCAAGATGTGCTTTTAGTATCGAAGTTTAGCATTTCCAGTGCATTAGTGTTGTCAGTAAGTTATTAGCACAGTTTTCCTGACCATGTAGAATCAAGTGATTGTATTGTGAAGTGCTCTGAATGAGATTCCATGATGTCATGGATTAAAAATGCATGAAATCAGCCTGTGGGAACACTAGAGGGAGACAGGCTCCATGTTGCCAGCGTTATTGTTGCTCTGTTTTGACAGGCCATGTTTAATCAGTTAATGTTATCTCATACACTACTGAGCTTCCATGTTTGAAAAGAACCAAATAGAATCCCATTGTTCTTGCAGAAGTAATTTTTTTTTCTTGGTCTGTTAAAAATCACATGCAAAAGTAGGGCTCTTTGAAGGAGCAGGGCCAATTAATTGAGTCATCTTCTTTGCTTCAAAAAGCAGAGACCTTATCTTATTGTCTCCTCCCGAAGCAGAGATGAAATTGAATCAGAATGTGACTCAGACTAATGAAAAACGTGACCACGTGGCGTCTTTATGTTCTTTTGTTATCAGTGAGATGGGACACGGGGTCCCCCTGGTGGTGGTTTTATATTGTTGTGTGGTGTTTTGCAGGAGCGAGGAGGACAGTGAGGACGAGTCTCTGAGCCATGGAGGGAGGCAGAACCATGATAATTTGTACCGGGTTCACATGCCGAGCCTGTACAGCTGTGGTAGCAGCTATGGTAGCGAGACCTCCATCCCTGCTGCAGCCCACACCGTCAGCAACGCACCCGTCACAGAGTACATGTAAGACATTACTGTTGAAATTTAAAGGGAAAACCACATTAAAGGCAAGAGGGGTGGATGATATATTTTTACAAGACAGCCCAGATTATGCACAGTGAGGCTGACATTAGATTCCTTGTGTATTCAGGAGCAAATTTATCTGTCCCCAGACAGAGCTCTACTCCTATAGCAAGCCATGTTATGTGCAGCAGATGCAGCTGGTGTTCTCCAGCTGTGATGCCTGTGAAAATCAAAGCCGTCTGCCTCCTGAATAATGCACACATTTTGGGAAACTTGAGGAGGGAATGATGATTTTTATCGCTATAATTTACTTGGAGATTTTCATGCTTATAGTGTATGGTTTCAAATCTACAAATCTGTTTGTGAGTACTGACACTGTAGTTGTGTGGTCACTGAGTTTGATCCAATCGTGTTTTTTCCCCTTCAGGGCTCAGAATGCCAACTTCCCTAATTCTCGCTGTGAAAACACACCACTGATAGGACGAGAGTCTCCTCCACCTTCGGTAAGTGTTGTTTTTCCTGTCAAAGCACCTCATAAAAGTATTCAGTCTGCACCTTTACACCAGAGGAAAAACTGAAGAACTAAACTAGAAACTGTTAACTTTATTTTTAAGAGACATGTTGAATGAAGCTAACTAGACAGGTGGTGTCTATATACTGCCGTGTGACTTTGATGCTTCCTTGGAGTTTAATTAATTAATGGTAAGCGGACATAAAAAGGTGGAAGGAGAGACAGAGAACTTCAGAGCATCTGTCTCCACTGCACATGATGCACTGACTGTTTGATGGATGTTTATCTTTGCTTAACGGCATTGGCACCATGAAACTATCGGGAGATTGTTCGCTTTCTCTGCTTAACTCGCTTTCCTTTCTCGTTATCACCCCCTGCCTCTGCTCTTAGGTTGTTTACACACATTTTTCTTTTAATGTATTTGAACAGAGAACCTATTCAAATTTCTTGTTATAAGAAAAAGTACCCATATCTTTAGTTTTACTACATAAAAGCTCTAATCACTTCTTTGTTTTGTGAATCGTTGAAGAAGCTGTGGTTTCCGTGTTAGTCGTGGAAAACCCCAGTAAATTCACCAGAACCCGCCAGATTTAGTTCCTGACTTCCTTAAAAGATTTTTGGAAACTTTATGCTGTGACAGTTGCCGTGCCAAAAAACAAAAGCTCATTTGTTAGTATAAGCCTTATAGAGATGAGTCTCTGGGAACTGTTTTGTTTTTTTGATTTGGGTTTTTGTTTTTTTTTGTTTTTGTTTTTTTAAGGATCCACCCTTCTGAGTCTTAATCAGTCTCTCCCAGCTTTAGCAGTGCTGTGCTGTACTTGATCTTGTTAAAAGAAGGGGCGACAGAACTCTTGCTTTCTCCTTCTTGAAGCTCCAGCTTTCTCCCACAATTTAAAAATCCAAAAGGTGACTTAATAGGGAACTTTAAATTTCCCACAGATGTGGATGTGTGCATGAATGTTTCTCTGCCTCTCTGAAGTTTCGAACCCGTCCAGGGTATAGTTTCTTCATAACCCTTAAAAGAAAAGCTACCACAGCTAATGGAAGTGCCATGCTGTCACCAGTGTTTTCTGTGTGTCACTTGAACAGTTACAGAGAGGAGAAAAATCCTGCATACTGTCCATAGTGCGTTGCTTTTATTGGTGATCAGAAGTTCATTGAGTAAACATAATGTAAACAAATGGCATAACACAATGCTATAAATCCCTGTGCATGTGTTTTGATGCCGAAGAGTTATTAAAATGGTGTTGGTTTGTATCACGAGGCAACCTCGTCTTTCCCTTCTGCGTATACCTGGCCTGAACATCACCAGATTTCCTGCTCTCCCCGGTGTCTGTGTGTCTGTCTGGACCTCGACACTGCTTTGTGTATCTTCTCTATATACTCTCTTCTTGTCGTTTTTGTTTTTGCTTCTGCGGATCCATACAGTTGTATTTGACTGCTGCGGACAGTAACAGCGGTCACTGCTGGCAGTTAAAGCCTTCGGAGAGTTCAAGATCGTTTTGGTAACCTCATCTGCTATGCTAACAGGTACTAAACATGCCCGCTTCCTCCCCCTGCTGGCCTGTTCCTCCCCTGTACCACTTCCCAAGCTCCCAGCTCTACTCACCCTTTATTTAGGACCCACCAGATCTAATGGACCCCTCACCCTCACTCCCCCTCTCTCCCGACTCTTGCTAAATGTCCTACCTGGTGTCTCACCTGATGTTTGTTTCCTGTGGCCCCAGGCTGCATGTCCATTTACCCCCTGCAACTCTGATATATTGGGAGGAAGCTGTAACTCTGCCTTAAGGCACACCATGATCTATGAGTCAACAACAGTCAACATTAAATTAAAAGTCCATTAAACCATTTCAGTGATAATGTGGATGTGCTTTGTCTTGATTCTTGGCTTCGAGGGTGATCTCATGGGAGTTACAAGTAGACATTTTAAAGTATTTTAGGATTGTTTACTGGCGTGTAAAGCAGGGACATATCACTTAAAGGTACTGACTTTGGTATGACCTTTAGTGTCTTTCTATTTTCTAATATTTTCCTCACTGACACTACATTTGATGATAAAAACAAATTCATCCATCATTTCTTTACATTCTCAAGCACCACCATTATCACTACAGTGGTTACTGAGTATGTAAACGAATAGTTAACACCTGTGCTTGTTAGTCTCTGTAAGTATTTATGACAATGTGGATGAGAAAGTAATGACGGTGTTCTGAACTGAATCCAGCATTGCCTGAATTCTTGCATTGAGAAGAAATGCATCGTGGGGGAAAAATATGAAAATACTGATATTTGTTTTTAATTTATTTATTTTTATTTTGTTTCTGGACTCGAAACATTGAGACAAACTAGTAAGAAAAATGCAGGGTGCTGACAATGTTTACAGACAGTTCAGCCTTAATAACTTTCCCCAGCCTAGAAGATTTTAAACTGTTCAGTAAAACTGGAAAGATTAAATTACATTTCATAACTTATTTTTAGAATTCTAATCCTTTTTGCAAAAAAATAAAACAAAAAAACAATGAAATTGTAAACTTAACCTAAATTATTATTGCCATGGTGATTGACACTGTTCCCTAACAGCAAGAAGGTCCTGGGTTTGAATCCCACCATCTGACCTGTCCAGAGTGTATCCTGCCTTTAGCCCTGTTGTAGCTGGGATAGGCTCCATCCCCACCAGCCCCCTGAATTGGATAAGTGGAAGAGAATGGATGGACAGACAATTACAGCCATAGATTGCGTATAAAACCTGCAGATAGCTTTAAAGTCTTAAAAGTGAGCCCAGTGCACAAGTGTTTAAACCCCGCATTCTTTCTAATAGCCAGAAGGGGGCAGTTACTTTACCCGAAAAAAGTCTGGAGCCGAGAGCAAATGTCGGAGTCCAGCAGTATAGAAGTCCTTGGTAAAACTGACCTCGTCTCCTTTTTGATCTGTGACTCATATCCTGATGAATTAATTATCTCAGACACTTTTTAAGTCTTACGTTGTGTAAATTATAATCACCATTATAGGCAAAAGAAAGAATCCAGCATTGCATGTTTCAGGGCGTGGCTACCTATTAATTAATAAATCACTGCTGCATGGGGGTGTAAGGTGTGGTATCTATCAGTTACACAGTCACATCTGTCCCTTTTATCACATCTAGTTTAAAAAAAGAACAGTGAAAATGCTCAGCTAAGCTTTATAGCAGGACTTAAATAACTGATGGCACATCAGTAACGGCACAGCGGCTTTGTCCCTCTTTAACATATAGCCTACGGTTACAGCCCTTCTAATCTTGAATATTTTACTTAAACGTGCATGGTAAGTGTTGATGTTTCAGCCCATATTGTTGGAAATACTTGGCTTTCATATCAGCAGGCTGTCTGGACGGCTCTGAGGGTTGATCTCAAAATCTGACAAAGTGCCAACCAAGTGTTTCGACAGGAGTGTGAAATGCAGCCTTTGTGTTTGCATCACCTGTATTCAAAGAACGCATGGCTGTATCCTAAATCTATATGAATGTTTGGCCCTGCAAGCGAGCACGAAGTCTGGCAGGATAAGAGGGTCAAAATGATCCTAAATTGCGTCCAGCTCTTTCTAGTCTGATGTCTGTGTACTCTGTAGCTGTTGTACATGTATGTATTTTGTATGTCTGTTTGTTTTTCTGCTGCTGCTTACCTTTTCTTTTTATTTATTTCTTTTTTTTGTAAGAGTAAAAATCAGCCTTTTGAATCCTACACAGAATGTGGTTTCAAGTATTTTTGAGGAGTGGTACCTGGAAAAAAGTGAAACCATGATGTGAATTGTCTTTTTCTTTTTTTCTTTGTTTTTCTTCACAGTACACCTCCAGCATGCGGGCAAAGTACCTCGCCAACAGTCAACCAGATCCCAACAACACTCCAGCGCATTAGACCCCGACAGGCTCATCTGGTCTGCAGCACTGATGCCACTGAAGTCACTCAGAAAGCCCCTCCATCATCTTTTTTTTTTTCCCCCCATAGATAATTTTTCTCTCAGTCTCTTGCTTCTTGCTGCCTGACTTGACTTAATATATGAAACCAAATGTGCTTTCACTGGCTGGTTGAAGCAGAGCTTTGGGACATCCATCAAATCTCATCTCATGAGTTATGAGTGCAGGAACTTGTCTACATCTCCTCGGCTTCGTTTACTACTGCACGAATCATCATTGGTGCTGGGAAATTAACTCTGACATGATGGTGCCAGGGCTGACTTTGAATCTTTCTTTTCTTTTTTTGTCTTTATGAATGCACCATGACACGTACCAGTCACATCTAACAAGCATTGCTGTGTCAAGGACTCTGGAAATGCTCATAGACTAACATTGATTACTACTGGTTGTTTTGATTTGTAAAGTACTGTACCATACTCAGAGAGGAATACATTGCACATTCATACAAACTTTTTTTTTTTTAAGTTCATGTATTTTTTTTGTCTCCTCTAAAGCATAACATACAGGAAAAAAGAAAACTTTTTTTTTCTCAGTTCCTCAGCACTGCTTTCTGCTTACTGGCTTAAAAGTACAAGGTATTGTTATTTTTAATGTCTACACGTGACACATGCACCACACACTTGGATTTCTCTGGCACTGGCATGCTGTTGCATTTTTGTCTTAAACCTGATTTCTGGAAACCGCTTTCCTGCAGTATTGCACGTCTTATAGTCCTTTGAAAGAGAACTTTATTTTCTTTTTCCTTTCGAGACCCTGTTATTTCCTGTGGAGTGTGCGTGTTTTATTTTTTGTTTGTTTTCAGACTGTGTTGAGCCCCTGTTACACAGCCAGGACTGTGTGAAGCTGTGATTGTAGCTCATAATTTGGATTGGACAAAGATGAACTGTGTTGTAGGGAAGCAGCACTTAGTGAGATGATTAATTTTTCTTTTATATACTACTGGAAGCAGTAAAAAAGCAGACACTTTTAACTATCTATATATATATATAGAGAGAGAGATGGTGAAGCAGGGGAGTGTGTGAGATTTCTTTTTATATTCCTTTTTATTTTCTTTCCCCTTACACACTTCAGGATAGTATGCATTAACCATGTTCCTGTTAAATAAAATCATGTGCTCCCTTAGCAAAACTGGGACTTGTCCACACACATCTATATCCGATGATACCTTCCCTGCAAAATGAAACCGCTTCCTCCTCCCAGTGACTAACTCTCTTAATCCAAATGTGTATATAAAAAGAAAATATGCATATCTCAACAGAAATTTCAGGAGAAGCTTCATGCATAGGCAGTGCAGTGTTTCTCAAATGTGTTTTAGCATTTATAATCAAAAACTGTTACGGGTGAGTGGATGCTGTGAAGGGATTGCAACAACTGTGCTCTCTGTACAATCTGAAAATTCTTTGCTACGTTTCCTGTTGAAGCATGACAAACTTTGCAACGTGCAGTGAGATGTTTGTACTTCTGCTTCCTCAGCTCGCTTCTTAGATGTGCTTCGTGATCAGTACAAGAGGTGATGTTGAGACTGTGCCAACAAGTTAAGCACAACCCTTACTGTTTTGTTTTGTTTTTTTAATCTCTTTACTTAAAGTCTGTTGAGAAAATGAGCCTGACTGGTTCGAACCACCTATATTCTGTTAAATGTTATTACACTGATGCAGTTTTTCTCCTTTAGATAGTCATACTCTTTGTTGTTTTGTAATGCAATGCTATTATACTGGTTATAAACTATTACAAAATGAAGAAAAAATTGTGAAATTGGCATTTTAATTTCTACATTTTTAAACAACTTTTTTTTTCTATTGGGTTTGCTAGTTTATTGTTTTTAGTTTAGATTTGTAGAAGCACCGTGTGTTACTTCATTAATGTGAATATGGTAAATAGACTTAAATTTTTCATTAAAATTTTTGTGGAGGAAAAAAAAATCACTGTAGATGTAACTTTTTTGTAAACACTGTGGTCGTCTTGAGCTTGAATGCTGTGTTTCAAAATTAAAGAAACCTTAAATCTAGTGCAGTAGGTCATCGCACTTCTTTGTGCTGTTGAGACAGAAAATCCCTCCTGACATCCAGTAGGTAGCAGCAAAACTTCACTGTAGTTCTTATAGACAACTGTTCAACTGCTCAAATATTTAATCAGCCAGTTACATGGCAGCGACTCAATGCATTTAGGCACGCAGATACGGTCAAGACGATCTGCTGAAGTACAAACCAAGCTTCAGAATGGGGAAGAACGGTGACTTAACAGACTGTTGCATGGTCTGATAATCTTATAGATTAACATACAAGATTTTCTCACACGACCATCTCTAACGTTTAGAGAGAATAGTTTGAAACTGAGAAAATATCCAGGGAACAGCAGTTCACCAAATTCCTTCTTGATGCCAGAGATCAGAGAAGAAAAGTCAGACTACTTAAAGCTGATAGGAGGCAACAGTAACTTATTACAACTAAGGTTGAGAGTGCAACTGAGTTATGCACTCTCTGAACACTCAACATATGTAACCTTGAAGCAGAAGATTACAGCAGCAGAGGATCACACCAGGTAGGAAACTGAGCCTACAATTTGCACAAGCTCACCAAACTTGAACAATAAAAGACTGGAAAATATTGCTGGTCTGATGAGTCTTTTATTTCTTCTGTGACATTTGGATGGCAGGGTCAGAAATTGGAGTAAACAACAAAGTATGGATCCATCCAGCCTTGTATCAACAGTTCAGGCTGGTGGTGGTGTAATGATTTGGGTGATACTTCTTTGTGTACTTTGGGCTCCTTAACATCAGTTGAGAACTGCTTAACCTGAGTATTGTTGCTGGTCGTGACTATGCCTGCATCACGACAGTGCACCCATCTTCCAGTAGGATATCACGCCATACCTCAAGCTCAAAGTCTCTTGGCCGTCCCTTGTACAAGACTAAAGACTAGGAAGGACAGAGCCTTTCGGTCTGTGCCACTAAGGCTATGGAAAAGCTGACCACTCCAGCTCCATTTAGCTGACTCTGCAGAGTCTCCTGCTACTTTGTTATGTTATGTTTTAATGTGTGTGTGTGGGTGGGTTTGTTTTATTTGTTTGTTTGTTTTTTTGACAAGTTTGATGGACTAACAGTCACCAGATCCTGATCCAATAGAGCACCTTTAGAATATGGTGGAATAGAGGTTTGAAATTATGGATGTGGAGCCAACCAATCCACAGCGACTGTGTGATGTCATCACGTCAATATGACCTAAAGTGTTCGAGGAATGTTTCCAGCACCTTGCTGAGTCTATACTGTGATGAATGAAGTTAGTTTTGAAGGAAGGAGTCCAACTCTGTACAAGCAAAGCGTACCTAATAGAGTGGCTGGTGAGAGCATACATCTAAATTGATGCTGTTTAGAAATTATGTTTTATGTTCACTTTGGTCTGTTTTTGTTTTGTTTTTTTGGTAATTCTCTTTAAGCATCAAGTGCTCTCCGATGTCACTACATTTAATGTAAACATACAGCACAAACAAAACAGGATATGAGCTTGACTATTTTAAACAGCTAAGTTTCTCAGAAAATGTCAAGGCGATACTTTCATTTTCAGCCCCCACATGCTGCTGTTTTCAGAGACAGAGCTCTAAAATTACAGTACGCTGTTGGTGAACTTCGTGCAGCATTTAGCAGCTAAAATGGCGGGAATCCTTTGCAGTCACTGATGCAAAAATGACTCCAAATAACTGAAAATGTTTAAAATGTTTCACGCTCTTTAAAATGTGCTGATAAATCAGCTGGTTTAAGAGCTTTTTGGACCCTGAGGGGACATTTGTGAGAGCTCAAACTCCAGAAATTCATTTTAAAATGTGCTCCTCAAACTTCAAGTCTTCAAATCGACTGAAGTCAGCATTGAAGAGGAAGTGTCCTACTCAAAGAAATCTTTGGCAGGCAAAGTAAAACTCATGCAAACATGGATTCACCTCTGTTTGCACCATTTTGTTATGAGCTGTTGCATCTGTGGATGCCAAAAAGAAAGTCTTCATAGCAGTGACTGGATACTGACCTGATGCTAACTGTCTCCTGCATGTACCACATGTAGTATAGATAAAGCTATAGAATTTAAATTTACCAAGCCAATTATCAAAACTGGTAATAGTTCCATGAACCTTTGAGCAAGGCATATTACATGGTAGATACTATTGGAAACACTTCGAAAAAGCATAAACGGCACAAATAGAGTGGAAATCATCCAGAACAAAGGTTTTTTAACAAGGCTGTAAACATGTTTATTTCTGCTGCTGAGTTGTTGTAATTTGACATTTTAATTACTTTTGAGACAAACAAGATAAAAGATAAATCTTTGCACTTTAGATATTTTGGTAATGTCATTTTTATGGGTAATGTGTTATAACAGTCTGATTCACTCACTGACTAACTCTGTCTCCTAAAAATCATCAATTCAGTTCAATTCAACAGTATTTACATACAAATGAGCTGGACTGAACTGAATTAAAGGGGGGAAACCCCCAACAATCCCTTACGAGGAAGCACTTGGTGACAGTGGTGAGGAAAAACTCCCTTTGAAAAGGAAACCTCCAGCAAAACCAGGTCCAGGGAGGGGCATCTGCCTCTGGATTGGGGGGTAACGCTGGCCTCATTTTCTTCTTTTTCTTGCAGATTCTCCTGGAGTGTCTCATTTTGGGTCTGAGAATGATCTGGTTTGGAAATGTTGGACTCAAAGGCTGCCGCAGTACAATCTTCTCTTCTTCTGTTTGCTGGAGTTTGTTTTTGATGTTTGTGTTGTCCTGGTTTTACTTCTCTGCAATTTCCAGGTAGAAAATTTTTTTCCAGTTCTTGTTTTAAGTTTTGTGCCTTCAAATAATTTTTTTCACTAAGGGTCTCAATAGTGCAGAGTTTGACTCTGAGCTCTGTGATCTCACAGCGGACTTCCTCTTCCTGTTCTCTGCGTTTTGCAATTTTCTCTTCAAGATTTTTGAAGAGCTGATCGCAGAGTCGATTTCATCCTGCTGTTTCTTACATCGGATCTCCAACTCAGCTTCTCTTCTGCATTTTCTCTACTCCACTTTAGCTGCAGGCAAATCCAGTCATTCTGGGATTTGTTCTTGGTACCTTTGTGGTTTCCAGCTACCAATTTGTAGTGATTTGTTTGCTGCCCGTGCAGATAAACCTTCAGTTGGAATCTCAGCACAGGAATCTCATCTCTTATATTACATGGAGGTCTGTCATCATTGGGTAGAAAGTGAGCATTGGGCCAATGTTTGTGTTTCGTTGCATACTTTTCACGTGCCTCATCTTTATTCTAAAAGCTCACTGTAAGTCTGAAAGGGAAGGTTTACTAGATAGTAGTGAGGCATCCTATGAAGTACAGTTGGGAGATAGTAGCACTGATAAAAAGACAAGAGGTCAAGCTGAAGATCCCAGAATCAACAAGAAGATGATGGTAATTCACATCTTTCTGGTTTGCATTATAAATTTTAATTTCCAGAGTTATTTCAGTTACTGTAGAGAAAACATATGAGCAGGTTTGCCTCCTCCGAGGAATTTACAAAAATTATATTAAAAGGAATTGGCAGGAAAAATTTGTATTACCATTTAAAAAAAAGGCTGAGAGGGGTTTCCAGTTGCCTCATAAGTTACGGTGTAGATTTCCCTCAAAGCATAATTCAAGCATAAAAGCATCTGTTTCTTCAGCTAAAACGGGGGCGGCATGTCCAGCTAATGTGTAAAAATTACATGTGCCAACATTTTGAATGAAATGTAGAGGAGAAAATTTGAAGGTTTTGGGGTCATTGTTGCCTTCCTTTTGCAGAAGAGTCTGATTTTTTTTTTTTTTTTTTTGTCTCAGGTTTATTTCTGTCGCTATGCAGTAACATACGACAGTGTGGTTGTAGTTCAATGTGAGCTGAGGAGAATAGGCAGCCTTGTGTTTGTGACATCTCTGGGCAGACAGCAGGCGAGAGGTCAGTGTCAGCACCGGGCCACTAGTCTGGTTTTGTCAACTTCCTTCATACCGCCAACCAGCTGCTGTTACCCCGTTTGATACTGCAACTGATCATTCAAGAACAGACAAACAGACTTTTGTATTTTAAAAATACCCCTTTTTTATCTTAAAACTAGCTACTTTATTTTAATTCTTTAACTATGTGTCACATTTGTCTATCAAAAATGTCTCTTCTTAGTTTAGCCTACTGAAAAACAGTTGTAATATTCAGATTCACTTTTTCCCCGAATGATAAATGCCAAGATTACATCATCTCCCGGGCTCCTGCTGTTTTTTGTGCGGGCTGAGCAGTAAACAAACAAAGCACGATGGAGGCAGGGAGGTTTTCACAGCCCGTCTAACACAGAGACGCAATTGAAATTTCACACAGCCTCACTGTCGAGGAAATTGAATTACACTGCTTGTTGCTGGACTGGAGGAATGCATTACTAATGCTTTGAGGTGACGAGCTGAATGGAGAAGGGGAAGGAGGAGGGAGCAGTTGGGGAGGGTGAGACTGCACCCTCTGACCCCGCCCCCCCAAAACCCTCAGACAGACACTTCCTGAGTCTGCTTGGGCTCTCTTCCAGATGGTCGGACCATGGCTTTCCTTCTTCTCTGCCTTCTCAGTGCCAAGCAGCTGCATGACTGACGGCCAGGAGACACACAAGAGTTGAACCTCACAAGGCAATTAAGACCTCCATTTAAAAGTGCACCAGTGTAATCAGCCTAAACCTCAGGGCTGATATTGCCCCTCTGAAATCTTTCTGGCGCATCCTAATTCAGCTCTTATATCAAACAGCAGGCATTGAAAAAAAAAAAAAGAGGATAAGCAATTTTAGCAAAAAAACCCCAAAAAAACCCCAAACAGAACTTTATTTGAATTTATTTTTTCTTGACTTTCTGGAAGCATCAAGTTTCCATTTGGCAAGTGAAGTTGATGATAGTTACACACAAAATACCTCTATCAGGGTCAAGTTGGGCTCCGTCTGTCGGCTTTAAATGTTGACCGCCATTCACTCTCTTACATACACCATAAAAAAGAAGGTCCACCCTCTTTCAATTCAAAGGTTTTATGCATTAAGATATAAACTTTTAGAAATGCAATGTTACAAAGTTTCTTAAGTTCATTGAGGCTTGCAGGCATTAATTTATGCACAGATTTCTTAAGACCCTGCTAGCATTGTGGTACATTGAGGTCTGGCCATTGCTACACTCTGTTATACATTTGCTGTTGTGCTTGGGATCATTGTCCTGTTGCATGAGCCCGTTTGAGCCAAGCTTACCTTGAATACGTTGGTATACCAAAAAGTTCACGATCGACTCAGGTGCCCCGCTCCCGTGGCTGCAATCATCACTGCTACATCTTATTGTCTGACAGTATGATTTGTTTGTGCTGTGTTTGGTGTTCTGTAAATGTGGTGCTGTGCATTATGGACAAACATCTCCACTTTGTTCTCGTTTCTCCAAACGCCGTGATTCCAGAAGTCTCGTTGTTTAATTAGAAGCTACAAGTCAAGTTTCAAGTCAAGGTTTTGAACTCAGAACAGCTGCTTTTATTCAAAGTAATGCAATAAGAGCAGTGAGAGTGAAGCAAGAATAAAAAAATATGTGTGCTGACTAACTAAATGAGGAGCAACTGCTTACTAAGTTCAGTAAAATAAAGGCCTCCTCACGTTTGTCACAGCAATACAGTCATGTCACTTTTGTGGGTTGTTTTCTGTGATTGACTCAAGGAATGAATCTCAAGGAAGCTGACTTTTTGTGATGAAAGACACTCATCGGAGTAGAAAGTTGAAAAATGTTGTTGGTATATTTGAATATTTGAAAAATACACACAACGGGGTTAATGATCATCATTGTTGATATGCAGGCTAAATAAAATAAAATAGTAGAATCTTTTCAGAAGGTTTGAGAGATGATTAATGAAAGACTAAAGTTCCACACACTTTTCTATTACCTGTGATTTTAGTGAAATCACTTTTATTTTACAATTAGATGGCGTCAATTATGCTGCCTTTGTGGTCACAAACCTAAAAGATGATGACCCACTGGTGTTATTTTAAAATGTGTTGTACATCCTAAGATTATCATAGCTTTTGTATTTAAACTACAGCTGTTAGTGGCATAAAATGGAAAAGTTCCATGTAATTATGAATGGTTCTCACGCTTTGCCATTTCTCATCTTGTCATCACAGTATAGTTGAGGCAAAATCTACACGTGAGCACCGCCGTGTCCTGTCACTGCTTTGTTGCTCAGCGGGAGTGGAGGAAACCGGGCGCCTGGCTTGTCCCTTTTGTGGCAAAGCTCCGAGGGAGGCTGCTGCGTCCTGAGAGTCAGCACTCACATCATTCACACCTCACCTCCTCCTTTGTGCACATCACCCCAAGCAGTCAGTGGGAGCACGTAGCCGAAGAAAGATTTATGGAGCAGGCCATTTATCCATGTCCTTGCTTTTTCCCCCCCTTTTTTCTGAGCCCTGCTCACTGAGATGCTTCACGACTTTCTCAAAGTTTCCTTCCTGTTCTTCTGTGTGAAGAATTTGTCATGATCCAGTGGTTCACCACCAACTCCAAAGAAAAAGCCCACATAAGACATTTAACCACATGATCTCATCTAGCAGCCAGGACATTAAAGTTTTCTTATTACCAAGGTTACGAGAAACATTCAAAAACACCGTCTAAATGAGGAGAGAGTCACAGTTTTTGCATTCAGACACATCTAAAAGGTCTTTTAGTGGCTTTGGTCAAATATTATGAGCATAATGTAAAACCTTTGGTTGCTTGGTGAGAGTGTTCCACCAGCTGTCCTCCACATAAAAGTCTGGTGCATATCAAACCAAAAATATCCTTAACAGTTGGTTACCAGAGTGTTGCATTGTTATGTGGAGATGAGTTATCAGTGCCTGAGGTCATACACCAGCGTTTGCACCCTCATTTGCATTTATGCAAAACCTCTTTAACCTTTCATGCAAATGACCTTCAAACAATGAATTTACATAGCAGTACCAAATAATTAAAAACCCAGCTCGCCCGTGATAGACTCGAGACCTGTCCAGGGCTTACTCTGCCTTTCGCCCTCTGACAGCTGGGATAGGCTCCAGCCTCCCTGCGGCCCTGAACTGGACAAATGGTTGAGACAATGAATGTGTAGATGGATGGATTAAATCACCATGCAGAAATGTAATGTTAGCCATGTTATTTTAATGCAGAGTTACTGAAATCAGTCTTTTAAGCCATGTATATACACGTTGGGTCACTGTGTGAAATGTAAATTTAAAGACAATGAGTGGTACTAAAAAAGAAACAGGAGGAGGAACATTTTAGAGTAAACTGACAACAGGTCATAACATAACATGGAAATCATTGCATAGGTTTAGGAACACTTCCAGAAAGCTTACCGTGCCATCAACAAATGCATGTTTAAGCTAAAGAACAAGCTATGTGTGAACATGGTACAGAAACGCTGCAGTCTTCTCTGGGCCAAAGCTCATTTAAAACAGAATGAGACAAGGTGGGAAACTTTTCTGCGGTCAGACGAATGAAAGTTTCAGATTCATTTTGGAAAACATGGACACCGCATCCTCCGGGCTAAAAAGGAGCGAGACCACCATGCTTGTTAACGGGACTCGGTTCAAAAGCCTGCAATTCTGATTGGATGGGGTGTGTTAGTGCCTGTGGAATTGAAAGCTTGGACATCTGGAAAGTCAGTGCTAAAAGGTATATACATATTTAATGTTCCTGATGTTTATGAACTGTTGCTTAAAAAAAGAAAAAGAGAGAGAGGATGCTAAACAGTGGTAAATCAAATTCAAACAAGCTTGTGTTTTTCTTGATATGATAATAAAATATGGTATACGCAAATCCTCACATTCTGTTTTTATTTCCATTTTTCTAAAAATTCCAACATTTTGGGAATTTGAGTAGTATGTAAATCCAGTATCTTTTTAGATGTCATCATCTTATCCATGTTTGTAAAGCTGATAACTCCTGATCAGCTGTGCAGCCGAATGAGAAAATGAGCATGGCACTTACAAACCATCTGTTGAACATTTCCAAAACATCATTACACTGATGCAGTTTTCTTGTTTGGGGGAGCTGTCATATTCTCGTTGCTATGTGTTACCCAAGGCATATACAAAGTGATGGGTTTTAACCTCGTCATTTTGTATTTTTAATCTTATTAAAGTCAGTCTTTCTAACACTTTTAGTACTTTAAAAATCATCATGTTGAAAAATGTGACCTTTTTCTCCCACGAGCAGCACAGTAACACGGAGAATATACTCATTTTAATTGTTCATTATGACTGTTTTACTTGTCTGTCTAACTTTTATAAACTATTTACATGTCTCATGCAGTATAATCTAACTGTATTGATTACTGCATGTCAAACACTTTAGCTGCTTCAATAAAGGATCAGAAACTAAATCCTGCGCAAACAACCAGGGGGCCACAAGCCAGTGTACTCCTAGTGCTGGTCCCAAGCCCAGAATAATGGGGAGGAGGGTTGTATCAGATCTTAGCCAAATCAAATATGAAGAAATGAGCGTTCCATACTGGATCGGTTGATGCCTGAGCTAACAACAACCAGCACTGGTGTTGGTGCTGATCAGCAGGCTCCCATTGGAAACGGTTCTATTGTTGGACGGAGTTTGGACTGTGACTTGTATAGGAGAGAGCTGGCTGATATGATGAAGACCGGGAATGTAGATGTATAAATTATACGTACAGAAGACCAGGTGGAAGAGAACGAAAGGCTAGAAGCATCCAAACGGTTCGACCATGATGGAAGTAGGGGTGTGGACAGGATTAGGAAAGAGGATGTCAGAGGGACACTTCAGGTTGAGTGGATTAGACATGGAGGAGGGAGAGTGGACACAGTAGACAAAGGATGCTGAAGATTTAGCTGCTGAGTAAGAGCACCACAGAGGAGGTTTATGGATGTAGAGAAGAAGCACATGCAGAGAGTTGGTGTGACTGAAGAGAATAAAACAGAGGCACTATGGTGACCTCTAAAGGAAACAAATGAAAGAAGAAGATGGCAGAGTACAGTAGAGTATAAAGCCCAGATACTGATGACAAAATTCCAACTAAAATAAAGAAATATAATTACAATTTTGTAAAAATGTCAATGCTTAAATTAAACAAGATTTCTGTTGGAAATCAATCAGGACGATTATGTGACTTTTTTAAACATGAGAGCTGAGATAAGATTTCTCTACAAGCTGGTTTTCCTCAACATTCCTCAAGCCCTCCACTCGAGTGCTGCTTAGTAAGTTCAAGTCGTTCCATTGCCAGGATATGTGATACCTGGATTATGGTAAACTCCCAATTTAGGATGGCCTATAGAGCACATGCAGAGCAGGATTAAGTTCTGTGCCAGTTGTTGTGAGATCTCTCCGCGGGCCCTGTCCCGCCGCTCCTAATCCTGCAGACAATGCAGGCTGTTAATTGGAGACTGACTGATATAGCAGAGGAGAGTCACGAAGACAATGTGCGAGTGGCCTGCGTCGCTGTAATCCTCTACACTCTGAGGAATGTCCCTCTGTGGCAAGCATCCATACCTCACCAGATCTACTCCCAGCACCCCTTTTCCATACACACACACAAGGGGTTTTCCATTCTACTGACAGTTACAGTGTTGTTAATGAGTGAAACACGAGGAGGGGAGCACCTTTGCAGAGTTGTGAAATTTCACATTTTCCTCTCAAAACGCTGATAGGAGGTGTAAAAAAACACACGGGGGTGTTTGTGTTTTAAACAGACTGTTAACAGGCTAATTCAAGTGTTTCCGTCATTCCAGACCTGTGACACTTTTAGATCTGAAATATACTGACATCTCTTCATCAAAAACCGAATCTAAATACTAATGTGTATTAAACAAACCTTAATTAAATAAACTATCAATGCTGTCGCACAATGACAAAGAGTAGAAAGATCCCCAGGCTTTAGCTAACTTTACATTTCTTTTATTCCTATTTTAGATATTTTGTGTCTCTTAAGTCATTTTGAATTTTGTTATATTTCTCTTTGCGGCTTCTTTTTAAGTCTTTCTGGTTGTTTTGCATCAGCTTGTCTCGATTCTTGCTTTGTCGCTGTTGTTATTGTCTCTGTGGTGGTTTTGAAAGTCTTCATGGTCACAGTTTCGATCATTGTGTGGTTCCAATGTGTGTCGTTGTGGTTGTGGTTTTGCCTCTTTGTGTTGATCTGTGTGTTTTGTGTGACTTTTTGTGGGTTGTCAGTAATTTAATGTCTGTTTATTTTTTCTCCTGTGATGATTTTGCATTACTTTAATTGTTTAGGCTCTTTGCGGTTGAGTGTTTGACATTTAGCATTTCACTTCATACTGAGGTTCTGACCCTGGCTCCATACCTGGTAGGGTAGGGTAAACACTGTGGATGGCCATCTAAATACCAGGTGGACTAGTTCTTTATCATTTTGAACTGAGTGAAAAGCTTTCCCAGTAGTCATAAAACACTTAAAACCGCTCTCAGTCTGTTGGGTCATTACATGGGTGACAGACAAGACTCTCCGTGTTTTTATATTCAGTTTCTCCCCCTCGGTGAAAACATGTGGGTGGGCAGAGAAGCTGCATTTCTCCTAAACCATGACTCAAACTGAGACAAACACAAGTCATGTTGGCTTTTTTATGTTTTGTCAACAGAACGCGACAGACATTTTGGATACTGGATTCTTTATTAGTGAACAAACCCAGAGAAACAGCCCCCGGGTAACATTTCACCACGGTTCACCGACGGGCAGGTGCTCCGCCTGAGGTGCCTGTTTGCGGTGACAGGTGAAATCGTTCACCTGTCACCGCATCATACATATGCAAAACACTTGAAATCATTCCACCTCTTTCAACCAGTCATTCTAAACTTTCCATCAACATTTCCTACGAGCCTTTCAGTGACATGCAAAGTACCTGATTCAGTTTTTACTGGACTAATTACTCAGGTAGTAAGCACACTCTTTTCATGTTTTGCAAAAACAAAAGTATTTATAGCTGTTAAATATTGCAGTTTCTTTTTTCTTTTTTTTTTCTCTTTTTTTTCTTTTTTTTGTGTCCCGTTTGGATCTTTAGCCATCAGAATTGTTGTCTTAAGGCCAAGAAAGATGCCAAGCGGATTTATTTTACCAAGTGGATCATCATGGCCTTGCCATATTGGTCCATTTGATTGACCTTTATTATAATTATGAATTTATTTTATTTTCAGTTGCTACAAACGGGACAGACATGACTGGGGGATAGGACAGGGAGAAAGAATGAAAGAAAGAGTTTCTAAGAGTCTGATTGCTGCTACATTTTGTGTCCAACACGCTCTCTTCTTTAACAAAGCTCTGTTCAATCAGTCTCCCTGTGTGAGGGTGAAGACTTGGCCTAAGCTCTGGGTGGAAATTGAAATGCTAATAGCATACACTTAAAGCCTCAGCCTGGCTGTGTTATCCTGCATTTGCTAGCTGGTAACGGATATAATTAGAATAGCAAGGAAGGCAAATATTGGAAAACCACCAAAAGAAAAATATGTAACAGTGATAATTGTTTCAGAGTTGCTCAGAGATCTGAATTACACGTAACCTCCAGGAATTGGTGTTTTCCAATCCTCTCTTGGCAAATTTGTAAAAGCATCCAAACTTCTTTTTTTATTGACTTGTACTTTTAATGATTTACAACTGGGAAAACTCTGTAAAACTGCAACCGACTCTGAGTTTTCCTCCAAGGTTAAAAAGATTAAAGACAGATTAGACCGAGATTCTAATGATTTGTTGTTTATATAAAAACCTTTCCCTCTTGCAGGAAAAGATCAAACTGCTGCTGATCCAATTACTGTTTGCACATTCACAGTTTAATAATACAAGAGTTTTGCACTTAAGCCACATTGTCTTTTTCCCATGGGTGCAGTGCCAGGGAACAGATCTTTCTCTTCCTCTTAGCAAGACGAAGAAGCAGAATAAATGTCTACGAATCAAAGTGCCTCTATTGCTCACTTTAGTTATATGTGTGAAACCCGTGTGCAGATTAATTGGAAATGTTTTGTGAGTTAAAACAGAAGAGAAGCGGGGAAATTTAGGTTGCAGAGGGCTCTTGCTGTGTTTGAACATGAGCTTTAGACACATGAAAGACTCAAGCTTTTCCCACTATACATCCATGGAAGACAAAGCTGTGATTATGGTTTGTGGTGAGGATGTTTGCTGTGAGTGATTTGTCTCCCATGCAAGGCTTTGGTGATGGATCTTCAGTTCAGTGTCTCCCAGAGTTCAGCCGGGATGTGCTTCGTTTCAAGTAAACTATTTATTTTAGGATAAAAAAAAGAAAAAAGAAAAGTTGTTTTAATTAATATTTCATTCTTCACAGTGCAGAAAATAAAGTGTGGCAGATTTCTGCCTTCTTTAAAAAGTTCCCGTGTTAGTAGTAATTTGGGGGGCTTTTTGTTCCTTTGACATGTTAAATCCCTTGTGGGAAGACACTGAATTGCCGTCCGTCATAACAAGTGGTGGAAAATAAAAACTAGATAAAAATAGCAACACTTCAGTGTAAAAAGAGTCCATTACAGACAAAGCTGATATTGTTGATACATAAAAACATTATTAAATATAGGGCGGAAAGTGTGACCCACCAGTAATTTTTTATTTTGAGCCCAGCATGAAAAAGTCCACTCCTGTACATTTAATCTATCACATCTTGTTATAGCAGCACACAAAAACATATCATTTCCCTTAAATGACAACTCTTCTGGTCTACCTGTCAATCTAACAGTGAATCTAACAGCCACCTCCACTGATAAATAAACATTTAAACTGGCACAACAATCAAGAATTTGTTGTGTGTGCGGTTTTAAATTTCTTTGGACTCTTTTTTTTAATATTAACCAGGGTGGCTGTAGCACAGAAGGTGGAGTGGCTTGTTAAAAGGTCAGCGGTTTAATATCTGACACTTCTAGTCTGCGTATCAAAGTATCCTTGGGCAAAACACTGAACCCTAAGTTGCCCATGATGAATCCATCAGAGTGTGTGAATGAGGTTTGTGTGAGTGTTCAAATGGAATAGAAAATCATTCTATGAGTGCTTTAATTACGTGGTTTCTGTTTGGTCTTGTTGTTCTTAGATTTGATGATGGTTAGGCTCTGATTCCTGTTTTGATGTTCATTATCATTCCTGTGATAACTGGAATGACTGCGCATTGGTTATTCTTGGATTTATAGAGTTTAGTGTTAGTTTTGTTTTATTTTAGCTGTTATTTGTGTTTCATTTAGTGCGCGGGACGCTCCTGTGTCTAGTTTGCACATTCTCCTCATGCCTGTGTAGATTCTCACTTGGTACTCTGGCGTCTTCCCACAGTCTAAGAACATGTGGTTTTAGGTTAGTTGGGGGATCTAAATTGTTTGTAGATGCCAATGGTTGTCTTTATGTATGGCAGCCAGTCTAAGAAGTACCCTTCCTCTTACCCTATAACAGCACGGATAAGTGCAGGGAGGGCTGAGAACACCCGGGCCTCCGGCTGCTTCTTTCATCATAGTAATATCTGTTGAATATTGGATTATGAAAAGCCATCTCTGAATGTAGAGGGGATGTGTATCATGAGCACAACCACTACAATTCATGCTGAAAGGGTCATTTTCTTTCATTGTAAAGTCATGTGTACTACAGCTATCAAATCCACACAGAGGAATTAAAAATAAGCCTCAGCTATAAAGTAAAACTGAAATACTCATATAGACCAGTCTTTAGCATAGTCACAGGTCTTTAACCTGCCAGGCTGTTTGTACAAAGTCTGATATCTAAATGCAGCAACGTGAAAATCATCATCATCCTGTGTCTTGCAGATTCTACTAAGGCCGCTTCCACACCTAAATCAAACTATTTCCTGTACTGATATGTCATCTGAAACAGGCTGTCTTTTGTGGTCTGTTACTCCCGAGAAAGGACAAGTGTGGAAAAAAAACCTTGAATCTCCCAGTGTCGTCCAGAGTTCACGAGTGACAGTTTTGTTACAAGATTTAATGTGTGATTTAAGTTCAAGTGTCCATAAAGGACCAAGTACTACAAATAGGATTAATGTGAGCATTAAGTGTAACATCTTAAGCTTGCAAGACAGTCAAATAAAAACATTACCAAAAAATGGAAAGTTTCTCAGTGGTTATACATTTTTATTCAGCGTTTTAGGTCCCACCGTGGGTCCCATGGTAGTTAATACCAGGATCAGCTCATAATCCCTGAGGAGCCAGTTATTGGGAATGAACTGGTCAAACCCTCCAGATACTGGAGAATAAAACACCACAGTCATTTAGCACAGTTTAAAGCAGTCCCACAAAAAAAAAAAAAAAAAAAAAAAAAAATACAGGTCATTAAGTGTATGTAAACCACAAAGGGGGAAATTACATTCTAAGCATAGACAATCCCTACTCATTTAAACAAAGGCACAGTACACAATACTGTAATCAAGATGTATAGCGTAACCCAATATGGGTGAGAAATGACACAGAGGGAACACAGACACCTCCATGAGGAAACGCTGATGTCGCTTTCACCTCGCAGGCCTCAACAGTAACCAGCTGATGTTATGTGTAAATAAGGAACATTCATATTGACAACAACACAGAGGCTCAACAGTCTTTTGTGCAAACTATTATAGACTGCGGCTCAGTTTACCCATCTGGTTCTCCTTTTCTGTGCTACTGATTCAAACTGCTCTTGCTTTTCTTCTTCGAATGGGAATCATCCAAACTAAAAAGACAGTAATTCTTCTCTGTTGTACCTTTCAGAGGTGAGGAGCAAACATCAGCCCATTTGAAACACAGCTGTGCAATATTAAAAAATAAAAAAATAAAAAAAAAGACTTGTCAAAGCAAAGCAAAGGTGACTATAACCCCAAAGCAAAATCTCTACCACTCATTACTTTTCCTTGATTGTAACTAATGCAAGGAGTGTTATTAAATACATCAAAAGGAGCAAATGTTGAGATTTTGAGGGGTTATTTTTGTTTTTTTTTGTTAGTTTGGGACAAATCTGAAGTATATCATTAGAGGACGTAAACTAGGTAAGTTCGTGAAATAAAAACAAAACTATGAGGAAGGGAAAAGTGCTTTGTCCTGATACACATCAGATTGGATCGCCAAAGGATGCATTTGAAAATCTGCCAACTGCCAGCTCAGGTTATGGGGAATATAACACTGTTAACTTAAAAGCACAACAACATCTTCATATTAGAGCAAATGTCCGGAGTCATCTGATACAAAAGAAATACCCAAAAAAGCCAATTAAATGAGAAAAAAGCCCAAAGCCTACAAACATAGACTTGAAGGGCTCTGCATTTTAAAAAGCAAAAAAAAAAGTGTTAATGTAAAGCTGGCAAAAGGCTCAAATATAAGACAATACATTCTATGAGAATAGCAGATACATTTACAAGCAACATGTACATCACAAAGCTCAACTGATTGCCTGCAAAGCTTAACGATGAAAGCTACTTCCTGCAGAGCTGAAGTCCTCCGACCGTACCCCATAATACGGGATGAGGCTCTGGCTCCAGAGAGGAAGGAAGAGTCCCGAGGCGGGCCGCACAGCAGCCCAGTAAAACTATTAAAAACCATGCACCACTGCAGCAAGAATACAGCAGCCACATGGTCTAATACCAAACACTGGTCTCCACGAGCCTTTCAGATACCGAGGCAAGACGGAGACGAGGATGAGAAAGGAGCGGTCGCCCTAATAGGGAACCTGGGGAGGACACCACGGGGTGTCTGGGTACAGGAGACAGTGCACAGACTTGAACCTGGAAGACAAGAAAAAGACTTAGATCTATGTTGAAAATGTGCTTAAATTAATACGTCTTATAATTAAGTAAAACAGCCCCTCACCTTGATGGATCCTCCTCTACTGGAAACGCTCCTTTCAAATTGATGATATTGCTCTTGTTTTCAAACATCCCATAACTTAGAGTGATCTGAAAAAAAGAGCAAAAACGTGAACACCACATTCACTCGGATTTGCCCTTTTCTCGAGGATGCAGAATGTCCTATAAGCCTCTCACCTGCTTGTGAATCTCAGATCTGGACACCTGTTGCAGGTTTTCCAGGTGGGAGTGGAACAGGTTGCTGCGGGTCAGGGGGACCCCCAGAACCGACTCGATGATGTAGCCGATGGTGCAGTCGTCCGGAAGACGGATCTTCTCGGCTGTGTTCATGAAGTGACCGCCACTAAAAAATAAGAAGTCACCTGGTCAGTGCCAGTGTACTCTGCTCTACTGTACGAATCCTTTCTACTGACAGGAAGTCACTTTGAAATTGTAACATGCCTCTGAAACACCTAAAGCCTTGCACCTACTTTCTTATAATGGCAGTTCTAGAGTCTCTGGGTGTTGCAAGCTGGTTACAGATCCAAGTAAAGACACGCCCAAGGTTGGCATTGTGATGTGGGTGGGGATTTGGGGCACTACTTCTTGCCTTTATTTTTATTGGGCTTTAGCTTAGAAATTTACTATTCCAAATGTAGTAATCCATTGGATCGACTATTGAGGACGTTTGGGGGTTTTTGTAGTTTATGTGTTCACTACAAGGCAAATGCAATCTTAGTGCAGCATAATTACAAATATCTTACCTGGCCCATGGACTCATCTTCAGCGCCAGACCCCGACTCACACAGAAACCTGCTCCTCCTGTTGCAAACCAGAAATTCACTGGTTTCTATAAAAGGAGAACGAAAAGGTTATTAATGCTACCATCTGGCGAGTCACCATTAAAATATATACTGCGATATCAACAACAATCTTCAGCATACCATCTTATTGTCGCCCAGCCTCTCTGTGGCCTCTATTGGCCGGTCCAGACTGGGTTTGCCGAGGTACATGTCCTGGGTGTGGGGGTACTGGGACAGGTGCTTCACCAGGGCCCGAACATTCACGTAATTGTCATCATCTACGTGACAGAACCACCTGCAAAACAGAATAGTTATTAGATCAAAGCCATTCTCGGCTAATGCACAAGTGAGCGTTTTCTAAAGCGATGCTTACTTTTTCCCCGACTCGATGAACTTGTCATATTCCACCGCCATCTTGCAAGACAGAGCTTGTCGGCTGTGTGCCGCAGAGCAGTTGGTGTTAATTGCATGACTCCCTGTGGCGGTCATGAAAGAGACAGAGTTATGGCTTAAAACATAAGGCATGGCATCATCAAAGAAGCATCTGTGTATTTCAAAGTCATCTTTCACAGAGGCAAAAAGCTCAGAGCAAAATTTTTATGGCATTTAAAATGGGATTCGGTTTCTCATTGATGGTGCCTTTCTCAAACAAAATGATCTTTGTTGGCAACTTGAAAGCTCCCTCATAAAACTTACCAATTTTCTTCTTCAGCTCATCATCTTCTCCATCTGTGAAGATGTACGTCTGTAAACAAACAAGGGAAGTCACAGATAAGGAGACTTGGCCTTCAGAACCACAAAATTATAGCTACTCTGGCTGATCATGTGAAGTGGCCACACGGTCTTATTCAACAGTGTGTTCAAAGTCTCTCTCCGTCACATCCAGCTGGTGTGATTAGCATCAATCAGCATTGCTTTTATGCAGTGGAAAACGCATTGAGTTAAACAGCCTCCTGCTCTAATAAAGGCCTTTTGTCCTGCATTTTACTCTCACCATGGCAACTATGCAGCCGCCCCGAAGCATCCCAGACAAACAACAAAGGAGGAGGCAGACTGTCCGCCTCCCACACACACACCCCGTTCATGTATCACATCCCGTGGCTGAGCCTCGTCGCTCTGCTGGACCTGCTGCCGAGCTTCAAAATGATTAATGCTGATAAAAACAGCAGCATGGAAAAAAATGTCTGTCTCTTTGTCTTCGCATCTGTGTGACTGACAGATTCAAAAACGTTAGAAGAATTAAAACCACCAGACTGCAGGCACTTGTTAAATGTAGCAATTAGTCATAAAAGGAGTAAAGAACAAAGGGCACCTTACAGGAACACACTTAAAAGAAGCGGGAAGAGATTAGACTTCTCTTTATGACAACTCACACAGAGCAGGTGCGAGCTGCTGAATAGCGGTGATGAAAAGGCGGCCGGCCCCAGGCTTTGTAACCGCCAGTAGTCTGTTTACTCTTCACCTCAGGTGAGGCAGCACCTGCCGAACACCACGCTATCCTATCTACGCCACGTGTCTCTACATGCCAGGTCATGCTCCCTTAACCCTCACTTACAGATAGAGCTCTAATGCCTGCACGTTCACCACCATCGCCCTGCTGCTGAGCAACTGCAATCTGTGATGTGCATCTATAAGCAGGCCGCTGACTTTACTTGAATTAAATGAAACATCGGTTGCTCCAGTTTAGTTTTTGTTTTTCCCCCCAACACAAAGCGAGGCTGCTCAAGCAGTTTGTGGAACAAATTCTGAGCAGATGTTGCTCAACGCTAAAGCCATGAGCCTGTATTTGTTTAGGGAACAGTGGTGGTTTCGCTGGTGAAGGGATCAGAGGCTGGCGCTGTTTGCTTTAAAGCTCGTTCAATAGACAGCCTAATCACTGAGGCAGCTGCCAGAGCTGCCTGGCTACTGACAGAAAGAGGAGGAGGGTGGATGGAGGAGCGGTGGTGGGATTCTCACTGCTGATTAGTAAATCAAAAACCGTGTGTGGCCAGTCACCTCCTTTTCACCCCGTCATCTCCCCCCCACACACAGCCAGAGCCTCTTGAATAGAACAATGCTGTGAGTTTTCATGCTGGGTAAAGTCTCCACTGGGTAAACGCTTGCCAGCATTTGCATACAGCTGCAGGAGTTAACTAAAGAGAAATCTCCCAGTGAAGTTTTTTCCTTAGTCATTGTTCCTTCACTGAAAACTTAAAAGAGCTACTTTCATGGAATACTAATTCAAACAAAAAGAATGCACGAGAGAGAAAAGAGATGGTCCTGTGTGGAGCAGAGATAAGAGGCGAGAGGGCAAGAGGTGAGGAGAAGAGCGGTGCTGCGCTCCTGATCACAGGAAGGTCTGGCACGGCCCTGTCTGAGCTGAACGTGGTGCCTGGCTGGCTGCCTCCAGCTCCACAGGAAGGAAGGGCACTGGGCTCCCTTCTTTTCCATCATCCACCTCCACCCCGATTCCTTCCCCTTTTTGTCCCAGCTTTTCAAAGCATTTCAGCACTTTTTGTGCAGACTAATAATTTGGCAGACATCACACAGGATTAGAATTGTTTCATCAGGGATGCAGTAAAAGATAAGTTGATGGCATAAAACACATGCATTTGTTGATTTCCAAATCAGAAGTTGCAGATTAACAGCAGGATTTCCTCCTTAATGACATCCACCCACTTTCTGACCGCTTGTATTTTATTTCTTTACACTGAAGCCATTTGAATAACTGAACTGCAGCTCCAAGTGGGTTTTTTTTTCCTAAATGCTAAAAGATCTCATTGTTGGACGGCTGGCTAATTATCAGACTCTTAAGAGAGGAATGCATGGCACACCACCGTGAAGACGTCAGTGCCAGCTGTCCAGACACTTGAAATAATTTTGCACACTGGAGGAAAAAAAAAAACGCTCATATGTGCCAGATTTCCAAATGAACTCTGGAAAGAGAGAAAGTAAAGAGGATGGTTAGGAATTAAACTTTAAACGTAAAGTCCCAGCTACTGAATGTTTTTTTTCCAAAAGCATTTATTAACAATGTGCATAAAGACCCAAACAAGCTGGATTTACAAAAGTGTTATTTATGCTATGTATGCGCTCAAAGATTAAGAAGGCCACAAGCACTATTGTGTCAACAAACCTATCACAGAGATAATCTACCTTCCCTGTTCTCACAGAAACACCACCAGATCACATACTGAGCAGATGTGAGAAGCAAGCAAGTGTAAAAGCCTGCAGAAACATACTTGCTTATACAGAAATAATACTTTTTGTCCCTTGTGTCTGATACTCCAACATTGATGCAAACTCCACAGATGTCCATCAGCTGAGCGTGAGAATCAAATCTGATCACAGAGGATGACCATATGTACATGGTGGGAACTCATGAACATCATATGGCTGGCATTAAGGCCTTCCATTGTGCTGTCTCCCCTGACCACCTGGCACCCCTTCTCCAGGAACTCCTTCATGCATTGTGGTGCTCAGTCTGTCCTTTTTGTCCATGCAGCCACCTACCAGCTGCCTGCCTCTCAGCCCTGCTGATAATTCTGTTTTAAATGGGTTAACTAACATCATCCACTGCAGTAATTGCAAACAATTAGCAGAAGCTGTTCGCATGTAAGCAGCTGTTGCAGATCATGGTTTGATCTACTCCATCTAATCATTACTCCTTTTCACACAGTGATTGTGACAGTCTATTATTATTTGAAACCCTGGCATCAAACAGATCCCCTTCAACTTTATTGCTGCTTGGAATAAAAAGAAAGCCTTTATGTGACTGTAGCCGAAACAAATTACAACGACTTCTGCAAAAGCGCATGTGAGGTGTAGGATAAAATCACTTTGACTAGCTACCGTTTCCTCAGCCTTGTCTTTGTGCACCCTCTAAAGGAGCTTGGTTTTCAAGGACATTTTCATACTCAGCGTGCTCATTCCCAGCATAAGCAAGCCTATAGATGCACCCTTTTGTCCCAGGCATCCCCTAAACGAAGCCCCCACGTTCCCATCCCTCCACTAAGCTTGACCCAGACTCAGCTCCCACGTTCCCATGGAGAGAGGGGAGACAAGGGGCTGGGAAAGCTTTTCTTCCCCCTTCAGAAAGAAGCTTTGTTAGCCCTGGAAGGGGGACAGCGTTGGAGTCGGTGGCTGTGAAGCATCCATTGCACCGGGGACATTCACAGGGACACCTCAAAAGAGGGGGGATAATAGAGAGAGGGGAGAGAGGGGGGTTGAGAAAAGGGGAGAAGAGGGAGTTCTGAAACTGCTCCCTCCGTTCTCAGGGACATCACTCAGGGGAAAATAAAAAGTGACAGAGCAGAGGGAATTCAGCATGGTGAACAGTGTGGCCGTTTCAGTATGTCATCTAGTGACAAGGGGAACAATAAAGCACCGTGAACAGCGATGAAACATCATCATCACCTGCATGCGTACACTGGATTATTGTTACAACTATGCAGTGCGGGCTTAATAACAATGACATAATCTACAAAGTAAATCACTGAAATCTTTACTTTTCGGATTGTGCACGCGCAGTGTTTTGATAACGAGCTGAATGTTCCATGCTACATTTTTCCCATTTACCTGTTGCACGTTTCTGGAGATCCATGTCTCCAGAAGCAGACTCAGCCGGGACTGGTGGAACTTCTTGGTGGTCTTCACTGCGATGAAGATGTCATCCGCGCTGATGTTCTCAGCTGGAGGGGGGTCCGCGAACGAGCGTGCGGGCTTCTCCACCTCCCTCCGTCCCCGGGTCAGTTTGGTGAAGTAAGCCGAGAATCCTTTCTTATCCCGTGCGCTCTCGGGCGGTGCGCTCTCCCCTTCCCCCGGCGTGGCATCTTGGAGCAGAGAGCGCGTACCGATGTCCCGTTCGCTCGTCACCTCGCTCACCTGCACCCGGTGATGCTGCACAGCAACCAGGAGCAGCAGCAGCAGGCAGAGACATGCTGTGCAGGCTACTGAGATTGCGGTCTTCTTTCCATTATTTTTCAACATGATTAAACCTAAATACGACTAAAACCTATAAAGCGCCTAAACGAACTCCCAATGCAAAGTCCATATGGTATTTTTTTTCCTCAATGAAACTCAAAAGGACAAACACCAATTCAGTAGCGCCGCATAGCTGTATAATACAGGAGCGAACGTTCACGAGGAACATATATAAGCTTCGACACTTGGCCACGCCTCGTGGGAGGTCCGTGAAGCCAGCGTTCAGCCTGTGATGCAGCAACGGGGCGTGCGTGCGTGAGTGCAGCTTGTCCTTTCACAGATCATGAAAGTGAACGTTTGACCCAAGTAAAACAAAAATTGCAGCTGGTCACGAAGAAAGGTGTGTTTCAGAGACTGCGCCTGGAGAAAAAGTGCATCATCCCCACAATGCTGTGACTCATCAGCTAATAAAAGGATTCTGTTCACCACACTGAAATCACGCTTATTTTTCCCCTCTTTAAATTTCTTTCTTTTTCAAAGTGAAGCTATTTGAATTCGCCCGAGTGTGAACCGGGTGTTCACCAGACAAACAGCCTCCATTGTTCTCCATTGACCTTGAGAGGCCACTAAACAGTTGGCCATTCCTGAACACTTGTTATTCAGATTTTGGCTCTGGCAATGGAGTGCTGGGATGCTGACCAAAAGAGATTCATTTAGACCAACATTCAGCTGGTGGAGTCTCAATAACCCGCAGCAACCGTCAGGTTTAGGCAGTCTGGTCAATCACATGGGCAGTGTTGGTCAAGTTATCAAGTAATCAGTAACTAATTACTGATTATTTCCCCAAAAAGGTAATCCCGTTACTTTACTGATTACTTATTTTCAAAAGTAATTAATTAGTTAGTTACTTTGTTACTTTTTAAAAACACGATTTACAACCTGAATAGCTGATAAAGCGATAGATCTTTCAGCCCAATTCTACTTTTTCTACATAATCCATCATACAAAATGTAATCAAATGGAAAAGTCTCTTTTTAAAACTTGTTTTATTAGTTTTAATCTTTTAACTTTATGCATCAAGCAAAAATGTAATTATATGCAACATTCACTGACTGTAAGAAATTTGTTTAACATTTAAACCTATTTTCTGCACATTCCAGCACATAAAATAAAATATTTTTTTGTGTTTACACTCAGTCTTTCAAATAGATGCAAGTAAAACACGGCAGAAAATAAATAAAATCAAAGACTAGCGGTCCTGTTGCTCTATTTTCACCTGTAAAGCAGGAGTAGGGTAGGCGGAGGTTTGCCCAGGTGCAGGTGAGCCGCAGCGGTCAATTGAAGAATCCGCGAGTTTCTCCATGAATTTCCCATTACGTGGTAGCGTGGTGCTTGCTCAGAAGTTTAGGGGTTTTTTCGCTGTAAAAATAAGTTTTCTTCCCACGCGCAAGGGACACTAATGTTTTTGTCACTTTTTATGGAATCAAACTCAAAGTAAGGTCAGTACTTCCACGCTTTAAATGCTGCACGCTCATACTCTCTCCCGCACTCTATATATTATCCATTGTTGATCTGCACACAGCTGTTGTCACGAACGTGGCACTCGCTTACGTCATTGTCATGAGACATTCTCGCAAAAAAATCACGTTTTTAGTAACGCAGTGTGCAATAGTAATCCCTTACTTTACTCGTTACTTGAAAAAAGTAATCGGATTACAGTAACGCGTTGCACATGGGTTTATTATTATCACAGTGTTCTCCTAAGATGATCAACAGTATCCAAATTAGGATGAAAAACTGCACAGACCATAATGATTGTAATACCAGCAAACTAACAGTGTCCCAAAGACTAGGCGTATCAGGGGCATCAGGAAAAGATCAACAGTCACACTTGTCCAAGTCTGAAGTCTGTGTTCCTGTTTGACTCTCTAAGTCTTTGCAGCAGTTGCAGTTCAAGAAATGAAATCAGTCTTTTTAAAGAATATGCACAAGAACAGCATATTCTCCGCTGCAGGTGTTTCATTCTGTCTAATTCTGAGACACGCAAGACAGAAGTTACTTCTCCGCTCTGTTGCTCCAGACAAGGCTCTTTGTCCACCTTTTAACAGTGAGCACAGAAAGGCGTCTAAAAGAAAGCATGAGAAACCAGGCAGAAGGGGCTGTCTCTGTGGCCTTCATTAATCTTCAGTCAAACACCTCTTTCTGCTGGGTTTGCATGGATTTCTTCCTAGCAAGGAAACTGTGTTTTGGCTCTTTAGATTTGTGAAACAATGTCAGCTGTTAAAATGGCAAGTCAAAACTCTCTCCAGTCTTAGAAGCCTCTGCTCCCTTTCCCGCCTCCCTCTCGGTTCACTTGATTTCAGCCATTTGAAACGCTTTCAGATGCCTTTCCTCTACCTCCTCTTTGACCTCTCCATCTAACATTACTGCTGAATACCAGCGGTATTAAACCTAGTTTCTTCAGACGAGGCCACTTCCTCACCACATTGACCACAAACCCACAAATAAACACACAGTGTGCTTGATTTTTCCCTTTGAAGGCATCAGTCTGTCAGGGGATCTGAGCCCAGATGATAAAATTAAAGGGTTGCTATATATAGCTCTTCTATTTCCAAAGGAGGCTGCATGTGAAACACATACAGCAGGTAAAGAAACCCAGGATGAAGTGGGACAGCGTGATCACCCAAGCCCACAAAAAAATCCACAAAAACCTGAAAACACACTCGGCTATAAAACAGCATGGAAGACATTAGCTCAAGGCAAGATTTTCTTTCCATTTCTTTCCATTTGTTTAACATTCCCGAGGATGGCTCCATGAATGCTGCTGCTTTTTGAAGCCTTTGTTTATTAGTGAATATTTCAGTTCCAGTCTTCCATGGTATATGCCATGTTGCTTCAGTACCGAATCTGTGACTTTCACACAGTGTCAGCAGACCAGGTCAGGACATTATTTGAAGTTGCCCTTTTTCATATGCAGTCTACTTTGAATGCAATCTCATTACTGGCAACACTCCATTTAGTTTCAGCAAGAGAGCTGCATGGACAGAGCTTGCAGGAGGGAGCATGGATAAAGCACGCTGTCTAGAGCTGTGTTTAAACAAGAACTCTGGAACATGTTAAGAGAGTCAGATTGGAACAGTGCTCAAAGTTTTCTCCTCTGACACATGCAGGAGGTAGAACACAGGACAACAATAATAATATGCCAAATTATTGTTACCCTGGCACAACTGGAAATCACTCTATAGGGCTACTAGATATGCAGCTGATTAAAGATCATCCAACAGTGTGAAAAGAACTAATGTCTCCTTTAATGTTCCTTAAAGTGGGCTTAATAATCAGATCTCAACATTTAATAAATGTTTCTGTGAGTTTTGCATTTATGAGTAACACATAAATCCTATTACTTAGGATTTATAAGTAGATAAATGTTTGATAAATTGAGTATAAGACTCTGTATTTTTGTTCTAAACTGATTTAAAAATAATTATTTAGCTAATTTCCTAAGGTATACATGAGTTATTACAACTGCGTTTCACTTGTCATTCATTTTGGAGGATTTTGTTGCAGTTACTAATATAATTTCTGACGTTATTATAAATGCTAAAAAGGGCGAAATGAAGTATAAACTAGTCAAGTTTGATTACTTTCATTTAACTTGCTGAACTGATCAAATGAATGTAAAGAAGCAAGCATATAACCAGTATGCAGCGCATGTTTCAGATATAGCACACTGTCCAATTTTATAAAAACACTAACCACGGTGGAGGGTGGTACTGGGCACCCTGATCAAAAGTGGGACTGAATCTATAAAAAAGTACAAATGGAATAACACCACACTGAGATGGGAGCCAAGTGGTGGGATCAGTCTTCAGTTCTGTTTATTTTCCCACCGTGGACACACTATCTCTGATGGGATTACAGGTCACACCAGAAGTGAGAGCCAGGGGACCGGCCGTCCGCCTCAGATCTCGGTTTCAGTTTCCCTCCTCATGCTACATTAGCGGAAACTCTCCAAAGACCGCAACCGAGAATGCTTCAGCTGCTTTGAGAGGAGTAAATATGACCCATTTTTCTTGATTTACACACAGAATTCCCAAAAGTCTGAAAGTAGTTCCTTCACGTGAGCACAATGGAAGAACAAAACAGAGTATAATACAAGATAAAGTTCAGATAAAACACGCAAATACTCCCATCCTGAATATTATTTTCATACTGTATTAGTGTGGAGATATTCAGATAGTTTACTTGAAGAAATATTGCCTTTTTATGTACATTTTAGATTTGGTTGGTTTCCAGCCTGATATTTTTATTAAAGTTTTTGCATCGACTTTTACAAAAGACAAATTGAACAATATGCCGTTTTCTTTTTAAAGAACATAAAGCAATATAAGACATACACTCCCACCTCATAATTATAGCAGTACCAGTGGGTGTACAAACAGAAAAAGGAAAAAATCCAATCTAATAATACTAGTAACAAACCCTAGGGTACAAGACAACAGTTCCTGAGTGTACAAGGGAGATGTGGAGAGTATCCAAAACCCCCACCTGCACACAGACACATAAAAACCAAAACACACAAACAAAAAAGAAAAAAAAAAAAAAAAAAAAAAAAAAAAAAACCCCACACATAATAAATGGTCAACTTAGTTATAGGGATAAATCAATTCTGTTAGAGAAAAGAAATATGTATAAAGTAGTTAAATAAATACCATCATAGAACGCAGGCACAATAGAATCCATATACTTAAACTTAGGCCTCTTACTTGAACATAAGATAAGAAAAAATAAAATACGATAGAGTCTGAGCTGGCTAATTGGGAGCATTGCGAGACCGCAAAGTCTGAACATGATCAAAAAAGGGTTGCCAGGTCTTAAAAAATTTGGCCGTAGACCCGCGCAGGGTGAATTTAATCTTTTCGAGTTTGCTAAAATGCAGAACGTCTCTGATCCAGATTTCCCAGGATGGGGCAGAAGGGGACTTCCAACATAGCAATATTCTGCGTCTTGCCAATAAGGTGAGAAATGCGACCAGATCCGCTTGAGGCGTCGGCAAGGCAACTGAATCAGGAAGAACCCCAAACAAAGCAGTTAAGGGCACAGGTTGGAGGGTTAGCTGAATGATCTTAGATAAAATCAAGAAAATATTAATCCAGTATTGTTTGAGGGATGAACATGACCAAAACATATGCATTAAAGAGGCAGGTGTTTGATGACAACGGTCGCAGTCAGGGCTAAAATTGGGATATATTTGAGCTAGTCTGGCCTTAGTCCAATGTACACGGTGCAGAATCTTACATTGAATCAGCCCATGTTTGGCACAGAATGAGGAGCCATGGACCCGGTAAAGAATTTTATCCCAAGAGTCATCCTGGATCACACACCCCAGATCCTGCTCCCATGCCAATTTGATAGCCGAGATTGAAGAGTTGCCAAAGGAACATATTCTCCCATACAAACAGGAGATCAGGCCCTGTAATGAGGGCGGAGGCAATAGAAGGTTATCAAAGTCATGATAAGAAGGTCTAGATGGGAACTGAAAGGATTTCTCCTTAACAAAACTCCGGATTTGTAAATAGCGAAAAAAGTGACTTTTTGGAAGGCCAAATTTCAATGAGAGCTGTTCAAAGGAGGCAAATGTATTCTGAATGTACAGATCAGAAAAAGACCTGATACCCAAAGAGGCCCACAAATAAAAAGCACCATCAGCTAACGAAGGCTGAAAAGAGGGATTTTTCAAGATGGGTGATTGAAGGGGAAAAAAGGTCAACTTAAAATAACGACGAAATTGATACCATATTTTCAAGGTAACTTTGACAATAGAGTTATTATAAGAGCCTGTACTCGAAGGCTGCTTTTGGGCATAAATCAGGGCTGGTAAAGAGGCTGAGACACAGGAAGAAGTCTCCAAACTGAGCCAGGCCGGGGCATTATTCGTGTCTTCCCCCTGTAGCCAATACCTGAGAATACGAATATTACATGCCCAATAATAGAACATAAAGTTTGGTAAAGCCATCCCCCCCATCTTTTTCGGTCTTTGAAGATATGTCTTGCGTATTCTGGGTGTTAGATTTGGTTGGTTTCATGAAATATCTATACTGTCCATCCAAACTGTTGCGCTTGTGATACACTTCTCTGTTTTCACAATAGGATGTTTGTCTCTAAATTGTACAAAACCACCTGTTGCCACTGGAAACAAGACACAACAGCGATACTTCACAAAGCTCTCAGTAAACCCAAGAGACCACTAAAAGCTGATGAATTATATAACAGGTGAATTATTTCCATATCACAATGCGTACTGTAAGAAGTAAGTTGGTGGATGAATAGCCCAGAAAAGCTCGTGTTTAACAACAACGCAGTGTTATTACATTCTTTTCGATTGCATCAGAGCAACTCATATCCTGTTAATTGTTTGATGCATTCCTTCCTTCTCATTCCATATTGAAAACTACTGCAAATGGGTTTTGCCTAACCCATCTTTTCAACCGCAAAGTTTTCTATGTTTGCTTGCCATCACATTGAGTACACTTAACTTTTGATTTTTTGAAGAGGGAATCAGTAGCAATAAAGTTTTTTCTTAGATAAATATAAAGGAAAAAAACCCACAGCAGTCTGAGCCAAGAGAATTTTTTCCTGAAGAGGAGAAAACCATAACTCTGCAGGTCCAGTGAAAACAGGAAACTCACTGCTGGTAGCTGATTTTAAAGTTCCACACACACCGCCGTCATATTCGTTCCCTTCACACTCTCCTCTTTGGTACTACAGCTATTTGCATAACTGTTCAGACCTGACAGTCACCCCCTGCTTCTGCCCTACTTCCAGTCTGTCAGCCTAATGCTTCCCAGCACTCTGTCTTTGTGGCAGCTCTTGTTGTTCCGGGAGCATCAAATGATCAACATATTAAACTGGGAGGACTCTTGTCTATTCTGGTCTGGTCTTCTGCCTCACATCCAAGGCCCCAGACTTAAATGCATTTAGTGGGTTGGCCCCAATTATGGATATCGGCTGGGGGCTGTCATGGTTTCCTACTTGTTGTTTCACCAGTGTTACGGGGGGGCTTTATGTTGTGAAACACCGAGAGTTGGAGAGATATGATCTCTGTGTGTATTGTGGTGGAAGAATAGGGCTGTGGGATCTGATACTGTGGAAATGACAGGGCAGTCTGATGTGTCAGACTCTCACGGGACGGCAGACACAGTGGAGAGAGACTCTGGTGGGAAAGTGCTGAAGTTTCACTCCAGGAGTGTTTGTGTGGGTGTTATATGTATTGTGTCATTTGTCTTTTCTTTTTTTCTCTTTTTCAGATGATCAGGGTAACTTGTGGATTTAGATGCTCACAGCCTGAGTGAAAAGGTTACAGTTTAAAATGTGAACCAACTGGAACAATGTTAAGTTAAAAAAAAAAGACAGTTTCCCACAGACTGCAATCGGATGAAGCGTTCTACTTTGTGATTTGTCATTGTCATTTTGTCATAGCTTGCTGTATGGGGGTATAGCTCAGTGGTAGAGCAATTGACTGCAGATCAAAAGGTCTCTAGTTCAAAGCCAGATGCCCCTTCCTCTTAAGTATAAAAGACTCACTGCACAGGACAGTACTTGACAAATAGGTGTTCAGTTGAAAAGGCATTTCAAGACTCACTAGGCGGACAAGTTCATGTTATTGAGGATCTTACAGGGGAAAAACAAAAGCTGTTTTAAAAGTAGATCTAGCAGAGAAAACTCACCCAAGAATGTGCAGACTGCTTGGGATTCTCTTGCTGTGAGGCAACAGCGCTAACCACAGAGCCGCTCTAAACCAGTGATGCCAGCTGACAGAGGAGTGGTGCACCAATACATTATTAGCATCTGAATCCAGCTTGTATGGAAGACTTTTATGATTCCCTCTTTCCGGTGGCTTTGTGACCAAATAAAAACTCCCTTTTGATCTTACACTTGCAGAGGCTCTTGTCATTCGATCTGTTAACCAAACCTCTGCTACCTCTTTTTCCAGGCCTTTGGATTTAGTGGAGACCTCCTCCAGGCTAAAAGGAAACTACCACTGAACAGTTGTCATTGGGGAAACCTTAATATCTCTAAGATGTCCTGATCCCCTGAGCTTTTTTCACAATATTCACGTCTGATACCACAATACCTCACACGGCGCAACGGCAGATGCTCAGTAATCTCTGCATCATTCTACATCTGTTGCTGTTTATGACTTTTAATGAATGTTTACTCTGCAGCCGAAAGTCTATTAACAGCTAGAAAGAATAAACACCCTGCTTTTAATTTCACAGTCTACAAGGAATCAGTCTTTTACATGTTGTTTTTAGGACTCGTGAGGACTTTCGTTCATGTTTTTGTAATGCAGAGCAGCAAAGTTCAGGCTTTTTGTTTACTGGGAGTGAACTCTACAGGGAGGGGGGTGATATACAGCAACATGAGGGACTGGGCAAATTAAGGAGCCATGACAATGAAAAGCAGATGTGACTGCTGAGCAGTGAAATGACTTTACTGCCATGTGAAAACATTAGACAGTGCAGCAAATACCAGTTAATTGTTGAAGACACTTGCACCAGTAGCTGGTTGAAATCATCTAATTTAAAGCATGTAGGTGACTTTTTTTTCTCTGCATATCTCAGTCTCACAAACTTTGTTTTTATGACTGGCTAATACCCTTAAAGTAGTATTTACACAACTTTGGGGGGGGAAGTAGCTTTTTTAGCCCATTAGATAACACTAGTGGAAACTTCAGAAGTTTTTCCTCTGTAAAATGAGTAAATTTGCATAACTTAATATAGACAAATGAATCAGAAGTAAAATGTTGTTCTTTTGATTGCTTTGTTGGAATCCAAGGGTTGTGGTTTTCTCATTATTTTCTCAGCGTTGTAAGCTCTTTTAGTTTCATGATCTGATAATAGCTATTAATATCAGGGAGCTGGTGTTAACTGATAGCTGGATGGCTCGGTATTAAAGGATGAAGCTTGCAGTAATAAGGCCAAGTACGGTTTGCCACATGGCATGGTTTGAACATGCCACCTGTCAGGAAATCCTGCATGATTATGGATCCCACAAACACACACTTTCCTCCCAGACTGGCCACCGTGGTCAGTGGAGGGAATCTGTTCTGTTTTTGACTGGGATTAATTCCTGGCACCGTCACTGGTTCAGCTCCAGCCGGGAAACAAGAGCAGCTTCCATCCCACAGGGCAGCGGTTTATCTCCTGTTGTGGGTCCAACTGGGCTGATCCTCTCATATTAAATGGATTAGCGGAGGCCTTATTCTACTGTCAGTAGGATTGTAGAATTTGGGCTTTTTTTCCCCTCCCAAAAAGTTAAAAAATAGTGAATTTGAATCATGTATTTATAAAATCTGATCTGTGTGCTTTTCTTTGAGGTATTTCTGCAGACTAGTGTCAGAAACATGATTTTCACCTGATCTCCCTAAGTACCAGTCATGTTTAACCCGCGTTTAGTCGCGTTTAGTCCGTGGGAAACTGCAGCATTAGTGCTGCTTACAAGCCTTTTGATTTCCCGTGGGAGACATCACGACAGAAGCAGGTTACTTTGGCACCCAAATGCTGCATGGCATGACTGCAATCGAACAGATCATATTATGCAAATTTAGGAAAAACTCACATCAAGGCTGATCAACAGATGCTCACCAAACATTGTGCACAATCACAACTTTACATCTCTTTTATGATGCCCACTGCAAAATTTTTATCAACCTACTGTCCACTTTCTGGAAGATTGCACTTTAACAACAGATAGCTTGCTGCTGGATCTCTGCCAGTCTTGAAGCAGATTCATGAAAGGTGCACCTCCCTGTCTGTAGTCTTTTATATTAATCTCCTTCAGGCAGCCGACTGAATCAGCCTCACGGGTTTCCATACAGGTGCCACTCTGATCACACAGTTTAATAGGAGGCGATGTCTGACCGAGCTGAGATCAAGCTAGCCACAAACAGCCCTGACCCTGGAACACAATGCCTGGAAGTCAAGAACCAGGCTCTGTCAGCCTATTTCAGGCCAACAATGTTAACATGATCTTTACAGTGTTCTTGCTGTAATGAGGAATTTGTGTCACTTGACAAAAAAGGCAGATAGTGGGTGTATTGTTGGGGGTTTTTTTTGCCCTTGTCAATGTTATTTAGTTTTGCTTTGTTTGCTAAAAGTTCCCATCCACTGAAATATGGTTTTTAAATTAGTATTTCACTTTTTGACCTTCAATGTTCAAAATGATGTATGCACAGCATTTAAGGGTTGGATTATAAGAACTGCCAAAACTGAGAAGCCCAAAGACTCCAGTGGAATGGATTTTCAGCAGAGTAGGGAACATCTTGTGATACTCCATATGCAGCCAAGCTTTAAATATCCACTGTTTTTCAGTGATTTTAACCACTGAAATTGGATCTTTTGTTTTCCTTAAATAGTTAGTCATAAACACTAGACTCTTACAAGCAAAGGGTGGAGAGAGAGAGAGATCAAAAAAGAAAAGTAGGCAAAAACAGGAAGAAAAAAAAGTTTTTCAGAAGTTTTAGGAATCTTTACTTGGCCACACTGAGCTAAAGTTTCCTTTGAAGACCTTGAAGGCTGGAGTCTAAAACGATGCTCATCAAAATCTAACATGGTCGAAACTTCCAAATGCATCAGTGTAATTCAGTTTAACTCAAGTGCATCTGCAACTACATAAAAGAAAATTTGACAGTATATAAAAATATGAAATAAAGCTTAGGTTATATCACCCTGATTTCTAGTAGTTTTAGCACTGTGATCTACACCAAATCACCCCCACCTTATGATGGACTGAGATGGGCCTGCTATCGTTAAAGTCTTATGTCCATTCATTGAGGCTACACTTACTTATGGGCCCTTTCCCACAACCTCCAGGCACCTTGGGGGAAGTCATCCATGCATAACTGTGTTCCTTATTCAAAGGCTGAATGTAGAAGTTGTCCCAGAGGTTGGCTGCTGCAAGTGCGGCATTAGCAAAGCACATGCTCGCCTTTCAGAGGGAAACAATACTGCCCTTTGTGTTGGGCCACAAGTGTCTATTTTGATTTTGAAGGGGATCTCACAAGTGGATAGACGATGAGGGGACTTACAGGAAAACACACAGGATACATCAAGGACAGCATGCTACCAGAAAATTAACAAGTCCTCCAGCTATAAAACAAAGTGTGCTTTGCTGCAACATTTAAAAACAGCCACGCTCCACCAGATCTGATATCGGAGGAGATATTATCAGGTGCCTGAGATGGAGAGTAACATTCTCTGCAGCTGCTGTGACAGGTTGAATTTATCTGTATTTTTAACTTGCATAACAGATTCTATTGGGCCAGCTACAGACGTCAAAATAAGAGCTTACTGTAATGAATAGAGGAAACTACAGGATTCCTTTACCCTGTAAACAACAGGAGAAAGCATGGCAGCCAAAGCATGCTTGCATAGCTGATAATTGTCATGATCATACTTTTTTTTTCTTTGTAATTGTAGCGATCTTTAAACTTTGGGTGTTTAAGTAAAATTCAGTTTTTCAAGTTAAGCAATAAAGTGTTGTCTTCATCTCCATCCCCCTTCTTATGGCCTCTTCACTGGTTTATAAATAGCAATGACCCATCTTTAAATAGGACATTGCTTTGTCTATTGTCTTTCCATGTCTGTGCTGTCCTGATCAGTGATGCTGAAGAAATGCAGTAAACATCCTCTGACCCGGCTAACCCAGGACTCCAATTCATAAGCTCCCTGTTATTAAACCTTAGTTACATTACTAAATTCTCTGTGTGGTTAAAAGCAAAAGCAAAAAAAATAGCCAGTATTTGCTTTCTGTTTTTAGCACAAACTATTGGCCATATAGCTTCATTTATATGTTTATAGTAGTAAGTAGTATTTATATATAGTATTTGGTATTAAATATTAAAATAATACATCAAGGACAAGAAGAATCATTTTAAGGAGCTTACTGTTTACTTCCTGGGACTCTAATCCCTCATACAGGGGATTACACTTCCTCATACACGGATGTGACATTTTGTCTTTTCTTTACCTTCTTAGCTAAATATACTTTGTTTATTTTGGAAAAACTAAGTTTCGGTTTCAAAATCCACTGTGGTGATGTACAGAGGCAAAACTGCAAAAACTGTGCCATGTGCTTCATTTGGTAAAATAGTTTTCTTTAAGTTTGTTGAGATGGTAAAGAGGATAAAAAAAATGCTTGCTGAATTCAGTAAATAAAACATGCCTAGACGTGCCTTCTCTTTTTAACATGATTAGGCTCAGCATCAGACTGTTTAAGAGTAGTCCTTTAAAGGAAGTTTAGGGGTTTGGGGCTTGGGTTGTACTGGAGTGGTGGCTCCCTATTCTTCTCAATACCCTGCTTTGCATTTTCATTGGTTTGAAGGCCATCTATCAGGATCCCCTATAGGCCTTTTCAGAGCCAAATAAAAGGATCACTGTGGACAGACCTGTCTGTGGGTTGCCCAGACATTGGAGACAACAGATGTGTTAAATGTAGCCCTCTCCCCCACAAAAAGCCCAGAGAGCTGGGGCTGCATACTATCTAATGGAGAGGCAGCTTTATGTTAATTGCTGAATGGAGTCAGTCAAAGGTGCTGTGAGCTTTTGGTGAGCATGTTCAAGGAATCCCACATCATAAAGAAATCCTCACTTCCCTCCACTTTCAGGAAGAAAGCACTACAAAGAAAAGGCCATAAAATAGTTGCCGGGGTCTGTAACTGAACGGCAGCATTAGATCCTACAGAAACCCACCATGTAACTTTATCTGGGTGTAAAACTATGCCTGGACCTTGGATCAATGTGACTTTAAACCAGGGGGTGCTGCACTGAGCCACAGGGAATCAATATGGCAATTCTTTTTGTGATATTGTTTACTTTATTATTATCTATTATTATTATTTTTTATTTTATTTTTTTGTTTCACACATGTTACAGCAGTAATGCATTCCCATACACAACATTCCTTTCAATTAAAGTAACACTGTTTCCATGCATGAAAAGGAGCAGGAAGAAGAATAAATTCTTATTGATACCTGCCCCCTATCTGTGATAATACAAGTAAGCAACCAAAATTACACTATGACAATTTTCTGCACATAACAAAACAAAGCAAAGCAAACAGAACAATATACTCAACAATGAGCAATACCACTAAATATCAAACTAAAAGGATCATTTTTCTACAATTAAATTCTATTCTTTTCAACTTCTTCATATTGGTTTATCATTTTACTCTAATAGCAGATTTTAAATTGAGAAACATTTATACAACACTTAAGATGATCACTGAGAGAATTCCAGTTTCTTATGCCTATGACTGTTGGACACATTTGCCTTTGTGTGGTTCGAGCAAACCGGTGCTTAAAATAAAACTTCCTTCTTCCGTCCCCATTTTCTGAACACAATACAAATAAACTTTGTAACTTAAGAGGTGGTGTTTTATTTTTCGCCCTAAACATAATAGTTAAAGTCTGTAATTTCACTATGTCTTCTAGTTTTAACAATTTCGATTTTATAAACAAATTATTAGTGTGTTCTCTATATTTAACATTATGCATAATTCAAAGCGCTCTCTTCTGTAATAAATATAATGGTTTCATATTAGTCAATATTCTCATTGTCTTGTAATCTAATATATATCTAACATTACCCAGGATATAAATACTTTTAGCCAACTTTTTTTTTAACATGTTCAATATGTGATTTCCATGTTGACTGGAATCTATTATGCGGAATGGGAGTCCTTTACCAGACTTTTAGCACAAATGCAGTAAAATAGGCAGAATTCGAATCTTTTAAGGTACAGGTGAAGAATTCATTGCTAGATTTAAAAAATCAGCATGTTGATGTTTTTCCAGCAAAATGCAGGACCAAATTTTAAAAAATCACTATACAAGGGCACAGCTATAGAAACTAGTTAAAATATTTAATTGTGCATGTTTTGCTAATGCAAATTAAGGCATCATAGCTTTAAAAACAGATAATAAAAGTGCAAAGTGCAAATGCAACAGATGTCTACAAAGTGACTCAGTAAAGTATTTGCACACAATAAAGTGCAATAATCCATCTTACTTCATTTCATTTTTTTTATTTATATAGGTCAGGAACTAGTTTAAATAGTAAATTAGAAGAGCTTACAATATCAAGAACAACAAAGGTCTGAGTTCTTAGTGATGGTGGGAAAGAAGAGCTGAAAGCAGCACCATCTGAGACAAAAAGGACCACATAAACCTCCCTGTATGCAAAAATAATCGAATTGTAGTTTTTAACTGTTCATAAAAAAATATAAAACTACTGATATCTGTGATTCTGACGCCATTATCACACTTTTTAAAAAATAAATTTTGTGGTTTCACAAGGCTCTCTTATTTTGACTCAGTGCTTTGGTTGGAGATAACAATAGAAAACATGGCTTCTAGTACGATAGCAAGCTGTGAGAGCTTGCTGCTGTTTCCCTGCTGGGCCCACGCTTACCTCCTGTATTCCTGTGGGAATCAGGATAATCCTTGGTATCGCACCCTTTTGTCACAGCATTAGTGTTTCATTTTATTTACCCACTATATCTTATACATACTTATCTTCCTTATTCATAGCAACATGCTGTATACCTTATATTAAAGCATATTTTCAATATTGGAAACTTTATTGGTGTTACTAGAATTAGAAGGTTTAAATTCAACTTCAGCATCCTAGGACCCTTTGTGACACTGAAGGAGGAGGAACAAAGGTTCCTGCATCAAACCCTTCGGTCTAAACAATGGCAGCTTGGCGTGGTTAGCCTGAGGCGAAGCCATCTGCCACTGAGAGTGGAGTCTCTTTGTCGGCTATTGTGGAATGTGGAAGCAGATTGATGAGGGCCGGGTGATTCCTTTAGGCCCCGATGAGGCAGCAGGCAGCACAGAAATCCGAACAGACGCCACTGGGAACTCCCTCTTCTTCTGTCTCCACAGCAGTCACATGACGGAGCAGCCAGACACCAAAACCTGGGAACATGAAAAGGGAAAGTGTTTTCAGAGGTTGATGCAATGTGTTAGAAAAATCAGTAAAACTTGTGTTCTCCAGGATCATTCTAGGAAAAAGGCTTTATTTCGATCTGTTGCAGTGATAGCTTGAAGGAAAATGAGAAGAATGAATTTTCTTAACTGTGCTTCTTTCTCCTCTGCTATGTGGTGTGGGGGACCAAGGCTGGAGCCCTGCAGGTCATGTCATTGCTGGGATGATGACCTCTAACCCTCTCAGCAGGTGTGTGTGGATGGCCTTTATTGAGAAAGGCCTGTCCAAAAGCTCTGCAGCTTTTGGAGTGGGTGGCTCAGTGAGGGGGGACAGGGCAGATGTTGTATGTGAAATCCCCCAGGGAAAGTGTGCCACCATTGAGGGAAAGGGTCAGGGCAAAAGGGCGGATCTCACACAACCAATACAGCATGCAGCCATGGTTTCCATGGCAGCTTGCTTGCATCACTAAGCTTTCTGTTGTCTGGGACATAAAATGGCAATTTAGGCTCTGGGATCTCTGGCAAAACAAGGCTTTATTTTGTTTCTGGTTGCAGATATTCTGCAGAACTTGGTTCAGAACCACAGGCAGGATCAGGTTTACTTTTGAGTAATTTTGCAGATGAAAGAAATATGAAGTGACAGTGAAACAGGAAAGCAGGACTCCGTGAAAACAAGCAGATATAAAAACAAAACTGCTGATGGTATATTGTTTAATTTTTTTTTTTAAGCTGTAGCAGCCTGAGAGGATCTTTATTTACTGTTCAAATCATTCACCATTTTTTAAAATAATTTTTACAGTTCAAAAGTACTGTATGTGACTGTGTGCGTGTGATTTTCTTGCATACTTTTCTGTACACCACACAAACATGAAATCTTTATCTATAAACAGTCACTATAATAAGAAACCTTAATGTCTGTAGATGGTTTCAGCTGGGAGAACTGCAAAGCCACGGGGTGCTGTAGAAAAGGCAGAGATAAAAAAGCAGACCTTGACGTTCTGACAGTTTACTGTGGCTTCACTGTAAGTCATTTCCTTTGAGGTGATGGCTACAGAAGAATCAAGTCTTTGATCAAATCCTGGCTTCAACATCTTATCTCACCAAATGGGCAATAAATCATTCGCTTAACTGAGTGAAAGGCAGCCCAAAGATCCTGCTAAGCTAATTATGTCTTTATTGCAACTTTAAGGGAACTTTTTGTTCTTCAGCTAAAATCATTGGACAGGATTATATGTCATATTATGATAACATGTTACTCCAAAGCTTGTTAAAGACAATTTATTGTGGGAGTTAAACACAATTACAACTTTTATCAATCTTTAACATCAAAGCAACATTGACTATAAATCTCAAAAGTCTTGCAATGCTGAAATAAGGAAACCACAAAGTATACTGCAGCATCAAGAGCTTTGTTCTTCTCAAAGGCCGCTCAAATAAAGAGCCAGCTTGAGTTATAAATGGCTTGAGGAAACAACAGACATTACAAATAATTAAGCGGAAGCATTTTTTGAGATGGCATTGACAGCAGAAACCTTACAGCATTTTTTCCCCTGCTAAACCTTGTATGTAATAAACCATTGGGCTAGGGGGTCCCTGTTTTCATACAAAGGACCTTTTCTGCAACAGTGCTCGTAGGCCAAATGCAAGAGCTATCAGTCCTGTGATGCATGACATTTGTATAACATCACCAGGGTCACGGCATAGACTGGAGTGGGTCAGGACTCTGGACAAACTGTGGATTTCAGTCGGCATGAAGAAAGCACAGGTCAGAGCACACTTAGATATGCATCTTAAGCCAATGCTTGGCCACAGTGACTGAAAAAGGGCCATCGCTCTATAAAGCTACTGTTGAAGAACAAAAGGAACAGTCTCAGAGGATAAAAGAAATATTATACAATATCAGCAGATGCATCAAAGGGTTCAAAAGTCAATTATTCTGTTCAGAAAACATGAAATAAATTCATTACAAGCCTTTTTAACTCAATAATGCCATAAAACATGGCAATGGGTATATGAGCCGAGAGTTATTCACAATGGTGGGAGTTTTACTATGCTGATCTTGGAATAAATTATATAATAATTATATAATATACTTAAATAATTATATAATAGATTATGGTGTATGTCCTGTATATGAAAAATGGATGGATTCATTGTCACCTACAGGTTAGTGAAGGCCTGTTGTGAAGTCTAAAGCTGACTAGTTTCTTGGTGTTTTGAAACATGGCCCATCATCTGACTCACAGGCGAACAGCTACTCGGCCATGAGATAAATTTAACTCTACTGTTTTTGTTATTCTTTTTTACTTTAAAAGGGACTCTATTTTACAAAATAAGACTTGAAACTACCTGCTGGGGCCATAAACTCATTAGGAAAGAGTTGGATGGATGGCAGTGGTTTGAAAAAATTTAATATTTAGGTCAAGTTTCAAGTTTGGAGCCATTTTTCTGCTAGCCAAAGCTGCATTTCATCAACCATGTTTGTCTTCTGTGGGGCTAACTCTTTTTATATTTGCAGTGTGTACATAACAACTAAAGAAAGGGGAATAGTAACATTAAAAAATTACATCAGAAGCACAAAGGAGATGTATGGTCTGGACTCCAACAATGGACATCTGTTAAAGATTCAAATGTCTCAACAAAACATCATAACCATTCAGCTGCCAGTAATATATTCTAATCTAGGCCAAAGTGGTTGACTGACTGACAGCCAGTGTTTGTTATAAATTCAGTCATGTCCCACTGTCACTGAAAATTGAAATACATTTGAGGTGACGAGAAAATGGACATGGAAATTAAGCCTGAATTAGTTTTTCAAGATGTGGTTTACAATAACTTTATCTGTGGATTATGTGGTCCAGGAATTTGGGCAAAAACTATGTGAAAGGAAACTGAATAATTACATTTACAGGGATTCAGAATTTAGGCAGTGATAAACAAGATTAATTGATGAAACTCTGGCTTCCTCTCTTCCATGCAAAGACAGAAGATAAGTATCTGTATCATCAACTTGTGCCAGAAAGGATACATGTACCGCCAGGCGTCCACGAGCCAACACAAACATGGAAACCTCTTCACTGTCAGAGCAGAGGTAGAGGGAGGAGACCTTCCCTCTGATTAGCTGGAAAGGGTCATCATCCCCTGACATCTCTTTGTCTCTGCAGTATTGACGGAAAGATCCCGATTTCCCAGGTCACTACCGCTGCTTCGTTGGTCTTGGCCAGAGTTTGCCTGACGTGTCTCGGTGTGACCTTTGATGAGACAATGAGAACATAGTCACATATTCAGGAAAGGTGCACATGGAGATTGTGCCTTTGTAGTCGTGTGCTGTAAATACCATCCAGGAATAGCTTTTCTTGTGATATTACAAAAAAAAAAATTGTGGATGCAACAATGCATCAGGCTTATTGGTGTGTTAGTATTTAGCAGATAATAAATCGGTACAAACATAGCATGATAAGTATTATAAATGTATTTTCCCTGTCCCACACAGTAGTGAGGGGTTTACTTTTACTCTCAATACGTTTAACATCTGAGGATGGTGTCAGTGTTTCAGCCATGAAAAACATGACATCGGCCAGCTTTAGCCTCCGGACTCAGCAACAGCCTGGAAAAAACATGATACAGGCCACGCAAATAATCACAGAAGGATATCATATATTGAAATGCCATACATCAGTCGGACAGTCTTCAAAGGCTTTAAGGACTTTACACTTGCCAAGTCATGCCTTAAGGTTGGATATAGAGTCCTCCGTAGATGAAAAATGACAGTTAAGAGCAGTATTCTTTCTAATTATACTCTTTTATATTGGTTTTACACGACTTTGCGGCAAGGTCACCCCAAAGACCGCATTTTACAACAATTCTTAAAATCCTGCGGTTTCCTAAGTGTCATTCCATGCTTTCTTGTTCATGAGTTGTAGTAGTGTAGAGTTCTGCAGTTTGTAGAATTTTCCATATGTTGCCGAGCCTTTAAAGAAGGCTTTTTGAGATGATTCCCTATAGCCTTATTCCCCAATCGGGATCCCACGTGTGTGTGTGTGTTGGCGTAGATTAGAATAACAGGACAAACACTGAGTAGGATGTGAGCCACCCAACTCTGACCTCCATCTGTGCGGTTTCCTCTCCATTCTTCCTGGGTGGGACTCCCCCCAGGAGGTCCAAACTTACACATACCTACTGTACCCCAGTCGTGTCTTCCATAGTGCAATGCTATGACCTCTTGGACTAGCTGTAGTGTTTCTCAAAGTGCCAAGGTTGGGGACCTTCATAGATGTGATTTTGTTGCAGTTGGGCTACTGCCAGCAGAGATATGAATCTCCAGTCATGGTGTAGGAAATCAAAAATAAACTGCAGAACACATTGAATTAGTGGGACCGGCTAGATAATCCACCTTTATCATAACAATTAAGTTAACAGACTTGTTTCTCAGAAAACATGTAGTGTTGACATCATTTATATCTGAGGAACATCATCTTAACACAAGACTTTGTGGGAAATGAGCTGCAGCAGCCTTCAAGGCTAAACAATGAAGCAAAAGAACAGCAAAGAGGCAAAAATTACACTTCCTTATTCTTTTATCAGCAGGGAACCATATATGGCCAAATGATTTGCACCTCCAATAACACTCCAGGGTTGAAAAATCTGTATGCTCTATAAAGGCCTGAGTCAGAGTTACAGCAGAAAAAAGAAGAATGTTTGAAGCCTGGTACAAAAATCACTTTTGTTTCTATAGTGAATATATCCCATCATAACAAACAGTGTACTGGAGCCGATTTACTTTAATAGATAACCAGTTTAATATTTATTAAGGCTTAAAACTGTGTGCACGAGGGTTTTAAATGCCACTGGTCACCAGTGACTCTGCATCAGGGTTAGGCAGTTCATTTTCTTAAGGGGCTGCATGAGAATCTATGAGATACTATTGTGATGGACATCAATAAGCTAAACTCGGTTCTGTTCAGTATTAATTTTATCACTCTATAAACCACTACTGGCAAGATTAGATGTTACAACTAGGCCCTATTTGTGGCCTGTTGAGAAAATTAATTGGCCACCCTTGCTCTATGAGGGTATGAACCGATGTTTTATTGGCTGCTTTAATTTGAACTATGAGTGTGATGAAACAGTTCAAGAGACACTGTTAAAAATAGTTATTTGATTTCAAGTAAAAATTAGAACTAACGAAAGAGAATTAACAACAGTGAAATATCACATCAATTCAACTTTATTTATACAGTGCCAAATCACAACAACAGTCGCCTCAAGGCGCTTCATATTGTAAGGTTGACCCTACAATAATACATACAGAGAAAACCCCAACAATCATATGATCCCGCCATGAGCAAGCACTTTGGCGACAGTGGGAAGGAAAAACTCCCTTTTAACAGGAAGAAACCTCCGGCAGAGCCAGGCTCAGGGAGAGGCGGGATTTATAACAAGTACGATTCAATGCAGATGACTGGAGAAGAAATACTCAGTCCATCATGGGAACCCCCCAGCAGCCTACACCTATTGCAGCATAACTAAGAGAGGATTCAGGGTCACCCGGTCCAGCCCTAACTATATGCTTACTATATGTTCATCATGCCAATAAGGTAATGGTGATAGCATTGGTATGTTGATGTTTAGTAGCAATCTTAGTTCATTTTCTAATTAGCACCAAATACAAAGCACGACTAAGGCTGGAGGAAATTTTATTCTGACGATAGCAGCAGGTAAAAGGTCAAAGATCAGTTACAATTACATGATTGATACACAAGTTATGTATCCACTGGGGATGATGAGTTTATCTCTTCAACAGTTGTTAATATCATCCCTTAGAGCCATACTGGTAGCCCATCTTTAATACCAGGCAGTGTGCACTACACCTTTGGATACTGTTAGACCTCCATACTGAGAACAACTGTTTGTTTTTTCCAGTTGTTTATCTGTCTATCTCAGGGGTGGGCAATTCCAGGCCCCGAGGGCCGGTGTCCCTGCAGGTTTTAGATGTGTCCTTGAACCAACACAGCTGATTTAAATGGCTAAATTAGCTCCTCAACGTATTCCAGAGGCCTGGTAATGAAGTAATCATGTGATTCAGGTGTGTTGATCCAAGGTGAGATCTAAAACCTGAAGGACACCGGCCCTCAGGGCCTGGAATTGCCCACCCCTGGTCTATCTTATTCTTCTGAAAGTAGTACTGCATATCAAGAACACTTACAGATACAGAGCTGGTACAAAAGTCCCCTAGAACCAGGCATGAAATGATTAGAATTTGGTAGTCAAAGGTCACTGAAGCTCAACTATTCCTATGCTTATTATGACAGCATTTTAGACAAATTTGTAATGAAATCAAATGAGAAAGTGCTGATATTAAGACCATGTTGATGTTCTTCCTTGTGATGTTGTTATTTTATCCAAAAATAACTTTCTTAGTGCCATAACTCAAGAACAGAAGTCAGATTGTGTCTGTGTTAATTTGTGAAACGTTGTTTACTGTTATGACTACAACTTTGTGTTTTGTGTTTATGGGCAGACAAAAAAACACTTAATACTTTTCATTAAATTCCTTTAAAGTCTCATTTTTATCCAGTATGTGGAGACATGTAAACTAACAGCTCTGAGCTGGCTGGTGGTGGTAATTCTAGTTTTAAGCCCTGAAAATATACAAATGCCCCCACAGCTTATGTCTGCTTTTTTTTCACATGCAGTCTTTTAGGTTTTGCATACAGATACATGCAGACAGAGATGCAAGCAAGAATTTGTCTGGTTGGCTGGAACACTTCCACCCCGTTATGGAGAATGGGGTTCAGTCTGGTGTAGATCCCAATCCCCTCAGGAAGTGTGTGCATCAGAGCAAGCAAAAGGAAGTTTACACTGCTGCTCAACAGATCGCTGTTTATGTTGGGGCCACCTCTTGAGGATGCATGGGGGCTTTGATTTTTCAGTGTACGATTAGATGAGTCACTTTTTTCCATATGTTAAATGAAAAGCAAACAAAGTGATTATGTTGTTGTTGCTATTTGAGGGTTACGGACCAGTGGTATGGTGATTCTCTGAGTCTGGAAAGTTGGGAAGGCTTATTGTTAAATCTAAATTCAGTATCAGTTGATTGGAATACTCTAGCCAACAAAAAAGAATCTGAAAGCTTCTTAATTACAAAATCAATTGTTTTTATAGCTAAAGAGCTGACAGCCTCATAGATAAAGACAGAGTGACAGACAAAAACTCACTGACCATTGTATGACCTTTCATAAGGTCAGTCAGAGTTCATCCATTTTCTTTTGCTTGATTATGCTTTTGCTTTGCAGATTAAGCTTATTCTGTGAATACAGTTCAAGTCAATCAGACAGTGATTGACTGTGTTTTTCCTTTTCTATTTGATGTCTCTTGTTTTATCTTTACCTGAAAGTTGCTAAAGCAGAAAAGATTATTGTTGCTCTGCTGATCAGAGAAACTGACAATGAAACAGATTGTCGAGAAACTCTTTGTTTCCTTCCCTCGATTTCTCCACACAAGCATAGCAGTACTTGCAATGATGTCCTTCTTTAATGGGTCTGCCAAGGCTGTGTTATGCATATTCCTGTACTTATATGCCTAAATGCACTTGTCACAAATACAATATGAAACAGCAAATCTCTCAACTACTGTTGTGTCTAATTGTTGATTGTAACATGTTGAGAATGTTTTCATTTGGAATTTAACAGGATAGGAAAAAGTCGGAGAAGTCTTCATTTTTAAAGCAGTAGTGTTATAAAGATCCATACCATTAACTAGGCTCTTGAACCGAGGTTTCTTTGGTCAAAGTGTCTGGATTACTTCTTTGTGTAGCACCTGCTTTGGGCTACTAACCCATTACACAAGCATAGTTAACAACTTATATAAGTGTAAAAGATTGTTTGTGCTAGAGTAGTCTATTAGTCTATTAGTCCTTCTTCCCACAGTTTTGTCCACAAGTGTGGCCTAGCTCCTGCATTTTGCTTATAACAAAAATAGACTTGATGTTAAAAGCCAGGGCTTTTTAATTAAGACACATTTGCATGTTTAGCTAATAAAATGCACAACTGGGGCCAATTCGATATGGTTCATGTCTCAAAATAAAGCAGCTTGAAGCATTTTCTAAAAAGGGTTTTATACCAACTATTGGACGTAAATGTAAAACTTATGCCCTAATAAGTCTCCAAACACAAACACACACCAATCTGCTCTCTCTTCTTACCAAATATGTTTTCATACATGTTACAAAATGCCACTTTGTCCCAAGAGACAAAACATTACAAACGATCAGATTTCCTCTCTTTGAATTATGGTGGTCTTACAGATGCAATCTATCTTAAGAAACGAGATTTGGTGAGAGAAAAATGACGGCTTTGTTTTTTCTGTTGCGGAATGTTTGGGATTGGCTGTTATCTCCAACATGTTTTACGCACTGCAATGAAACAGAGATGTTCTGGCAGCCAGGCACACAATGGCACAGGGTTATCAGCCGTGTCACTTCAGCTTGTCTTGCATTGAAAACACCCCCTCTGTTTCACGGGAAGGTGGTCTAACATGTGCTTGGCCTGCAAAAGAAGTATGTCAGTCGGGGTCATAACTACCACTGAGGACACGGGAGGTGGGTGGGAGGTCATGCATTTTTTGCATTGAAGCGCTAGCATTCATTTGTCACAAAGGGTTTGAATAGGTTTTTAAGGTTCTTGTTTTCAGGCTTCTGTTGGATTGTACATAAAACCTCTCTGAGTAAGAACATTTCTCTAACAAAGACATGCCAAATGTTATTTATTTTCATTGTACCAGCCTACATCAACAACTCTCGCCCATAAACTGAACACAACAATGTCATTTTGATAGTACTTTTCTTTGATGTTACATTGCAGAATTGTTGGGGGAGTTCCTACTGTGTTATGAAGAAGGAAATTCAACCAACTATCTGTGAGGTCTGTCAACATGTGTGTTCTCCTTTTTCTGTCAGTGGAAAAGTTGCAGCCTACATCTGAGCCTCATCCAGAGTGAAATATTTTAATAATCTTATGATTATGGTGAGATTTTTAACATTACACATAACATATGCATGGTTGATTTAGAGTAGGAATCCTGCCAAGGTGGAAAGACACAAGATATCCTCCAGATTTCCTGAACTATGAATCACAAAGCTCTTAAACTGAAATTGAAAATGTGCCATCGTGTTAAATTTTATTCGTTTTAAGCAGGTCTCACTAAATAACCAGCATTTAAGTGGCCTTTAATGCTTAAGGAGGTCGAATTTGTAGGAGATCCCATGTGAATACATTCCTTTCTCTTGACTAGATACAGATTGTATTGCTACAAAGGGAACATAATTGAAATCAGTCAGAGAGTTATTGGGTGTGGTCCTTCCATCTGATCTCTTTTGTTCTCTTTTCAGCTGTAATTTACTAAAGAAACAAGATACTGTTTTTTCCATTCATAGAGAAAATAATAAAGAAACAGGTCATTGTGAAATCCCTTTCACTTCCTTCCCTTAATGTGTGCAGCACACAAGCACAACTAGACCCCAAACAAAGGCTTTTAAAACTGTCATATGTAGCCCACACATTTTTTTAATAAGCCAACAAAAAGCCAGAAGAGATTTCTGCTGATTTAAGATGATATCATGTTGAAATTTAGTTATTTTCTTTAGAATTTAAGAGATGTCAGTTCATCATTATTTAAGAAGAAACTGGACATTAATTTACACATCATTTGGTTCTTTATCCAATCATCTGCATCCAAAATGTAAACATTTATTGCACTTTTGCACTCTGTGAATTATTTGTACGTAAATAGGGCCATGGCACAACCCAGTATCAGCCATGCTTTAGCTGTCAGGCAGATGATCTCACATTTGAGTCTAGAATACTTTTACAGACAAGTTCATGGTTGACTCAATGACTTCAAGGTGCCCAGGTCTGTAAAACAAGCCCCGATTCCCTGAATGTTGCATACCAGTAAACTGCCCAAACGTCTGCTTTCATAGAACTGCTCACACTTGTTGATAATCAATTAATCAAGTGCATTTGATTAGCGACAGAACCTGCTTGCCAGTTGGTAGTTTTCTTCTCTTTTTTGCAGTTTTTCTTATCATTGTTATTTGGGATGAATTTGTTGGGACGTTTGGGAAAATTGCGGTACTGTTTAAACACACCTGAATGATCCAGATCAGCAAACAGCCAAACTTCTTCTTCTGAGTTGCTCACACTTGCTGATTATTGCTCAATCAAGTGCATTTGATTAACAGCCAAATCCCTGCTTGAAGGTTGGTATGAGGTGTGTGTGTGCTCATCTGCTGTGTTCCGTTTCCACCAAATGCGATGTGATGCTCGCCAAAGGACATTGTTCGACAAGTCTTCAGAAGCTACTTAAGCTGTTCTTCCATTAAAGACAAGAGCCTTTCTCTTGGCAACCCTTCCAAACAAGCCATACTTGTTCACTTTTCTAAATGTAAAGTCATAAATTTTAAAATTTTGCATGCTAACTGAGGCTTGTAACATTTGGGATGTAGATATTAGGTTTTTACAATTTAGGACCTGACCTGTCTGACCTTGAGAAGAATTTGCTGGGACTTCCAGTCAATTAACTGATGATCAGTTAATTGACTACATTTGATTAGGAGCTACCTATTGGCTGTCACCTAATGTCCTATTTCCCATTAAAGCAAAAAAAAAAAAAAGGCTGCATCAAGTCCAACAAAAACTTTATTTATTTATTTTTAAATGACTTCATGTGAGATTTGGGGGAACTTGTGGATTTGGAGTTAAACACCTGTTGGGGAAGTTAGAAATATAGAGAAACAAACCAGCAGCTATAGGATTGACAGTACAGTATGTGCAACTGGAAGCTATTGTCTCCTTAATGTAGTCATTGTGTATAAGCAAATGCATTCACTTCAGTGGGAACCGTGCCCCAGGATCAGTTATGTAAATACATTCTGAACACAGAGAAAAGAACTTGCTTACAAAGTATAAGTGGATTATATTTGACAAAAAGTAAAATGCCAAACTTACTTAACAAATACCCCTTTTATTATTTTTGACCTAGCAGGTCATTTTCCCATCTTCATTTTTACTGATGAGGTACACATTCAGACTGAAGTAATGAAAGTCTAATTAAGTTGGGCAGAGCCCAGTGAAAAATGGGCCACTGTGACCATGTCTGTCTGAGATGTGGGAACTGAGGTCACACATGAAGAGGAGGGTTTTTTTCTCATGATAAATGACCAAGTGAAAATGAAAATAGTGAAGCACAAAAATAAAGAGGACAACAACAACAAAAAAGATCTTCACAATACTGTGGTTTGGTTAAGTAGGTTGCGCGAACAGAATTTTTAAAATGCAACTAACTGTGGTTACCCAAGGCCACATAGCTATGGTCTGTGAACACTTTCTGAGCTAGATGGCAAGCAAGTGGAATTTCTTCTGTCTATTGTGAAATTAGACTTTAGACTGATGAGACGAGACAAAGAGCAAATTAAATGCCACTGTGGATTTTACATTACATTGTTATAATTCTATTTCCTACAGTGTATGAGGGGCACTGACAGCTGATTTATTAAAAATAATAATAATAAAATAAGATTGCGCTCTAAAAACAGTGGCTGTGAAAGTCAAAACAATCTGTGCTTTAATCACAGACACCACAGTAGTTTGCTGCAATACGAGATAAGAAATAAGATCCACCAGAGGAGGCAGGATGGGGAGATCGATTACTCTGAGGTTTCCCATGATTCTGACTCTCTCCGGGGAGACCGAGCTCCTGCTCCAGCGCTGCGTGGGTCTCTTAACTGTCATTATCACCAATGGGAGCCACAATAGGTCAGGGAGATGAGATAACATTGTGAGCAGTGGAGCAGCAGGTGAGAGGCTCAACAGGGCATGATTAGGTATCCGGGTCCCAGGGTGTAGCATTGCCTGGGGCCTCGGGGGCCTCGGCCCCACCATCTGCCAGGGTGAATTCTTCTCACTGCACAGGAACTGCTCAATAATAGCACAAACTGTTGCTGAGGGGCGTTCCTTTGAGTTTCTCCTGTTACACTTCATAGGGAGAAGTGTTACACTTTACAGTGCAGGTCTTTATTTACCTTCTCAAAACACGAACTCAAAGAATTCAACAAAACAAAAGACTAAAACTTCTGGTATTTCTGTAGTAATTCTGTTATTTATGTAGTTTGTATTCATTAGCAATAGATGCCTGTTCGAGTACAAATGAATATACATTCCATGAGGACACAAATCACCTGGTTTATCTGAAAATAGCACATGTTTAATATGTAATCCAGATTCTGCCTGATCAGGGCTCCAGTGTGAGGCCATCACTCAGCAGGAGCACACCCCGGGGCTGCTCTGATGACAGCCATGCTGGATGGTTCACACATGACCCAAAATTGCTGCTGCACACAACACCCTGTCCTGTGACCCGCCAGCACCAGCCGCCCTTTTGATCTGATGACATGGTGTAAAATTGGAGATGCCCACCGCAGTCACACATGCCAAACATGCAGTTTGTATGACAGGCAGGCATGGACGCCGAGAATATTGAATTAGTAGATGTCGTGTAAATCTGCAGTGTAGCTGCATGGCTCTCGACTTACCAGACAGACCAGGTGAGCAGTTATCAATCAGCGTTTTGTAACAGATACTCTTTGAAGTGTTCGAATTTTGCCCTTCAGCGAACGTTCACTCACATGCAAACAGGAATCATAAGGTTAATAAAAGCATGTTTTTACAAAAGCACCCACAAACTGATGAGTCTGCAAGTGAAGAGCAGCAGCCACATCTGCTAGATCACTTAAAATCAGTTAAGAAGCTCAAGGTGCTGCTGTAGATAACGGACACTGATAACTGTGACCAGAACCTTTAACCTTAAAGACATAGATCTTGACATGCCTATTAGCCACCATATCCACTTTCACTGGCTTTAACTGAAGGCCATCCAAACCCATATTTAATATATATGACTGCAGTGTGCAGCCTGACCACATGGCACTTTGTTTGTGGCCGAGAATCGTGTCATAATAATACGCCTTTGGACCCTTTTTGTCCGTTCAAAAATATAATGGAATGGCCAGATGTGGAGGGTGACCCCATGTTGACCTGTAGTGGAGTCTATAGTGTTTGTGTTGTGCACCCTAGCAGGCCGCCACAGGGAAGTGGTGGGTTTAATGGTTCTGTATTATATTGCAGTAGAAGAAAAAAGTCTGTAGCAATATAATACATTTATCCCTCATAGGGTAGACTTAAATTTAGAGGTGATTTTTTGAGATTCAGGAAACAAGCTTACCTTTGTGTTGAGCAGTCTGTTATTTTGTCTGTAGTACAGACCACAGAGTGAAATACTTTATCTGTTAAAGCCCAGGCTACTCTGTATTACACAAAACAGTCTCTGCATCTGCTCAGTCCATCAGGTCTGATGCCGTTAACAGCCTCCAAACAGCCCATGATCAGGCTCCAGCTTCGGTGACTTTGCAACCTCCTGCTGGCTCACCAGAAGGGCTCTGTTTTGATTGTTTGATTACCCTCACTGGGATGACCCTTAAAGTTAACATCCCTACCATTAGGTACACAAGTAAGCATGGCTGCAAGCATGCTCCATGACTCTGGGTAAACATGTTGGCAGACTGGAGGAATGTGAAGTGACCTGGCTGTGTGTCCACTGTCATGGCCAGAAAATATATAGATAACAATGTTTAAAGAGTACTATTGAACAGAAGAACATGTTGCAATACTGCTGTTTGCAGATATTAGCGTGCTGAGACCCCTTTTATATGAGTGTGCTAAAAAAAAATAGGCTTTTTACAGAATACATTTGTTTCATATGCACAGAGGGCCCGAGTAAGCCACCAGTGATGGATGCTCTACTAAATTCCACTCTACACAGAATCTATCTTCACTTTTTGTGATGCCTCCAAATGGAAACTTGAAATTAGTTTAGCAGAAGCGTGACTGGTTTCTCCATCTCAAAGCTGAGCCCTGAATTGCAGGGCTTGTGTTTCAAGAAGTGAGGATGAAAATGCAAATCAATACAGGTTTTTTTTGTTGCTGTTTTTGAATTCAGCAATCAGACTTGCGTGGAAGAAAATACACAGAACAATGGCACAAAGAAATGTATGTCTGCATCTTGTGCGTCAGAAGTTTTGAAAACTCTTTAGCTTAAATGATTAGCACAGTTTATCTTAGCTTTCTGGATCTATGCACAACAACAGCAACATCGCCAGGCTTATCTACCCGTACATATCCATCACAGTTTTGACAGTCAGTTTTGGTTTATTATGGTTGCTCAGACTTCTTAAGGGATCAGACCTCTGCCCTCAGACAAACACTCCTTGGGAGCATGCTTGCACTCATGTGGGCTGGGGGTCCTTCAGGGCCATCATGCTCCCTGGGGTGTCTGCTTGTGAGAGAGCCTGTTATTCCGAGAACATCCTGCAAGCCCTCCCACCCTCCCGTAGTGTCGGCAATGAAGGAGAGAAAGAGCTGGGAAAGCCCCGGTACAGAGGACAATTTGTGGTTTGAAGCTGGGACACTGCTGTTTAGGTAAACACTGCAGCATGGGTGGAGAGCTACATTATTATTATTACAGCAAAAACAAAAGTAAAAACTGTAATTGAGGGAAATATTTGTTTTTCCATAGCAAAGCTTCAGAAGAACAGCTGCTCAGTCTGCTAATCATTAAATGACAGGACTACTTACATGGCTGAGCTCACATTAACCACTTTCTCCTTTTCACATCATCACCATATGTCCCACAATCACTAGAGCACTGAGAAAAAAGCATGTACTGTTAATAGTGACTCCTCTGTCACGGCACTCAGCTAGCAGACGGTAAAGGGGGTGGGGGGGCTGACTGATTCCCACACAGAAGAGCTGTCAGCTTCTCAAGCAGAAATAAGGACAAATGCAAATGAATCAGCTGAGAAGCACACTTGTTGTGTATTTCTCTGAATCTCAGACACACTGAGCATCTTTGGGCCTTAACAGTAAAAGATAATGAGGTCATATTGTGGCTGCAGCATTATGCAAGTGTCATTTTCCATATCCAAGAGATATGATTTGAAAAAAATCAATGTAATGTATTTTATTTATTATCATTATTAATTCATGCATTAATTTTACATTTAATTACATTGTGGTTTGTTTTGATTTGTTTGTTTGTTTTTTAAGTATAACTAATACCATTATGTTTAATTGTACATACATACAGATTAAATTCAAACTGAATTTCTGTTATTGCTGCTGCCCACCTGCAGTACCTTAATGGCCCAACAGGAGGCCCTGAATCACACCTTTGGAATCACTGAAATAGACATTAATGTTATTCAACAGTAATCCAATATTATTTTATATATTATTATATAACTCTTCTTTCTGTGAGAGATGAAAATGCATATTTTATGCATATTCATAATTCATTTGTACTTTTCTTTGTTTTATTTTTTTTACCACTGTTGCCACTTTTACTTTGTTGTTTATTTATTGTATTGTACTATTTTGTGAGATCAATAAAGTATATTCTATCTATTGTTTTCTTATTATTATTATATTTTATTATTAAAAATTCTATTAACATAATTTTTATTTACAAAGCAAGTATTGTCATTTGTTTCATGAATGATTGCAATCGGACAAAATCTGGTGGCTAATCCATTTACCACATATGTTAGATTCAAGAGTAAATAGATTCAAACAGCTATCTGTTGCCCCCTGCTGGTGATAATAGGGAGATTGGTTAGGAACAGGTTGATGCATTTTGATTGCTTAAAAAATAATTATGAATACATGCTACAGCATGACCCAGTGTTTGAGTGAGACACTATGTGGGTTTTTTGTTTTTGTTTTTTGTGCACAAAACTAATTGTTTTTTTAGACTCTCAAGACTCTCAAGTGGAAAAGTGAGGTTGAAGAGGTCCATTTGCATCTTCCATCTCATTGGTCCAGTAGTCATTTCATAATCTCTTTTGTGCTTTTAGTGCCATGTCTAGCAACTGCATGGATTTAATGCTTTTTACAGGCTAATTAAAAAACATACTTATTAAGCTAAATGTTCCATCATTGCCAAGCTGCTTTAACTAGTCTTCAGTTAGGAAATAACTCTCTTTCAGCCTTAGGACACCCAAGTTATTGAAGGTAGAATTATTTACAATTTATCACTAAAAGCATTTGTAGGCTACTAGAAACACCTGCCAGCTGCAGTAATGTACCTTGTAGGGACAATCTATGGGATTTATTTTATTAAAACAGTAGAGCAGCCACCCTGAGAAAGACCAATAAAGCTGGTAAGTGAACTAAAGCACTGAATATAAAAATATAGATTCAACTTTATCTACTCAACTTCAAAAGCCTCACCTTGTTTGCATTATTTTGTCTACTAGTTTTGAGAAAAACAATGTACACTCTCTTTCATTTCTAAGGTTTAATTTATGAAGATGTAAAACATGTTTTCTGTAGCAGGGCTTACATGACCTCAAACTATAGTCCAGATGAACTACAAAACATATTACACCATGCGATTAATAATCTGACAACAATTTGAATCAAAATTCAAAAATTTCAATTCAAAATTCAAAAAAAATGTGTGTGAAAATCAAGTCCACCCTTATTGCTTACACGGGAAACAATAGGGAAAGCAGCAAGTGTGAGAACATCTATAAAAGAAAATGAAAGAACTTCTATTTTATATCCCTCTCTTGGCAGTTTGCTGCAGCATTCAGGTGTTAAAATAATGTTGAGGAGATAAATTGTTAACAATCTGGGAGCAATTGTTCCTCGGACTTGGGAACAATGCTCTTTAAATCTTGTAGAGCCAAACGTGAAGCCATCTGTTTGACCAATAAAGCCTGGTTCAAACCTGGTCATGCAACAGTATAATGATTCCAAGCACAGCAACAAACTTACAATAGTTGAAAAAGACAAGAATCAAGATGTTGTATTAGCAAAGTCCACACAATTAAAATGCTGTGCAGAGAAACCCTCACTAATGCAGTAAGAAAGTGAGCCCAAACTCATACCCAATAAAAAGACTGATAGTCTTTGTATGCAGTCACTACAGTTCATTGTGCTGTTTTTAAAGGTGAACAGTTTAGAAACACGCTGTTGAATCTTGATGTATTTTAACTCACTGCTTCTGCATTTTTCTTTTGTTTTTGTTCACTCACAGTATGTTATTTGTTGCTGCTCATCCAGGCTTGTATTTAAATAATTCTAGAACCAGAACTTTTGTGCCCTGATAAATTTTAGAATTGAAAGAGAGTGTACCTTATCATGACTGCAATTCCAGATTTTATAGACTTTTAGACCAGGAAGCAGAGTACCCAAAATTAAAATACTTAATTTTCATACAAGTACTTCATAAATGCATCAATAATATTGTTACAGTGACCATTAATACGTAGAGTGCCGTCTCTTTATTATGCTCAAACTACTGGAAATAAATCCACACAAAAATGTTTTATATTTCAGTCTGCTCCGGAAAATTTAACCAAGATTTTCTTTATTTCAAAATGAGACAAATTAGCCGACGGCAGACATCTCGTTCAAAGTCACATCTAAAACTTCTGGAACTGCTTCTTGGCTCCAGCGGCCTTTGTCACTTTGAGGACGTTAAATCTCACTGTCTTGCTGAGGGGTCGGCACTCCCCGACAGTCACAATGTCTCCAACTGTGACGTCTCTGCGGAAGACAAAACAAACAAAGGAAAAAAAAAAAAAAAAAAACCAGTGCAAAGGGGAATTTAATATGGGTATGCATGTCCAAAAATAAGTTGACAGAAAATGTTGTCATACTGAAGCAAAGCTGCATCAGTTTTTGCCAAAGGCAGTGTCGTCAGAGCTTCCTGAGCTTGGAAGACCATCGTGAGAAAAAACATCATATGCAGCAAAATAAGAGGCTTTGAAGGAACACAGTTATTAATTAAAGGGTTATTTAACAAAACATAATGTGAGGTGCTATACCTAAAGCAAGGTGACAGATGGACCGAGAGGTTCTTGTGCCTCTTCTCAAAGCGGTTGTACTTGCGGATGTAATGCAGGTAGTCACGTCTGATGACAATGGTCCTCTGCATCTTCATTTTGGTCACCACACCTTCAGACAGACAATGGACAGCATTTTGTGTTATACCACTTTCTCTAGTCATAAAATGGCACTGGATAGATTTAGAAAACTGCTCTTAGAACTTTTGTCACTAGACTACATCAGTGTTGCCATTAGGCATTGTCGTCAGAACCCAAAGGGCTTGGAAGACCATCGTGAGATAAGCATCATTTGCAGGACAGTGACAAAAAAGGAAGACATGTGGTTTCTAGTAAATTACACTGTTCTGGTTTCATTTAAAATAAAGTTAAGTTTAGGACGTCTGTAAAAACACTTGTCTGTGCTACGAGACATTCAACTGACCAGAGAGAATACGGCCACGGATGGAAACATTTCCAGTGAAGGGGCATTTCTTGTCAATGTAGGTGCCTTCAATAGCCTGGAGAAAAAACAAACATGTTACTGTATATGAATAAGTGATAAGACTATCAAATCTAACATGAAATCATAATCACAAGTTTGCATCAGTGTTGCCAAAAGGCATTGTCGTCAGAACCTTGCAGGCTTGGAAGACCATCGTGAGAAAAACATCATCTGCAGCTTACAACCAAATAGTTTTAAATGTATTTAAACGTTTGAAAAATGCCTTGAAATGATTCATTTACCTCTCTTGGTGTTTTGAAGCCCAGCCCAACACTCTTGTGGTAGCGAGGAAGCTTTTCCTTGGTCTCCTTGCCACCATCTGTGATCAGAACACGCTTTTTGTTCTGGAAGATGGTAGGCTGCTTCTGATAGGATCTCTCGGTCTGGTCAGAAATACAGATCAGCGAGTTAAAGCTTTGAAATAGAAATTACATCACCTTCACCACGCATTTCTCTCACACGCCGCCGCTCGTTAGTCGACTTAAGACTTACTTCCTCTCACTAAACCTATGTTCACTTTTGGTTAATATGACATGCAGCCTAACAAGTTACAGAAGACGTGCCTAAAAGCTAAGACTTAACACGCACATCATGCAAAGAGTAGAAGCCGTATTAATAGGGAATGGTAAGTAATAGCACGCTAAGCTAACCAGGCTACCATTCCGGCTACTTGAGCGCTGCACGAGGGAGTACAGAGGAGCAAAAAATGTTGACTATAAGCGCGTAAATGTAGTTTGAAGTGACTCAGGAACAAATATAAGAACACTATAATGGCATATACTTAATTCTAGATGAGTAAAATGTTTATTAAAGTGTAAATATGTCGATTTAAAGTCACCACGCCGTTTTGCCGAACATACTTGTGCATCCGCCATCTTTGCCAGCCGAGTCGTAAAGAGGCCTGTGTATGCGCGCGACGGACGGAAGACACCGAGGTACGGGAAATGACGTTCATTTAGGCGAGGCTAAAAAAAGATTTAACAGACTTTTTTTGGACTAAAATTACAGAGTTATCGTACCACTTTACGTGCGGTAGGGGGCATTATAGTTTTTCCCTATTTCTGTTGCCTATAGTTCTATTTGTATATTTGTAAATTAAACTAGAGGGAGAAAAAGTGAGGGTGGCAAGTGCCGCCCACTGGTACGAACAAATAACTGTTATCACGTGATTGCACGGGAACCAGAAACGACCCAAACAGAAAAGAAGATGGCATCACATCCAGGAGGAGGCGATCAAGGTAGTAGCAGCTATCGTCAACAAATAAAATACATATATTTCGACTCTGACAGTGTCGGTGGGAGTCCGATAGACACAGATAATGTGGCGCTTTAACAGTTAACATTTAGTTTGCCGCTTTATTGCTTGCTAAGTGTATTGTTAACATGGATAGGGCTTAGCTTAGCAAAAGTAGCTAAACGTTAGCTTTTCGTTAGCACTGCGTTGTGTAGATGTTCGCGTTACAAAGAGTAAGCAAACGCGTTTGACCGAAAGCGAAACGTACACATTTGGAAACGGCATCCTTTTGACATTAAAAAAAAATGGCAAATTTCCTCAGTTACGACAGTGTTGAACGCGAATTAACTTAAATTAATACTATCAACTAAATAACTAACACCAGATTTGATGTATTGCCTTTGTATATGTTACGGACAAACAGGTGTCTAGAGTTGAGTTGAACAGGAGATATAAATAATTTACAAAAACAATAGTTTTAAAAACGTGTTTAAACTAATTGTTACGAAAAAAATACCTACGATGAAACTGAGAATTGACGTATAATTTTTCTGTCATCTAAAGTGATCTCATAATAATTTGGCGCAATGCTTATTTATCAGCATTTGAGTCATCTAATGAGTGTCTACCTTTGTCTTTCAGGGAATTCCGGAGATCAGATACTGGAAGTCGGAACTATTTTGTTACAGGAGTGAGTACACACTACACTCTTGGGTAGCAGTTATATGTGGAATATATCATTTTTGTGAAGGAAATCAACTTGATATAAGGGGTTAGGTGTAAGGAGTTTGAGTGCCTTTGTTGACTTGTTTCAGAAGGAAGAGCTGATCACCTACCAATTGCAAGGCTATTTGTTTGATCTTCTAGGTTGCATGTCAACATAAATAGTGAATCTCATGTTGACCTTGACACATCCGTCAGAGTGCTAGTGTCCTAACGTTGGGTTAAAAGTGCTTTGGCACAGAGAAAATATGTATCATATGTGAACGAGGTTTGTTGTAAGAAAACACATTCAACGCTCAAAGAGAGTAGTAAAGTGCTATATATAAGTAACAGTCCATTTTGAAAGTGCTAATGTGCCAAGGTCCAATGATGACAACCAGCTTAGGTAACCAGGTCATCTTAACCCCTTCACTTTGGTTTCTTGCTGTTGAACTAGAGAAAGTGTAAGATGGCTTGCTGTTGTGTATTTGTGCTGTATAGTTTCATCTATGAGCGAGTTCAGAGGCAAGGAGATGGCAATAAGGCAGTGACGAGAGAACAGCTTGGTGGAAGCCAGCTGACTGACCCAAAACATAAGAAGCTTGCTCAGTGCCTGCAGCAGATTGGAGACGAGCTGGATGGAAATGTAGAGCTCCAAAGGTTGGTAACTTGTCTGTGTGCCTCTTCAGGCAACTTTAAAGGCGTGGAGTATTATGATATGCAAGTTTGTTCAACTATAACTGTAATAACTTAATTATTTGCTTACCATTATTCAATCTTTTTCCCTAGAATGATAAATGACTCTTCGCTTTGTCCCACAAGAGAGGTTTTTATGAGAGTGGCCTATGAGATCTTTTCAGATGGAATATTTAACTGGGGCAGGGTGGTTGCACTGTTCTACTTTGCATGCCGACTCGTTATCAAAGTACGTGAAACTGCTATGTTTGGTATTTTAAAATTAATAAATAACAAAAGTAAGGCATGTATTATTGAATTAAAAAAATCTAAAGATCTTCTCTTTACACCTTTACAGGCTCTTGTAACTCAGATTCCGGATATTATCAGAACCATTATCAGTTGGACCATAGACTATCTCCGGGAACATGTGATCAACTGGATCAGGGAGCAAGGTGGCTGGGTAAGGAGCAAACTAATAAACCTAATTTATTAGCAATAATCTATGTGTCCATATTAAATTTCCTGTCTTTTCGGCATTTTTAGGAGGGTATTCGCTCCTACTTTGGCACACCAACATGGCAGACGGTCGGAGTTTTCTTGGCAGGAGTCCTTACCACTGTTCTTGTCATTCGCAAGATGTGAGGGGCAGCATGAAGAGCAGAGAGGAGAAAGACAGCAAGAATTACAATTGAGGGAAATGGCACAGGAGGAAGAAGAATGCAGAAAGAAATACACTCAACAGGAAGAACTTATCTCGAATTAATTGTTCTTCATTTCTGCCTCTTATTCATATGTAAGAATTGGGAGTTGGACTAATAGCGCTGTTGCACTCAAGATGCCTATGCCACTGGGGAAGCGAGCTGTGCAGGATTACGTGCACAAAATTGAAGGATGGGGAGAGGTTGTCAAGACTTGAACAAGGAATGCATTTTAATTAATTTATTTTTTACTTGGTACACAAGTCACTGCATTCTGTTTTCTACCTTAAATGATATTATGAGAAATGTTTTGATCAAATTAAGAGTTTCCCTTGTTTTGTTTAGTTTTTTGCTATTTTTTTTCACAGAAATTGCCTTTCTGCTCTTCCCACTCTCTCCATCCTTTACATCATTGTCTGTATGCTAGCCAATCCACATTCTCATGTATTTGTGAGTGTTCACTGGTGTAAATCTGTAATGTTCTGCTGGCACTGAATGTGTAAGGTGGTCATATTCGATGGAGTTAAAGAGATATTTTTGCGGAAATATTTAGAAAACGGTATATACTAAGAGAACTCTGATAAAAGTTTGGGTTTAATTAACCCCCAGTTCATTTCTCTTCTTCCAGTAGGTGCAGCACCCAATTCTTCTATATAAAGTTATGTTTACGTTTAACATGAATCATCAGATGGTTAAAAAACAGTCAGATAATCTCTCTGAAAGGATAGTAAAAGAACTGCAATCTTGTGTAATATACAATCATATGGTGTTTGGGGGCATTTTGACCAGCATTCTGACCTTAACGTGACACTCAATAATTCTGTTACTTCTCGGTGTTCTTTTGGTCTACTGAAGGTTTGACGCTGCAGACACAGAAAGCAATGGATTGCTCACAGATTCTTACCTCACTTTACACATATTCAAAGTACTGTATTTTGTACGTGAGTTATTCAAACTGCGACTTTGTCTAAACAGCAAAAGTCTTTTTATACGTTCTTCTTGTTTGTCAGTGCCTTGGTGGTTTTTGTTTTCTTTTTTAACTCTGAAATCATTTTGATATTCTCAAGTTTTCACCTTTTCTATATCATATTTGTAAGAGTAAAATTTCCTTCAAGTCTCCCTTGAAATCTTTTTGCAGTGACTTTGTATGCTGTAATATTAAAAATAAATCTTTCAACTATTATCTGTAGCTGTGCTTTAATCACACACAGAATGTTGACTAGGGCTGCCACGATTAGTCGACTAGTCACGATTATGTCGACTATTAAAATCGTCGACGACTAATTTAATAGTCGACGCATCGTTTGAAGCTTTGTAAGATCACAAAGGACGCAGGAATGAGTAGTAGGATTTAAGAGTGTAATAACGGACTGAAACAGAAGATGGCAGCACTGCATGTACAAGGATGCCAGCTGCCGTTAAACCCCGAAGAAGAAGCTGTGTCCCAGAATTCATAGCGCAGCTGTCAACAATGGCGGCAGCTAGTTAGTTTTAACTTTACTCTTACGTTTAACATATTTTCAGGCGAGAATGTAGCTGTGTAAACCTCAAATATCTGCTCAGTTTATCAAGACACCACATATTTTCAAAAGCGCTCCGACGTTTTCGTCTGTTACCCACTAGCTCGTTAGCTAGGCGGGGGCAAGGCTAACTAGAGCCGTGAGAACACCGGACTCCCGGCAAATCATTTTCAAACCCACCGCCGTCTTTCGCTACTCAGGTTAAACATATATATAAGTCACTTAGATAACTTAAAAATGTTATTGTTTGGCTTTCTTTAGTATTTTATTTGTTCCTGAGTAAATCTGAGATTAAAGTTATAGTTTTTTGCACAGCTAAAACTGTCAAGCAGACAGCTGATTATCAGAAGTGTGAGACTCTGGAGAATATACTCCGGTGTCCTGTTATATTTTAGAAAGCAAGGAGTTTATTAAACTTCACCGAAACAATCTGCAAATTTCATTAAAAATTAATAAACTACCATCTTGTCTTTATTTTTAGTTAGTACAAACACTTCAAGCTGTAAGCTAATGATAGTTATATAAGACCAGATGCTGCTGGTGCAATAAGCAGTATGCTGTATGTCCAATGGATGATGATCTGATTAGTCGACTAATCGCAAAAATAATCGGTGACTAGTCGACTATCAAAATAATCGTTTGTGGCAGCCCTAATGTTGACTATACTAAAAAGGCTTACAGCAGTATGATCTCATAAAATATGGCTCAGACTTTTTGCCATCAGTCACACCCCCTACTTTTTCTTACGTCAGTAAATCAGCATACCAGCTATTCCTGTTTTCCTGTTCCTAGAAAATGCATATGTTGCTGGAAATGTAGAGACAAATAGAAACTTAGTCTCCCGAGAGGTGTTTGAACTTGTATAGATCAACACAAACAATGTGCTAGTTAGATTATACATTAGTGTCAATTTTTAATGCAAAGTAAGACGCCAGGAAGCACACTGATATTATTTAATGTCCAAGTTAAGACATCAACCTTTTCATTTTTATAAACATAACCCAAGGCTTAGTAATCCAAAGTATAGCCTTCAGATAATTTTGGAGAAATGGTGGATTATCAAACTGGTAAATAATCTTTAGATATTAATAATGTCTTCTCTGGCATTAGCCTTGCTCTGCACCAAAGTTTCTGATAAATATGTCATAGTCATCAGTCACCAGACTAAGGCCTTTCTTTTATCATTATTATTAATTAAAGGATATTGGATATAACCTTAAAAGGCTGAAAAGTAAAATGAGACCAACTTTATCCTAATAGGAAACCATTATATTTATTATAGTAATAGTAATAATATAATTAGTAACTATATAGCTGTAACTTCTAAATCATGTGAACTATCAATTTATAAGTATTACAAACTTGTTTTTTTTTATGAAATAAAAAGAGAGATCAAACTTTTTTCACAGACTTCACAGTTTTCTATTTATTGACTCAACATAAACATTGACACATGCAACATTACAAGACACAATGCTAAAAATCAATCCTCTTTTATATTTCATTTTATTTTTAATTTACGATATTTTAGGCAAAAGCAGTTTGTTAAAGTGGAGGCTCACAAATGTTTTATGGTCCCTCACACATCAACAAAAGCCAAAGACACTTGTTCGAAGCACAACATGAAATGATGAGCGGTTAATATGAAATTGCAGCTGGAATAAAGTAGCTGAGGGCTCTATCGAGTTTCCAGCATGCCATCTTTGATTCTCCATCTCCAAGAAGTGCTGAAGTCTGGAGCTGGAAAACAGCGGAGCTCCAGGCCGGACTCTTGTACCTCCTCATCGTGACCAATCTGCTGGCCGTGCTCAGTTTTCAGTGTGTAAACCCTCTCAGAGATCTAAATCAGACACAGATAAACGTCAAACTAGTATAATCTTCTATTTTTTCTACTTAAATGGACAAACAACATATACTTTTTGGATATAATAGTGTGGGATTCTGTGAGTATACCTCACCTGATCACTGATTCCAGTGGCAATATGGCCCACCTTCACCCGACGCATCTCTCTGATCCGGATTTTCTTATCACTAAAGTCTCTGATGCAGACATCCACCCCTGGACCAATCATAAAGCAGAGTGAGGCACATGACCAAAGAGAAAAAAAATTATATACAATTAGGTATCATATTAAACAGAAGAGCTTTTTATCTCACCTTCAAAACAGCAAGGTGGTGGCTGCTGTGTGTGACCCAGGAAATCCAAACTGAACACCTGCACATCTGGCTGGCTATTGTAGGAGAAGACACCGGAGCTGAGGTCGTCTCCTGGGCTCAGAGACCAGCGGCCAGAGTCCTGGAAAAAGGGGAACACAAACCAAACAGTAGGTCTATTATTTCTGCTGTTAACCAAAACAATAGGCCGCCAGAGAAGTTCTTTTAAAAACTGTTCGCCTAACAACATGTTTTCCCTGATATTTTGGCTTTATTTCTGCTCTGCATTTTGATTTACCTTTTTGTCCAATGGTTCCCAGTTCGAGTAAGGGTCACTGCTGAGGCAAGACAACAACTGCTCCTGCATCTCAGCAGAATGAAGCTGGGAGAGGCTGCTCAGATAGAAATCTGCAAACAAACGAAAAAACAAAAGCATACAGAGTTCAAGCATCTGCCATACTTAACACCTGAAATTAAATACAGCTTAAAGAAAACCTCACCTCCAACCAGCTTCCGTAGCTCAAGTTCAGGTACCGTGGTGATTTTGTTGTCCCTCTTGTGGCTCAGCTCCGAGATCAGCATTTGTGGTTCATGAGGCGAGCCTCGTTTCGATTTCTTAGAATCAGCGTCTGCCTCTTCCTCATCAGTCAGTTTCTTTGTCCTCCTCCCTGTTGTGATCAGCTTTTCCATGGACTCTTGGTGCATCTCTTCATCCTCAAAGTCAGCACTGCTGCTGATGAGTTGCATGGAGTCACTTGGTTTGTTGGTGTTAAGCAAGGGCTCTAAATAGGGACCCTTCACTGGGTTGGTGAGTCCTCCAACTGCAATCAAATCAATAAAAATTAAATGAACTTATGTACCTACGATAAACTGATTAAAAAATGTATAGCAGGTATTACTAAACTCAATGTGGTCAACTGATGGTCACTAAAAAGAGCATTCCATACCATATAAATGCAAAATAACAAACTCTCAATTGTCTGTAAACTCACTGCTGAAACCACCATCAAGCCAGATGCAGTGCAGATTTACCTTCTCTTAGAGCTCTGTCAGTTTTTTCTCTGAGGTCAGTTGCTGATGATCTCTTCAGTGGATCCTTCTGGAGTCCTGCTTTTATAACTTCAGCAGTGAGAGAGCCACAGTCAGGTGGGATCTCTCTCAGAGGCGGGGGCTCGTTAGCAATCTGTAAACCAATCAACCAAGGAAATTCAGTCAAGGCTTGATACGAGTACTCTAAAGAACAATAAACAATAAAGTATTCGAAGAATACCTTCAAGTAAAGGCGACAATTATAGTATCTTGTCCAAGGCTGACAACCATTGAGCATGTGCAGTAACATACAGCAGCTGCTCCACACATCTGCTTTAGCTCCGCGGGGTTCTCCTTTTATTATTTCAGGGGCCATGTGAGTCTCTGTGCCCTTCAGATCTGTAATCAAATACATTGAGAAAATTGTGAATTCGGACATGTAAGTGGAGAAATTGCACATCTTGCCAAATTACTCAGTGACAAAGTATTTACCTTTGGACCTACTGAGGCTCTGACCCTGATTGTCGAGCCTTTCGGCATGTCCAAAGTCACATAGGAAGGTGTCTCTACCATCGTCCGACAGCAACACGTTGTCGGCTGTGAGAAACAAGTAGAGTCAGTAATCCATTGCATTAATCTGTGTGCTGCTGTGTGATGTCAGTGGTGCTTGGTTGATTTCCATGACTTGTGCTGTGTAGTTTTTAGATGACATAATTAGAAACAGGGCAGCTGCTTAGACAAAACAGTCTAAGACAAAGGAGCCAAATGAATGGAAAATATGAAGTCACACAGGGACAGCTGCTGTGCTAAACTCTTTAATGTGGAATGGATGTGGAAACTAGTCACAAACCGTACGCAGATAAAGAAGAGATGTGGTATTATTGTCTAGCTTTTCCTGAGAAATTACAGACAGCAGATGGCGCTTGAGATACACCACAAAACATGTCTTGTCAGCTCTTAAGATATTCTCTGTCTTTTTTGCTCTTCCTCAATCTCAGTTTCTGTTCTGTTTTTGTGTTTCCTTTGTTCTTCTATATAACCCTTTCCACTTTATTTTCATCTTCTGTATTCTTTCTGTCCATTGTACTTTTTCTCCTCTTCTTCTCTTTCGAACTACTTCCTGCTCTTTGTCCCATCCCCCCCCTCACTCCGTTTTGTTCTCCCTTTCTCTCTCGCTCTCCTGATTTTGTGCACATGCGCCGTGTCTAGAGAACAGCAGTGAGTCACACTGTGGGAAATTCCCAGCCCGTCTTTTTCTCTGTGGTAATCTGGTTTCACAACCCAGGTGCTTGAAGATCAAATCTAGACTGTATCTATGACACTTGTGTTCCAAACAACAGCTGCGCATAGACACAAAATCCTCTGATGAGAACTAATTACAAATCTGACTTTCTCTCTGTCTTTTTTTCAACTTTCCACTACCACAACAAGTAAAAGTCAAGCTGACACATTTCTTAGTTTTACTGTTATTACTATTGTTCTCTAGCTGTTAATGTTCATAATGAAAGTGTTGTGAGGCAGTGCCAATATCGATATATTGTTACTTTTTTGGATTTAACATTTACATTCCATACTTTATCACTCGACAACATCACCAATATTTAGGAAGTCACAGGAACAGTCCCAGTCATTATTAATTTGTACATTATATAGAGATAAAAAGTGGATAAAACTTAACAACTTCACTTTGTGGATTTATTTGCTGTTGTAAATTGATTAAATTACACTAAATTTCTTATAAAAGCTCACTCTTAAGATACGTGTCATGTTCAGTCATAAAGTGGGCACACCAAACATCATAAATATGAGGCTAACATTCAAGTCATCTAAGATTTCAAAGGTATGGTATTTGTATAATATACCTTTAATATCGAGATGCACCACCCTTTTCTTCACTAAGTACTCCAACGCTGTTAAAACTTGAGAGTGGTAGTGGAGACTTAAATCCTCTGGCAGTCGACCACGTTCCACTATCAGCTGGCCCAAAGAGCCTGGAATAACACAAAATGTTAGAGCGGAACAAAGACTGCTGTCTTAGCAATATTTACCAACAGAGAGCATCTGATTAATCTTTTCCTCTGGGTTATGGCTTGTAAAGAAGCCAGCATTTAATGACAATGGAAAAATGTGTCAGGTATATCAATGTTTATCAGGAAGGGAGCTTGCGTCACACGTTTGGTGCAGTTTGGACAAACACTCTTTGAGTAAGGTCAACAGTCATTTCGAGCATCCCAGAAACACCCACTTCCGCATCTCAACACTAATCACATCCGTATTTTTCTGCACTTGAACTCAGTCGACTCAAGTTCCATGTACTGTACATGTTTGTGCACTTAATTGATTCCATCTGTTTCTTGAGTTTAAATGACAACAGGAGTAGTTAGTATCAACAACATACGCTGTGTGTGAAGGGAAGATAGTGGGATTGTTTACCAGCTTTGTGTTCCATCAGAAGGACGACATTAGGCCCCTCTCTAACCACTCCAAAGAGCTTCACCACATGAGGAGATCTGAGGGCACTCCACGCACCCACCTCCTCACTGTTGAACCTCTTCAGGGCAATCTTTAAGAAAAAGATGGAACGTAAAATACTAAGATTATGTACATACTTTTATACAAGACTGTTTTTATACAAATCGATATGCTGTAAATTACCTTTTTGGCAGCAAATTTGAACCCACTGTTCACATCTTCAGCACTGTGTACTTCACCATAGGAGCCTTCCTTGATGAAGTGCTGGAGGACATACTCTCTCCCTTCTTTGTATTCTGAGTCCACAGGCTGAATTTTCTGTCAGGAAGAGACAAACAGGTTAGTTTGGTTCAGCCACTTTTCAAATCAAAACATACCGAAGCAAGCAGACTGAAGCAAAGCAGAACTTACTTCATGATAAAAAATGAGTCCCTCATTGCTAACAGAGTCAGCTTCCGAGAACTCGTCTTCGTCTTCCCTAGTCTCCCTCTCCACTTCTTTGAAAAATGGCCCTGTGTAGCATGGATCCCCCTGACTGACAAGGCCTCTGAGCCCAGCAAGGGCCAGTGAGCAGTCTCCCACACTGCTAAGAGAGTCTGAGCTGCTGTTGTGCTCATATGACCGAACACTGGAGAGGTTACCCAAAACTGGCCAGTTCAAAGGGGAACAGCTTGAGCCTTTGTTGTAAACTTGTTGGCTGTAAAAAGAAGCCCTTCGGGCGTCTTCCTCTGAGCTTTCAAAGCTGCTACAGCAAGAGGTACTGAGATCGCTTCTCTCTTCAACAGAAGAGTCCCCCTACAAGAAGAAGAAGAAGAAAAAAAAAGTTCTTAGACAATATAGTGTTTACATCCTCCGATAAATTTGCTCTAGGCTTAAAAATTCAAGGCCGAAAGAGGCGGGGCTGTTGGAATTCAATGTTTCACTTCCACAATTTAGGAAGGGTAATGTTTACATGGGAACTTCTAGAGATTAGGACCCTATTGTTGAAGATGATTTAAATTCTTTTAACAGCACAGCATACTAAATATTAACACATTTTTGAATCCAGTTTCATAGTCAAGACTCAGAGAGATGTGAAGAGTAACCTCACCAGGATCGGGATCAGAGAACTTCCACTTTCTTGTTCAGGCACTCCAGAAGGCATTCGACGTCTCTGTCGCTGCTTGTCCTTCTTCTTCTGCTGCTTCTTCCTCTTCCCCTTACGTTTCTGTCTCCTATGGGTACTCTTTCTTGAGGAGAGTATTGATGTGCTTGCTTCCTGGATGGTGGCCATTGTTTGGCACGCCACATTGTTTTGGTCAGATGAAAGACTTCAAAAGAAATTTGAAGAAAGCAAAAGGAATTTAAGGCATGTTTACACAATTCAGCACAGACCCTTAAACAGAAATTTAATTTATAATGCGGAGAATGTCCCCAAGATCTTACCTGGTGGTTAAGCATTTAGGGAAGGCACGGAAGGAGCGGTCATAACAGGACGGGCTGAACTCTTGGGAGTCCTGGGTTTCACCTAAACGAGCACAGTGTTAATGTAAAATTGGCTCACAGGAAAGTTCATTGATGTGATACACTATAAAAATAAGATATATTTACATTCTGCCTGAGCAACAATGGTTGAGGTCTTGAACTGCATTTCTTCCACTTGTTCTGCAGTTCCATGTGTCAGGAGTTTAGTGAGTTTATCAGCAGACCACTTTTGCGTAAATCCCATTTTGCCATCCTTCCCCTCATCTTGCGCCTCCTCAGTCTCCTGCTCTGCATTGGAGCATGATGGATATGTCCCCTTCAGGTCAGCTTTTGGTGGTCCAGTGAAAGGCGCTGTTGAGTTGAAGAGCCTCTGTCTCACCGCCATGTTATCTTCTAAATCTGCAAGAGACACAAGCAGCTGATAAATAACGATCTTCCTTATCAACTGTCTCCTGCCTTTATGTTTTGTCTTTAATCTTAAATAAGAGTTAATCAATTTCGTTTTAGTTATAGATGCCAGGGTTGTTTGTGTGGCTATAACCAGAGAGTTAAAAGTAACTTTTTTAGTATTATTATTTAAATATTAATTAGTGAATTTGTCTTTGGTCGAGGGCAACATATTTGGCTCCTTTATAAACCGAGCTTTCGATTTTGATGAACACGTTACTTCAGAGCTCACAGTGCGTGATATTTATTCAGTTAGTCAGATGCTTGCTGCGACTCATCAAGAGTGACCTTTAGAAATGTTGTGAAGTTTGTATAAGCATAAACCATTTCTCCAAAATGTAACAAAGGACTTTTATCTGCTAATGTGAGCGTGGGAGTGAGGATACCTAAAAAGGGGAACAAATGGATTCTGAAAACTAAACACATCTCAGGTTAAAGGTTGCAATGCATTTTGCTGTTTGTTTTTGTTCATTTTTTCTTAATTTTTCATTCTTAGTATTTTTTCAGTTTGCATCTATGGCACACTTTGCAAATACTTTCCACGGTGCCATTTGCCTGCTGTAATCGAGCACAACAGAAAAGCTCATAAATCTGACTGAAGATCCGACTGAAAGGTTTACGACGGAAATATACACCCATGCATAAACGCAAAAATAATTTGATATGCTTCATTATGGCTCGTTTGAAGTTTAACATATTTTACTGCGCCACACATGGTTAGGAGCGCAGATGAACTGAAACTGTGAAATTTGAGGTGGGCAGATGAGACAGGAAATTAAACCCCGGCCTTGTTTTCACAGTTGCAAACTCTGTCGCTCAGTGCATGCAGTCTGTTTCAGTCAGAGGAAGTAACCTAGGCAATGCCTGGGCTGCACAGCCTGGGCTAATTTGAAATAAAGATTTGCATGGCTGCCTGTTCACACCTTAAAAGTTATCACCAGCACAACAGGTAGGACTGTAAAACCAACACAGGAAAACTACATGCAGTTTAAAAGGCACAAACTGAGAACTACATTTAGAGCACTACAGTTGCAATTAGTTGCATCAGTTTGTCCATTACACTAGCAGCTTATCACACAAAGATTAAGCCTAAATTCTTGACTAAAACAATCACATGCACACTACATGCTTTTGCTGCTGACAACACCAATAAAGTATAGATACAAGTAACAATACAGCAAAAAATAACATCAAAACATAATCAAAATTACGTTAAAGCTGTTTGAGTTTATTAATGATACTACCTTATACGCAGACTTCATGCACCGCAAGATTATCTAGAGCGAAGCAACTCAACTGTCACTTCCGTCTTAAGACGCTGCACCACCACACCCCAATGAATTTACGTGGAAAGGAAATAGAGAAAACCCCACTGCAACAAACAGGCACAAAAACAGACTCTGTATGTGTGAGCCGACGTAGCGGGCAGACATACCAATAGATGCCAGTCTGAACTGCATTCTCAAGTATTTGTTCTGAATAACCTGTCATCGACACGAACTAGGTGCTCCGTTTGCGTGCCTTCATGTTCGACTTTTCAGTAACGACTCGGCTCAGTCGCTGCCGCTTTGCTTTCTGCTCTCTCGATGCTGGCTTTCAGCCAACTGGGGGGAGGAGCTGGCTGACTATGACTTATGGGAAATGCATCTACACTTCCCCATATTCCCCCCTCCTTCTGCTCCCTCTAACAGGGCTGGTTTACTTGCTCTGCCCTCTTGAGTACTACCAATTAAAGGATCAGGTTTGCTTATGGGTATGGTGACAAACATAAAATGTGAACTATGAACTGTGATGCAAGTAGTGGTAATATCTAAACCCTTTCAATCTTTGCATACTATCAAGATACAGGGTTTTAATGAGGAATAAGTAAAGGATATGATTAGTACAGCACAGCACTGAATTCAAATTTGTTCAAAAAGCAAAAAATCAGTTAAAAAAGTTTCTTTAATGGGTGAAAAACAATTTCAATTCTGTGTGCACTTTAAACCAGGTAGTCTGATAATCACCTGGAATGGACAATCAACTTTCTGTACACATTCACACCACTAAATGTGAAGGGATTTGTGGCCTTTCATTTGCTCTGATATTCTAATAAGTGCGTGCCCTGTAGCAAGCCAACATTCAAGAGCCCGTCACATGTCATGTCACACGCCCACATTCTCCACTATATGTCCTGTTGTTAAAACAACAAAGAGTTTCTTTCTTTATGAAAATGTGGCAGTGTGAAAACTCACATTATGAGCATCTTCTTGCGAAAAATTATTTCCGAAAACAGTGTTTAGACTGAGGCAAGCGTATGAGCTGTCAATAATCTGATGGCTCTATCTGAAATAATCTCACTTGCTTTTCTCTTGAGCAGAAAAACAACTTAGTCATATAAAAACCACTACAGGAAACTCGGAACACCACTTGACAGGTTCTGGTACATGCCATAATCGAAAAGCTCAATGGAAGTTGCTCACTCCACCCCTACTGATAAGGAAACTGTTTGTCATGACAACAATATCTCTGCTAAACCGGCATAAGTTTAAGGACACAGGTACAGACATTGTAGACAGTCAAAGCATTTAGAATTTTGTTTTTGGTACTCTATTAGTCACCAACTTCACATATTATGACTCATAAAAAAGGCAACAATTAGTACAAATTATCAGTTCGTCTGCCAATCATTTTCTCATTTACTCATTCTGTCTAGAGCTGAAATATTTAGTCAGTTTAGCCACAACATTATGTGCAACAGATTAACTGTGTGACAAAAAAAAACTGTCAAAAGTTACTAGCTCAAGGTTCAAGATTTTAAGGTTTCTTTTAAGATGTCACTGTGACCAGTGTTTTTTGGGGTGAAGTTGTTTTTTGCTTTGCAATTTGCTGGTTTTGATTTTTAAATTTCATGTTTTTAATTGCCTCTTCATATTATTAAAAGCTTGACAGAAATTCTGCTTTGTTTTGGATGGATTGTTTTAAGCTGTGAATGAATCTGGAAACAGACTGTTAAACAGATAAGTATCGGCCTATACGTCTCAGCTTGGGGCACACCACCAATTCTGACCATATTCCAAACTTCATTTCTAGAAACCCTATACCTGAAATGAATCTCCAATGTACTTCACTATTGCCATATATTGCTCATGCAGTCCTGAGAATATTTCACTTTTTGCAAAAGAAGTCTGTGCAACTCTAAGGTCATTTTTTAACTTCTGTTCCAACTTTCTGCACTGACAAGCATGGCATTTTACTAACTGGAGAAATGGCAATGACTGGTTATCAAATTCTGCAAATTCATTTTGCAGGTCAAGTAATCAACACTAAAGTCTTTTCATTTACATGCAAACTGAACCTACACTTCCCTGTCAGTGTCACCAGAAACCTAAACAATTATGCTTTAGAGGAGTTTTGCACCCTAAATGTCTACACATATCTAATAAACATGTAACTAATAGTGCACACTATAAACTTTAATCCATAATGACCTTTGCTGTGGAAATCTTGAACTAAACTGTAACAAAACATACAGTTGGTGACTGTACAGCTTCTGCTGCTCTGTTTCTCTCACAGAGATTAATGAAATTCCAAAGCCTTTAGTAACGACTGCTAAAAGGAACTCAGAAAACACAGGCAAGAGTTCCTTAAGAGAACCGGTGGCTGCTTCTCAGGAAAGCATTCCAGTCCTCAACTACACATTCTAAAAGATTGCAAAAAAACATCTGCAGGCACACATTTAAATGCAGCTCCAAGTACTCAGTCATACCTCTTGTCTAATGTCTAACAACTTCCCTTTTTCTAGTTACTTCCTCAATATTAACTTCAATGAAGAAACAGTCAGTTACAGTAAGAATGCATAGTCCTCTCTTTGCTGGACATTATTTCCATTAAACTGAGATGTTCTATAAACTCCTTGCATTTTAAAAGAATAATTACCCAGGAAAATTCAGAGCTAAGCCATTGTTATTAATGTTATCCCAGTTTTTCTGTAAACATTACTGGGTTCTTTGACAAATTAAAATTAATTCGGAAAACAGTTTTCTCATGAATCAATAATAGAAATGTGTATTTGACACCTCACGAAAAACATTCTTCTCCATTTCCCAATGCTATCCAACATAGGTTTACTAAACATGGCCAAAGTCAACAAATCTAAAAGCATGTATATTATAATAATGTTCTACTAAGCTGCAATCTTTCTATACATTTTCTATATAGTGAGCTCATCTTAATACAGTCATATTTGCACTTTCTTGCTATCTTGCAAAGAAAATGAGAACAGGATATTTGCACAGGAGGAACAAAAGGTTTTTCGTTTAAGGGTGGACTTGGACCAGTGCTGCTTCGCTTGTAAATGCAGGCCAGGAGTTTGACTCTGGGCCAAGAAAGATCCAGCAAGCATTGGTGCATTATGGAGGCCCAGCATAACTTGGACCTGAAAAATAGGACCTGCCAAGAGTGACTAATGTAAACAATTACATCTGGTGAATGTAATTGTTTAGCTCTATCAGATTACATGAGGGCTCTAATGTTTAAATGAAACAGATAAGAGCATAAAAAGATATATGACTGCATATATTGCGACAACATATAATAACATACATAACGGCTATTCTTATGAGGACTCCTATAACAAATATAGCAAGTTTTTTTTTCTATCACTAATATGCTCTTAATTTTTTTTTACCAGGTAAGAACATCAACATATCCATGTTTAGAGTTAGTACAGCCTTTGTGACAAAAAATAAAAATAAAATGAGGGTGCCACTGAGAAGTATAAGCAGTACGACGGAAATTATATTCTGTACAGTAAAATCTACAGTAAGCCACTATAACAATTTACCTACCAATGGTCACCTTTGATGTTTAACTATTTAGCGATTCATTTAAAATGAATATAATTTGACTAAACAGTAATTTCATGTGTATACACGCGCTGTTATTGTGTGCACGCGCACTAACTTCCTTCTAGCCACATTCACCGCCATTTCACATAAAACTTAGGCCCAAAATGTTTGAAGTATTCGTTAAACAGTCAATCATGTAAATCGAGAAATCGAGTTCTCGACAAACAGCGGGAAACACTGAAGTCAGAAAGCTCTTAACTTCGTTAAACCGTTTATGATAAATACTATATATTCTTCACTTACCGTATTTCCCGTAACTAGGCGTCGGCCGATGGCGATCTTGACATCATGTAGCTTCTTTCCTGTTTCCGCTTGAATTTCGAAGTAGTTTTTGGGTTCCCTTAATTTTTACAATAACAACATTTAACGCCAGAATTCAAAGACATATTGCGCTATTATTAATCACTGACTGTAACAGTATGTTTAAATGTTGCTCGGACCGAGCACAATGTTTGCGTGTGGCTGTAAGGTATAGTTGTGCTTTTAATTTGAAGATAAAATGCACTCTCTTCATGTAAGCGTCTGTTTTTAATTTAAAGACAAGAGGATAAGCGGTCGTGCAGCGGGAAAGGGGAGCTGTTTAATAAACTGCACATAAAAAGCCTTTGTTTGTCTGTTTGTTCTATGTTGTTAATAAACTATTACTATATATCGAGGTCTTGCTTGCTTTCTGCTGAGATATAGATATTTGTATTTTAATATATATGGCGTTAATGATGCATTTTACCAAGATGAGTATCTACAGTAAATCTTAATTAAATTCTCCTCGCTGGAGATTTTAACTCGCACTGACTATCTTCTGTCTCAGACAGTTTTACATTTACAAATATTAATCTCACGGAACTAATTTACAGTCCCACTTGTCCAAATCTGAAATGCCCTCTTTTACTAACTCTCCCCATAAATATTCCCATATTGGTGTTTTGCAAATGGTGCCAGTAATCACTGTGTTATAGATGCAGTCAGGTAATCGATACTCCTGAAATCAAGACAACAAATTGTTTTTTAAACAACATTTTTTTTAGCAACCTTTCTTCCGCAATTCACTGTAACTTGAATAGAACCTGATTAGTGATATTGATTTGCCATGGAAATACATTTTCATTCAAATATTAAATAAACATGGCCCTATCCGCAAATTTAGAGTAAAATGCTGTCCAGTCACCTCAAAGAAAATGATGGTGGCTGGGCTAAGGCCAGAAAAACTAAACCTGGTTTATTCCTAGCTATAAAAAAAAGTGACATTCCTAACGGCTTTAATAAATATTTGGTTTCTTCAGGGTCTTTATTTGAATCTTTACATAAAGATTTAAAACAGTTTAATGAACAGGTCATCTTTGCAACTACTAGAAATTAATCTTGTATTCAACTCTTCAGCTTTTCTTTTCTGAATGTCATGGCGATCCACAAGGCTTTAAAGCTGCTGGCTACAATGAATTCAAGACCACATCAATTTAAATCTTATTTTCTTAAGCTGGATGAACCACAAACTTATCATTTTTAATCGTATGCTTTGGAACAGTGGTGATATGGAAATATAGAAATATTCCCTTTTTTGATGATAGGGAGGTGATAAGGAGGTCGTCCTTCATACGTTAAAAACTACAGATCACACAGTTGGGCATGTAATGTTAATAAACAGACCGAACAATAGTGGTTTATCAGTAAAAACTAAATGACTTGTCAGTTAAAACACAGTGTGTCCTCTTTGCTGAGTCTTCTTCTTTGTTTCTCCCAGTATCCACAGGAGCTCCTCAGAGATCTATATTGGGACCACTCTTTATCTCTCTATATGTAAATAACCTATGTGATATTTTATCCAAATACTGCATTCCATTAATCTGTAGATGACACAGTTAACTATTTTTCATCCCCTTGAAGAGTGCAAACCTTTTAACACAAACCTGCCTTTGAGGTTTGTGTTAAATCCAAGTTCATGTTATTCTCAAATGGCAAAAGAAGTTGTTGTCTACGCTTCCTAAGAGCAAAAGGATTCAAGTAATTGAAATTAAACTGGCTACATGTTATAAATATCTAGGTATCATTGCATATCATAATTTGTCAGGTGAAAACACACTGAAATGCTTGTGTCCAAACTGTTCTCTGTATGGTGCTGCCAAGTAGCCAATATCCATAGACTTTCCCATTGGTTGGTTTTTATCTGAAAATATAAATGGAAATCTCTGCTTGGGCTGATTCCTCCTACCATCGGGGAGTTTAAGTCCAATTTAAAGGAGCAGAAGAATAGTTCTTTTGGTCAGAGGGACTGTTTTTATTATTACTCTTGTACTCGCCTCTGTCAGTGCGCAACAGGGTGGCTGTGGCTACAATGTAGCTTGCCATCACCAGTGTGTGAATGTGTGTGTGAATGGGTGGATGACTGGTTGTGTAAAGCGCTTTGGGGTCCTTAGGGACTATTAAAGCGCTATACAAGTACAGGCCATTTACCACTTACCAATGATCTGTTATTGCATATCATCCAAATGTTTGTCTTGACATGTCTGTACTGATTATCATTCGTATTTGTTTTTGTAATTGTTATAATTTTATGTGTTGTATTTGCTGTAACATCTGCTGCCCTCTTGGCCAGGTCTCTCTTGAAAAAGACTGACTCACTGACTCACTCACTAAATCTCTCTGAGAGTTTTACCTGGACAAATAAATGATAACAATGATGAGTAATCTAACACAGCATATCATCAGCCCCTACGTCATGGTGTAAGAAAAATATCTGTATTTATATGAATCTACCACAAGATGGAGCGATAACCTACTTAAGTCTTTTACAGGTTAATACACGGGGCCATACGACATGCATTGTCCTCTGAGCTTCACTGATGTGAAGTCTAAGTTGTGTGTTTAAATTGGTATCTTTCACGCTCATTATTTTTTATAAACATTTCAATCACTTGTTGAACAGGATAATGCACTACAGATGCAGCAGAACTCACTTGTCCTAAAGAACATTTCAGGAAATCATTCCTACAGTGATACATTCCTACATTCCTACATTCTTCTACTACTCTATAATAGATGAATACACTTGTCAGGTAATAGGTTTCCACAAATACTTATAGATTTCTGTATTATACCTTACTGCTCATTTCTTTGATTTATAGTGTAGACATTATATATTAATACTATTTCCACTACTCTTTTGCACAATGTCAGTCTCTTTTTTTTTCCTCATGAATATCTAACTTCTTAAAATGTTTGTCTATCTGCTTCTACATCTCTAAATGACATTTTTATTAGCCACCACCAATGAATAAGGATTTTGTCATTTAATTTTAGTGGCCAAAATATTGAGTTTTTAATCCAATGTTAGTTTCATTTTTAAAGACAGGCAATTTAATTTAAATGGGTATTTAAAAAAACCTTTTTAGATTAAAATAATTTTCTTAAAATCCTAAACTTCGTGGAGGTTTTCACCTCAAAAATCAAACATGTAAGCCTATGCGCAAGGTAGTTTTAGCAGTTTCATCCATAGAACCATGTTGATACTTATACAATGATGCTGATCTCTCAACGGATCTTTTTAACGATCACTGTCTTTTCCATTTTGTCTTGTTAGAACAGCATTAGCTTCTGTTTTAACCACTTTCATGGAGCTCATCCCACTGACTTCTTCCTAGAGTCTCCCATTTAAATCTTGATAATGTATTGATAATGTTAAGTAATGTAGGAGAATGTTTCATTTTGCTAATATTGGACTTGACCTCTGCCTTAGATATCTGCCTTGACCATCACATTATGCCTCATAGGCTGAGATACTGGATACTGGAGATACTGGTCTGTTTTGGAGTGGTACTATCTGTATAAATGATCTGTTTTTCTGGCTGCCTTCTAAGTGAGTGCCACAAGGTTCTGTTCTGGGGGCTTTACTGTCATAGCTGCTTGCTCTTCATTGCATCTCAAGAACTTTTGATGTCATTTCTTATCACTATTATGCAAATGACATTCAGTTACATATTTGTACCTAAGGTAATAGAACCCTAGGTTCCCAGGCCACATTTGTTAAATTTTCTACCAGGAACCCTCTGGCAACGTTTGCTTCTGCCTTCACTGTGGATGATCATTTTAAATCTCTGGTTCACTCTTGTTTTTTGTCACTTATGAAATACAGTCAAATTGAGTTCCATTGTGTCATAATTTGACTCGGAAATTGTTATTCATGCCTTTATTTCATCATGTTTAGATTACTGTAATTCATTGTTTACTTGTATCAACAAAGCCTCATTGGAACATCGGCATGTTGTTCAGAAAGCCAATGTGAGGTTTTTGATTAAGTCTTCAAAGTGCTCACATTGTTACTCATTCAGCTGCACTGGCTACCAATTAACACTAGAGTCCACATTAAGATTCAGGTTTTGACTTTTAGAGGTCTGCATGAAAATGCACCAGTGTACATCAGTGAACTTTTACATCCATATATCCCTAAAGCAGGCCTTGAGGAAGCTCAGAGTTTATAGGCCTGCTCATTGTGCATCAGACAAGGCTGAGAACTAAAGGGAACAGAACTGTCTCCCACTGAGCTTGAGCACTGTGAAGTTGGTGGATTTTTAAAAAGTCAGCTTTTTAAACTTGCATTGAAGTTGTGCTATTTTTGTTGTAAAGAACTTTGTGATATTTAACTTGAAATGTGCTTTACAAATAACATTTTGTGGCTTCATCTGAAAAACGTTCTGAGATGCCCTTAGGTGTGGATGCAAACCAGAGAGGGTGACAGCCCGGGAGGGGGTACGTTTCTGTACGAAGTAACATTTTTTGACACTTTTCTGACCAACGGCAATAGATTTTCTTAGCTAAGTATTCCACTCAAGCTGATTCTGTCATTTACAAGCATCTTTGAGACAGAAATGCATTTTTGTTTCCAAAGTAGCCTAGCTTACAACTGTCTACCAAACTACACGTTCCAGACAGAGAAATCCTGTGTGCCTTTCTAGTTATTTGGTATATAGTGCTTGACCATTGTCTTTTACCTGGAAATTGTCTTGCTTGTTTTAGCCATTTGCATACATTATATAGCTACTGTTTGTGTACCTCTTTACATTCCATTTGCATTGTGTATGTAATCTGTCATGCACCCATCACTTGTGCAAGCATTACACAAGATATTTATTTGAAACCAACCAGTTCAATACTTTTAGTATAATATACCATCTGATTAATAACAGAACACAAACAATCTATTAGATGTTGGGTTCAAGCTCATTTCTAATTGATGCAAAGTGGAAAACTATCTTCTGGTGTGACAAACTAACATTTGCTTTTAATTTAGGCCAATATCTTTAAAAATACAAGGGTGTATTTGTACAGGTTAAATGTAAAAGTTAGACATGCTGCTATCCTTTTGACATATTTTTCTGGGAAGGTCTTGCCTACTTCAACAAAACAATGCCACATTTTACAAGTATTACAACAGTGTGGCTTTGTAGAAAAACAATGCAGGTGATAAACTGGCACACCTACAATGGTTTCATGCCACACATTATGCATCATGAAACAAAAAAAAAATATGAAAAAGAAAGCCATGAACCGTAAAACAAACAAGAATGTCAAACAAGAATAAGAAAATAGTTTTGCTTTCGAAACTACAAAACATGCTGCTGTCCCAGCTTTTTAAAAATGTAGGCCTAGATGTTGTTGAGATCAAATTCCAAATAAGATGTTTCACCCTAACCCCACCCCCCAGATCAACAGGAGTTGAGAAACCAAACCAAAAGAAGTACATCTTGGGCCCCTGAAGGTATTTATCTATATCAGATATCATGGCATCATCGTGTTGCCTAGTAGCCACTGAGCAACAAAATAAAATCACCAGTTATATAATTTACGCACTAGTAACACATAAAAGGTTCATATAATGTTTCTTTCTCATTTATATCAGCAAAGGTCTGATTATACATCCTTAGCAACCACCTAGCAACGGTCTAAAATAAGGTAATTTTAGCATAGAAACGACATCTACAACCTCTATTTTTTGAAGTTTTCTAGGGTCATGTAATGCGCAAGGGGAGATACTTAATAATTCTATGCTAAATTGCACATAAACAAAGCCTTTATTTATTTGTTTAATTTATTTATGTATTTGTTCGTAAGTAACCACCTATTTAACCTATTTAAATTTCTTGCTGTTGTTTGCATTCTGCTATGATAAAGCAGAAAGCACTTTAAATATATATACATGCTTATCTTTTAGTTTACTAAAATGAGTAGTCTATTTAATACAATATATTATCATGTGAGAAATGTGTTGATCTAAGGCCCTTGGAGGTTCTTATCTATATCAGATATTATGGCATCATCATGCCTTGAAAGTAATTAACAGAATACAATGACCCAATATTTTTTGTTTGAATGCTATTTCCAACTTATTAAGTAAACGTAAGCTTAATTTGTTTTTACTGTCTTAGGGCATTAAATTCAATGAAACAAAAAACTAAGTTAGTTTCATTCTTTGTCATTGTTATTTTGCTCAAATATGCCAAACACAACCAGAATGAGAAGAATTGGTTCCATGCCTTTAAGGAGCCCCCTTTTGTCTCACAGCTTTAATTCAAGTGAATTAATTCTTTCTATTATTGAACTGCTCTTACCCTCTTAACCACCCAAAGACAAACTAAAATTAACATGGAAAATATTAAAAACTAAACAAAAAAGAAACACTTTAACAAAACTGAAATGAGCAAACCCACTGTAGAACCTAACAAATTAAAGTGACAACAAAAACTAATAATTTTAGCTAATGTCCTGTCCATTTGTCCTCTTTGAGGCGTAAGTTTAAAATTAGACTCAATCAAAATGTCGGTCACTGTCTCAGTATTTGAGATAAAAACGTTTGTGTTGTCTCGCAAAAAGTGGGACACTAGGTCACTCTGCTCTCCGGTTGCCTAACACTTCAACATTCACACATTGTGTAGACGTAGTCATGTTGATACGGTCTAGCTTTCCATGTACAACGCTGGAAGTTGTTGGTGGATATTGGCAGTGAAGTGTAAATTCACCGCAGAACGTCCTCCCCACCACAGCGCGCTTCTGTTGGACACAGACTGAGCGAGTACACAACTGCTGCTGCGTTCAGAAAATGGCCGACAGATTTTCTAGGTTCAACGAAGAGCGTGATTTCCAGGTAATGCATGTTAAATATTTGGTCCACCTCCATATTTTTTAAAGTGTCGAGGTGTTTCAGTAAGTTAATATCTATTTGAAGGTTAAGGACAGTTTTGACGTATCGTGTACACCATCGTGCATTTCGCTCTAGATCCCCGTTGCTAGCACTGCAAGCTAGCTATGCTAACGCTAGTGCACTGCGGCTCTTTTGATATTAACTTGCCTTACGGCTCAGTGTTCGCCTGAGTGCTATATTTGACCCATGTCTTGGATTATCGTCTTCATTATCAACCGTTTCTTTCTGAAACTACAAACATTTAACCACGCAACAGCAAAATAGATACTGGAGTCCCAATTAGCTCATTAGTGACCTTGGGCATTCTGATTATTTTTCGACATATGCTAAGGATGGATAGTGAGCTAACATAGCTAGCTTGTACGCACATTGAGCTGTTGTAGCATTAATAGCCATAAATGACTGTATTATTTTGACAGCTGAAATTCCACCACAGTTGGTCATCATCAGGTCAAGATGAATCTAGCAACAGATAGCTGTCGGATATTATTCAGAAATTGCCCCCGGTATCGACTTGAAAACACAGAGTGTAAGTTAGGAGCATGTTTAGCGACACATTTTAAGTACAGTGTCCTTGGTCATTCATATACTGATTATCTGCTAATATAACTGTGTAAATGAACTGTCTTTTAGCATTGGTTTCACACCGATGACACTTTTGTTTTGTTTCCACCCGCATTTAAACGTCTGGCTGAATATTGACACAGTAACTGGGAGTCTTTGTAAATATTTTGCGTTATCTTAATAAGTACATCTCCGATGCCAGTTAAAAATCTTATGTTTGTCACATGACGTTATTCAGGTTGTATATTTGGCTTGGTTCTGTAGCTGAATAGATTAATTTCACAACCTCTGTTTGAGCTGTTTGTCCCCCACAAGCCCATCTTGGATCTAAGACCGCACCCAGTAGAAACCAAATACTGTTATGCTTACTAGACTACAAAATAAACTTGCATCTTGACTGTTGGTATTGTTTAATTATAAACCCTTCGCTAGAGGGTCATTCGTCCACTGTGTAACTCAATTCTTTCAAACATCTAAACCTTTTTTTTTTTTTTTTTTAAATTCTTGTGGACTTCCCACTTTTGACGTTGTTGTTGTTGGGCGGTCTATAAGCTGTTACTGCAAGTGAGAATAAAGTAACTGTTTTAACATCTGTTTGAAATGTGTTATCTGGTTCAAAGATACTTCAAAAGAGTGGATACATGGCAGTGTGGCGATTTGAATCTCAGATATCATTCTGATGCACATGTTAATGCTTTTCTGTTCTTAATTACAGTACACTAATGTGGAAGGAGTTTTAATAAATAAAACAAGCCCATCACCAACACATTTAGCATGGAGATTTCAAAACACTGATTCTAGGAAGCATCACCCTATCTATTTGAAAAACTTGCATTGCCTCATTGTACATACATGGACATAGTTCAGTTCTTTTTGTCATGTCTATGTCCCCTTTATTTTATACTTTTTGTAAAAAAGCAGGAGACTTTCTGTGTTGATAGCAGTGTTCAGGCTGGGTTAGTTTATGAGTTTAAAGCTTTTAATTGAATGCTAATCCATGGATGAATGCTTGTATCTATGATTTCTGCTCGTATTTCTTAGATTTTTCTGTTCCGTTATTAAGATACATTTTAAAAATGACATTAAAGCATGTAATCTTTTGGGCTGGTGTTAAGCTTTTTGGTTAAAGTTGGGTGTATTTTGGTAATAGTATCAAACATAATTACAGTTGGAAATCAGCTGTTTCTTTGAGCAGTGTTGTGACAAACTACCAGACATGCAATTAAGTTCTAATTATAAGCTTGCATATAAGAAACTGTTTTGTTTTTTTCCCCTCTGCACCCACTGTGGAACTTGTTTTTTTTGCTGGTTTGTCAGTGAGAGATGAATTGCTGTGTGGTCTGAATGAGTCTGTTGAGGGCAGCTCCAGCACAGCACAGTAGAGCTCTGTATGTGAGAACTGCTGCGAAGGCATTCATATGCTCAGTATTCAGAAAGTTTCTCTCTGACTCCATGGATAAAAGCTTGCTGCCAAGCAACACTATTCAGGAAACACCCACAGATGGTCTACCTAATATCTATAGCACAACTAGCCCAACAACCCTGTCCTCTTTAATGACTTAGCAGTGCTGTTGGACCTGTAGAACATGACTAGTCTTGACTTGCAGAATAATATAACACAATTCATGAGCTCCTGCATAGAGTAACTCTCATTTCCTAATGCGATGTGGTATGGGACATCTATTTAACTGCAATAGCACAAGTGGCAGTTTACTCTCGTAATGCAGATTGGAGAACATGGTCAGAGTCATTTCTATGCAGCACTGGTGTGGGGTTCATGTATTAAGAGTCAGAGTGATGAGGAAGCAAACGGCAGTGAAAATTAGAAGTCATTGTGGTGGATAGAGGCAGTGTTGATAGCACATTAAGTGGTTTGGACAGAAAGTCAGTAGAAGAGGAGATGAGGGGGGAACTGCAGGGAGCCATCGATTTGTTCACAAATAAGCCCTTTGCGCTTCCCAAGCAGCTCTTCTTCTCATAATCCCCGGCTTCGCTCATACTGATGCAGGGTCCTGTTTCGTCTGAATTAATGACAGCAAGTATGGCATCTCATCACCTCATTATAGTAGGCTGAATTAAATAGTTGCTTATCTCTGCAAAACCAGGCTTCCTGAAAAAAAAAGTGCTGCAGTTCCATTGCCCAGCCACATAAGCATTGGTTTCTTTTGTTTTTAAACAGACATTTCTTTTCAGAGTTTCACAAAATGACCAAAGTGATGTATGCTGTAGAGTATTAACAGTTATCATCCAGTGCAAGAAGACTTAGGAATATAGAGGGAAACTAAATATTCTTCTGCTTACAAAACTTTGCTTCTTTTTCTTTTCTATTTTTTTTTAATAGTTGCTTTTGATTTACCTGTCCACACTAACCTGTTTGTAGATGCTACAAGTAAATAGTAAGTAATACACCGTCCAATATCTTTGTAGTCTTTCATAATTCTGAGGGTAGAATAAAGCAAACTCATAAACATGACCTTTGTCTCTCCTCTGCTGCCAGAGAAAGGAAGCCATCTGTCTCTGAGTAGAAACTGCTCTGTAAGCTCACTCCTTCAGTTGGGGTGGTAAGCCCATTACTCACTCTCAGCCTGACCCAAGATTCAGTTTGTATTTCTAAAGCTATGCTTCATATTCAGTCAGATATCCTGAGGAAGCATTAAGTCACTGTAACTGCTGGAAGAAATTTAATGTGAAATAAAGAAATGGAACTCAGCTGTCACTTTAGTTTTTAGTCAAGGTTATCAGATCTTTTAGTTATTTGTGTGCTGGTCTGTTGCTCAGTGTAAAGGGCGGCGTAAAGGTGTACCAGGCACAGGACACTCCTCCCTTCATATTGCTGTCTCATTGTTTTGAAAGTGCAGACATAAGAATCAAGCAATGTGTTGTCTTGAAATGCAGATTTTATGTTCATTCCTGAGTTCTTCCTACAAATTTCTTCCTGTGAACTGCTATCAGTGCTGCAGCAACTAATGGTTATTTTCACTTGCGTGTCTAAGTAACAGCTATTTTCTCAATTCAGATGAATCATTTGATCTCTGAAATGTGAGAAAATTGTGAAAAATTACAGATCTTCGTCTGTGTTTAAAAAGCGTGTTTTGTCAAATTATTAGTCAGAAGACCAAATGATGTTAAGTCATTTTCAAATAAAAATATTAAACTGCTTCTTTTATCAAAGTAGTTGCCAATTTTTCTTTATTAATTGACCAGTTTTCTACTAGTTTTCTACTTTTCTGCTTTCTGATATATTTCTACTTTACACTTTTAAATGTGTCCATCAGGGTGGGAATCACTTTGACCAGTATGAAGAGGGTCAGTTGGAGCTGGAGCAGGCATCCCTGGACAAGCCCATCGAATCGGTAAGGCTGCATCCATCATCCTGCACCATTGGACCAGCTGTGAGAGTGGATATGATTGGTCCAGGGAGCAATAAGAACAACACTTTTTACTCCATTCATACTGTCCGTGTAGCTGCATCCAGTGTTTTCTTGAACACATTGCCACCTAACTTGTAGAATCACTTGTCTCATGTGCATTAATATCCTTTAAGTCCCCCCGCCCCACTTCCCATGTCCTATGCCTACTCCATTTCTTGTGTGACAGTTCAAAATAAGTATGTATAGGCTAGATGTTCCTGTTTTATGTAGAGCTTAAAGATAATCGTTAGATTTTTGTATCAGTTTCCCATTAGTCATTGTTAGTCATCTAAGCGCTAGGAGAAGAAATTGCTGTGAAACCATGGAGTGGATGAAGCACTGTCATTAGTGGCTGGTTTTTGAGTACTTACAGAAAAATTCATACATATTTTAATATGAAAACTGCATACACGTTACACATAGGTGTAGCATGAGTTTATATGCTAAACAAAGCTGGTCACTTATATTTTTTTATGAGTCACTTTGAGATTTCAAGGCTTTTTTTAATTTGTATTTTTTTTTATTTAATTTATGTAGTCCTAAATAAAGTCTTAAAAAAAGGAAGACCAATAGAATGCATTTTGCAGTGCAGATATGTTTTTAAAATGACCACATTAGTTAGTTTACAGTTGTATATCTGATTGTTTTGCAGTTTGTCAAATTTATGTTTATGAAAACTATGCAGTGCTTATTCCACCCCATTTAGCAAACAAGCGAGTGCACATTAGATGGTGTGAGTGGATACATTTGTGTTTGAGTGAGTGTGTGTCTATGTAGCTTTAGAATTTGTGTGTTAGTGTTTGTGTCTATAGGACAGTTATCTTATTGTACACAACTTGGGGTGTTCGACATTTCTCTCCTGCAGCGAATTGGCCCCTATTAGCTAAGCAGCAATGACCCGGTTTGTATTTGCACGCTCTGCTTTCTTACTCCTATCTTTAGGGTCCTTGTAACGCTTCTCTGACTATCTTTCTCTCGCTCTCTCTTGCTCTCTCTCTCTCTCTCTCTCTTTGGCTATCTCTGTTTCACTACTGTTAAACTTTACATCTATTCTCTCTCTACCTCAGTTTCTCTCTCTCTCTCGCTCCCTCCCTACTACACAGTGATTCGGTGTACAGTACCCTCTGTCATTCTGTGCTGGCATGGTGCTTGTGCAACTGGGACTGCATTTTTCGCTGAAAAGGCACTTCGATAATAGCGCAGGCAGCTGTCTTCTTTCTGTCTTTCTTACTTTCTCCATACCCCCGTTCTGTCTCTCAAGCAGTGTGGTGAGCAGGCTCAAACTCTGCTTACTTTCAGTTTTAGGTCACTTTATGAAGCATGTCAGATAGAATCAGTAACCACATAGAGTTAAATAACTCTGAAATACAATTAAATTATTATAAAAACAGAAACAAATTCTTTAATCACAGAGTATACAATAGTAAATGAGTATAATGATGGATGAAAAATTATGAACTCAGGTGAATTATAAGTACTGTAAAATAATTTCTAACCTCAATATTAGCTTGAAAAATAACCTGCATGTTTTGGATTAAACATAGCTGTATGCTATAAAAGGATTTTACCGAGCCCTTGATTTGACCAAGCCTTGTTGAATTTTTAAGAAAGGGTAGTAGGTAGTACTCTGTTAACCAAGAACATTAAAAGATTCTATCTATGTAGAATTTTATGTATGAAGCAGTTCCTCACAGATACAAAAATGATTGTACCGTGTGGGTGAGAGAGGGAGAAAACAGTGAGGGGGAGAGAGGTGGCCTGCTCACCCGGCTTAAGTGGCTCTTTTGCTCCTGCGCTATTATTTGTGGAGGGGTCCTGAGGGCCATGCTGCAGCATCACACAGCTCCTCACACGTCAGCAGAGGTGTTGTCAACTGTCACTTAATTGCCAGTACCGTTAGTGTTATTGAACATAATTGTTTTGGATGGTGCATGCTCAAAAGCAAGGTGATTTTACCGACAGTGCTGTGCAAAAGTATTTAGGCACCCACCATTTATTCATATTTTCCTTTCAAATAGCTAGACCTTCTTGTAATTTTTTAAGTGGCCTTGTGCAATAGCTCTCCAGTCTTTCTGAAGGTCTTTAAAGGTTTTTCTTTGGACATTAAATACTTTTTCATGTATTTTAAGACTAGCTCTTAAAACGAGAGGCCATTTTCAGAGGCTATTGTTTCTTTGTTTTTTGTTTCTTTTCTTCTTCTTTTTTTAATGCCACTTAACACTGACCTGTGAGTAACTGGAGCATAAAAAAGGCACCTTTTCAAGATTTGAACCTGTGTTGTTTCTACTCTACTCATAACTGAAAATGTAGCAAAGAACCACATTTAAATAATATCCTTAGGCACTTTGTCACTAGCCCCATGTAATGTTTTTTTAAAAAAATATTTGAGTTTCAAGAACTGGAGGACAAAATGGCAGGCCTTTAACAAAAAAAAAGCAAATAAATTTATCTGAAAGAAAACATTAAACGTGAGAAAAAGAAACATGATATTGTTATCAATATGTGTGGAAGAGTTCAGGAGAGGGGTACAACCATTTGTAAGACCTGTTGTAGGCTCTGTCATGGTTTGGGGCTGCCTTTCAACCAGTGTTGTTTAAGATCTTTTCTAAATTTAAGGAATTATGATCACAAAAAATACGGGCAACACCTTCATTTTTCAGCCTGACAACGGTGCAGTGCAGTAAAGGCATGCCTTTTTATAGAAATGCACACTTTGGAACATTAACAATCATTGATTGGTTTCCCCAGACCATGGCCCTCAACATTATTGAAGCACTGTGAGATCATCTTGGCTGAACTTCTGTTTTTGAACAGAACTTCTGTTCTGTTCAAAAAGCAGCCATCATCCAAAGAAGAGTTTTTAACTGACCTCTAATTAGCCTGGAATACTATTCCTGAGGACTGCTTAAATAAATGATAAGAAAGCTTAAGAAGGTTCAGGGTGTGCTGATGAATAAAGGTGTTCATTCCAAATTTTGACTTTCATACTCATTAGAATTGTACAAACTGTTTTTTTTGGGGTTTTTTTTTGTTTTTTGTTTTTTTTTTGCAGATGTTTCAATAAGTCGCTTCACCTATTTCCCATTCGCTAGCAAAATATAAATAACCGAGGGGTGACTCACGACTTTTGCACAGTACTGCAATGCAAGCAAATATCAGATGATATTTGGTGATTCAGAAGATATTATGAGGCTGTTCTTAATTTTAAATTTTTAAAAAAAAGGTGTAGTACAGTTTTTAAAGCAAAAAACGTAACTATATTACGCTGACCAAATCCCCAAAAGCATGTTTTAAAAACAGAATTTCATACTTGGATGTAAACGACACATAAATAGAAGTAGATCTAAAAGTCTGCATTAAATTTTAAGCGAAGTTTTTATGTTGACACTTCTATCACAGCTTCCTTAGTGAAAACTTCTAAGGCAGTAGAATTTGTGGCACTTGATCACCAGTGTTACATCTCGGAGCTGTTGGTGAATGCTTTGGCCCAGCTTCTCGGAGCCCCTCTCCAGCCACTTATTGTGTGTGATCTATAGGCAGCTAGAGGTCTGTGGTACTTTATTGGGATATTTTTTTCTCTTCCTATCTTTCCCATTTGGTCTTTGCTATTTTCTCTAACACTGTTTTTTGCATTGCATGTGTTAACTTGATAGCATTCAGTACTATTTCCGCTCAACACTCTGTCTTAATCACAACTACAACCTTTTCTCCCAGACTCATTTCCCCCACGTCTCTTGACCCTCCTAGTCCCTCAATCCTACCATCCTCCTTCCTTCCCTGACCTGACCCAGTACCAGAGCGATATGCAGTGGGCAGCCTCAGAGCCACAGAAACCACACAGATGTGCAATCCAAGAAACATGAGTATTCAGGCCACAGGGAGATTTATTTCTTTATTATGTATTTCTAGGCTTCTTGTAGACATTATGATTGTCTCAAAGTTACCAAGGTTCTAAGAGGAACATTTGGGTGACAGTGTATCAGCTGTTACTGAAGTATGTAGGGTCTTGCATTACAGCCAGACAGTATCTGACACAGCTGTTTGTCCTTGTTTGACGTCTGTCACATAAAAGGTAGGAAGAACAACAGCACAAGCAAAAGGTCAAACACAACTGACCCACATTTTCACAACACCACAGGCTCTAAATTTACCACAGCTACCAAAGGGGTCATAATTGAGACTATCACAAATGATTTAAGTAGCTATTGGACATCAACACACTCTCACACACAAAAAGAACAGGAACACTTATCTGTTTGGAGGTGTTTATTTCTTAACTACACTGCTAAATTCCCTCACCTTGAATTGTGGCTTCAGAATTATGAGGTAAGTACGTGTTTTTAGTTATTTTATTTTAAATAAATGAAATAAAATTGACCCCCCCCCCTTTCTCCCTAAATTAGTAAGTGAAATCTTTAAAATCTGCCACATCTACACATACAAATAGGCTTATTATTTTATTTTTTTGCCTTTTCATGCTCTTAGATGGTTGTTTTCATTTAGTCATACGTAGAGTAACTGACAACTACAGAGCTTCACTTTCAAGGCAATTGCTAAAATGAACGAGGAGCTGCAGAAAGCAATCTTGTCTACCACCACTGAAAATACGTGGTTTTTGTTAGCTTCGGTCCATACGTTTATGAGTATGCCTGTCCAGTGTTGGCATGTCTTTATTAATCTGAGCTAAAGCAATTTCTCACGCCCTGACAGGGACACACACATACTGTCTCATTAAAATGGCTGCATAGGCTCTCACTAAAAGTAAATACTCTGAGGTCTCTAAATGGGGTCCCCTGCATATCACTTTCCTTTTTACATATATGTTGCCATGCACTGTGCCATTGAAAGCACATTGCACACTCTTGAACACCTCCTCTTGTAGAGGTCTTTGTTTGGATAACATTTTCTATTTTTTTTCTTTCTCTTATATTAACAGTCAGTTGGTGGATTTATTGAAATGCCTACCTTTTCTGTTTGTATACAGTATTATGTTTGTTTTAAAGCAGAGAGAGATTTGTATTTTTAAGAACTAGAGAAGCTAGCAGAATTGCAGTTGAAAGCGTTTGGCCGGTTTCTTACGTTGTGTCACGTGTGACTGTTTTTTTGACAGCCCAGTATTTTAAAGCCAGGTTCGTATGGAAATGCCTTCACTCCACTTGCACTGCTGTTGGACTCGCCGTCGTTGCTTTCATCTGTCTGTCTGTCTATTCTTTTGGTGCACTCGTCTGTTCAACACCCAGTCTGCTCCTCATCTCCGCCCTCTAACTTTTGCTGAACACATTTTGAACGCATCGTTTTCTTACTGTCAGCAGTTGGAACTGTTGCCTCATCCAACATGCCCTTGCTGGGTTTTTTTTTATTTGTTTGTTTAGTTGTTTTTTGTTTTGTTTTGGTTTTTTTTGGGGGGGGGGGGGGGGGTTCCTAGTATAATTACTTGATTTAAACTCAAAAGATTGATTTGTGAAAGGGAGCATATACATTTATGGCACTTGAGTCTGAGTCTTTTTTTTTTCCTAACAACCACATTTTGTGCTGGAAAAATAAATCAGCTAACATCAATTGCGCAGGGGATGAGGGAGTGCCTTTCTCAGCAGTTAGTTCAGGGTGGATTTTATTTTCTCAATTCCTTCTTCATAGGTCAGCTAATTCCCCTCATCAATAAATGCTTTTCTGTGTAGAGTCTTGTCAGACTCCAATATTGCAGTTAAGGACAGAAGCAGGTCCTGTGTCAAGAACAGGAGTGGCTTTCACTGCAGCAAATTCTGCAGTGTTTTCCCCTAACAATAAATTCAGAGCACATTTTGTCTATTAGGCATGAAGAAATGATCCTTAGTGGCCATAAAGCCTCTAATTCATATAAGTCCTTGCCCAACTGCTAGGCAGCAACAAGTAATAAACAGTGATTTGCAAGACTTTTTAATTTAGCCTTCAGTGTCCTGATTTAGGAGTTGATTCAGGCAGTCTGTCTCCAGTTGCCTTCCTGCCATGTTAGTCCCAGCGCATATTTCTCTCTTATCTCATTCTACAGCGGAAAGGATCTGACATTTGCACAGTAAAGGAGTAAAAAAAAAAACCAACCCATCAAACTGTAACAGAAACAAGACGTGAAGAATTTGAGTCTTTCTTGAGCATTTGCTGCAAACATCAGCCAGATGATTTGGATATGTTATTCGTGTCACCAAAATGCAAAGTATTTTTAAGTTTCCTGAGTATGTCATATTGTACAAGTATGTCACTTGTAAAATAGGGCAAAGGAAGGCAACAGTTTGCTTTGAAAAACCACCTTAAAAAAGGGCTACAGCCAGATGTATCTCAATTAAAGTCTCGTGGGCGGAGATGCAGTATGCACACTGCGTGTGTGAGTACCACTCCCCTTCACATGCACTAACTCATACAAGCCCAGTTCACTTTCACCACCCTAGAAACTCACCCTCATCATGGCTCAGCCTGCTCTGTTCTGCTCCCAACCTCCTGTTTTTACCAAAGAGAACTAATTGAGCCCCGTTGAGCCATCACTTTCCTCTCTGTGCCTGAACCACCTGAGACTAACACAGTTGGAGTTTTGTTAACCCGCCCACACCCCTCAGCCCGCCCCACTCCTCTGTATGTGTACCATTCACAGTGCGCTACTAACACCGACGATCCTTTTTGTTAAAACTCTTTAACAAAAAGCTGCATGCAGTTTTTTTTTCTGTTTAAACCCCTTCACTTTCTGTTTGTGAAAGTTGATGTCAATCTCTTTGTGATTATAAATATCCTTTTTGTTTGGTTTGTATGTTTTTTGGTAGAATGCAGCACTCTGGTGAATGTTAGACAAGCTTGGAATAGTTATAATCACAACAGCAAAACACTGCTTATTAAGAAATCTCATCGTTACCTGTTTATTTGTGCTTGAGGATGTACTGTAGTGTGTAGTGGTGGGACGGTCTTGCATTTCACTTAATGTTTTTGTTTTCTTGCTGACCCATACTAGTGATATAACGGTCTCCGACATGCACATTTGGCCCCACAGTGTGCTAAGAGTTCCTGTTGTGTATGTTTTTGCACTCCTCTTGCCTCTTTGGTTCATTATCAGTTGCTTGATCTTGTGATGCATTTGTCATAGAAATCATTAGTATTAAAAGAAAAGCCTTGCACGCACGTTCAGAGGCCTCAAGTAGTTTGAAGGTATGTTTTCTCATTTCTGAATACTAATGGTATCTATGAAAATATCAAATTATAAGTGTTGAAATTGGTGGGATGTGACGATTGATAACAGACCAGAGCCGCTAAGGATGTCCAAAAACAAGCACAACAGCTATTTTTCGTATATCTGGTGGGGCTACATGCACACAATGTGTTCCTCTCTTCACCTGCACACCCGCATATCCCCTCACACATGCATATTCTATCCACCCTGGGCCTTGTAATGGTAATCCAAGGCCCACTAGTTCCACTTCTGTCTCTTCCTGTTGCTATCATTTTTTGTGACAGCTGCATATGTTTCATGGTGCTCTCCTCGTCATGGTTACAGAATCACAGCAAGCTTGGAGTTTCTGGTCTTTGTTTTGTTTATGCTAGATTTCCATACCTGTTCTGTGTTACTTTTCTTTGTGTACTGAGATCTTGCTCTGTAGTGGTTCATATATGTATGCGTGTGATACATATATCGCCCTCTCCTTCCTCCTTCCTACTCCTCCTCCTCTTAACTTCTCAGTTAGTGGATGTGACTTCATGTGTTACCTTTATCAATGGAAAAATATAGAAATAATCACGCCCAGTTTCTTTGCCTAATAAAGGTTTTTAAAATGCACTCCTACTTCAGGAGGATATCTTGTAGTTTACAGATTACATATAGCCTCATGTATTGTTCATAGTTGAATTCAACCCTTCCTCTCAGTCTCCCACTTTTTATTCCCCCACACCCAGCCTCCCTTACCACTCTTTGTGCTGGAAGACACTGATTATTACACGCTGTAGGTGATGACGATAATGACGATGGTGTTGGTGGTGGTGGTTGTGCTGATGATGGTAGCGTGATCTGAGTGTTATTTATTTATTTTTTCTTTGTTAGTGTTTTTTTATTTTAATTTTGTTTTTATTTTATTTTTCACCCGTGCTACGGGTAAAGCTCCTCTTATTATTGGAATATTTTTGGTTTTTTTCTTCTCTTCTCTCTCTGCTAGGATAACATCGGGCACCGGCTGCTTCAGAAACATGGCTGGAAGTTGGGCCAAGGCCTTGGCAAAACCATGCAGGGTAAGGGCACACTCTTCTTTACACTTAAGTTCAATGTATGATGGTATTGGAACACTATGTATCATTTTCTTTCCTCTCACATTCCCCCTTTTGTATTATTTTATTTTATTTTTTTGTGCTAGATTTTCTTTTCTCTTTATCTTTTCTCTGCCTTCTTCCTTTGTATCTGGTAGTGTGAAATTGATTGTTATTCAAGGAAACATTGTAGTTGTTTTTTTTGCTCTCATACTGCTGTTACTTTAAACTGAAAGAGGGAAGAAAATATTCTTGACCTTGATTAAGACTTAGGGAAGGGACTTTGGGGCTTGGGAACTAGAATGGAGCTAGTCATCTTCACATAATGCTTTAGTTGACAGCAAAGTTGAATCTGCCCTTTGTTCACATTCAGATTCAGTGCTTTTGAACATACAGTTTGCTGATATGGTGGTTTCTTTGTTGCCTCCAGGGGACATATTTGTTTTATCTATTTCAGATCATGCCCTGAACTTGAAAGCATGTGCTGATCATATCAGAATTTTCTAAATATGGGATAAATAAAGTGTTTATCTTATCTCATTTTTAGCTAAATTGGATTTCTGTTAAAAAACATGTTAAAACATGAGTATTTATTTATTTTAGTTGGATAGGGGTGCAAATAAATGAGAACACATTAGCTGGGTTTTTTCCATTGCAAGAACCTTTCCCAGGGACTAAAGACTTTTGAAGGACCTCTTGATTTTAACTACAGAGGCCCAGAGACCCTCTGGGGGAGTTATTTTACCCCACAAGTCCCTGAACGTTGGAGTGAGACTTGTAGCACTGATTATTTCTGATTCACTTAGTTACCGACTTGTAGCATTTTAACCAGCACTTTGACCAGGCTCATCTCTCGGTCACATAGATGGTAAAAACCAGTTTTGTTACTGTAAAGTGAACCTCATAAGCTGGCAGTTTATAAATATGTTAATCAGCAAGCTAGTATTGAACAGAGTGATGATTCAGAGAAATGCAAAAAAAAAAGAAAGATGGTTTTACAGCCATTATGTTCTAAGTTCCTAATAAACATGCCTACACCTCTGCGCACCTCCACAACCCTACAGGAATGCACTGCATTGCCATATTTTTGTAATCAAAAAGAAGTTTTTATGCTGTCCATTGTGTGGTTGCTGTGTGTGTGCTGGTCATCACACGACCTACAGCTCTGAGACCGCAAACAGAAGTTAGAAATAGGGACCATAGGTCCACTAGTAGCTAGCAGACATTTGATCAGACACTGTGTTGGACAGTCCCATTAGTTGAACACTTCTTGTATCATTAAACTCAGTGTTTACCCTGTATACCTATGACTTTATACAATTGATGAGTCCAGCATTTAATCTAAAAATCTGCTTTTCTATTACTCTAACTGCATGCCCAAGAACATATTACATTGTATTACTCTATTAGTTTAAGGATTGCTTTGTATTTTGAGAGTGACTCTGAAATGCTCAGTGACCTGTGCACTAGAACAAATTCTCTAAGATGTAAAAGGCTTTAGACTAAAAAGCTGCATTAAGAGAGGTTTACTTTCTCTTGGCCATTCATAGTAATCTAATGGCCTTGTTTATATTGAATTGCACGAACTTAGAAGGCTGCACATAGCTGAGCGTGCGGGTTAGACCTTGGCCGACGTTGGCACCTCATTAGCTCAGACCTGCTGTGCTCATAGGCTCATTGGCTCAGTGGCAGTGGTGCAGAGCCTTGGCATGTCTCCACCAAGCCATTTCCTGTCTCTTCACTGGCTTTCCTGTTCTCATCAGCATCTTCATTTTCTCCTTTTCCTCCCCTTTCTGTTTCTACTCGTAGCCTCACCCTTCCCTGAATTCTGCCCAAAAAGAGTGATGTATAGCATTCTATATGAGTGATGTCAATGCCTTCAGGGCAAGCGAGTCCTTGCAGTCTGTTAAGAGTGGAGCTTGTTTTTCTACATAGCTTCTGGTATTAATCTTATCTGCCTCCTCCTCTATGTCCCTTTCTGTCCACTGGATCCATAACATTTTAGTCATGTCTGACTTATCCATCTCCCTCGCTCACTTAGTCTTGCTCAGTTGCATTGCTTTCTCAAGTGCATTGCCCTTCCTGTAAACCTAGCAGTAACATCTGTTTTCAATATTGGCATTTTATTGAGAAACACCACTAATACTGCAAAACAGTGAAAAGCACACGCCCAAATTACATAGTTGTCTTAAATGTGTTGGGGCTTAGGCAGAGCTTGTATCTGGGTTGCTTAAATTTACTTGTCTTATATATACAGATCTATAAACATGTGTCCAGGATAGTGCTGCTTAATTGTTTTCATCTAATCCAGATTTCCTTGTTTACATGGTTCTGGGAATAGGATTTTTCAGTACACTGTATTGCCAAGTAAAAGAGTGAGAAAAGGGGGTCTTGAAAATGTCTTGGACTGTGTGCTTGACAAAATTTGAACACAGACTGCCTAACTAAACAGTGTCCTTAGTTTACCAGAATAATGGTAAGTGTTGACATTTGGCTGACCAGTAGAGGAAGACGAACATGATGAATCCTCTCTCTACTGTTAACATAGAGCTGTTATGTATTTTTTGTTGGTTTTATTTGAGTGTAGAAAGGTATTAAAGTAAGGTAATCACTATAGTCTTTACCTTTTTTGCTCATGCAGAATTACAGCATGCATGGTCTGTTCTTTCCATGTTAAAATGTTGCTTCTAGGAGTCACTTGTCCTCCAGAGACACTGAGCTCTCGTGAGCTCTGGTTGTTGAGTTTTATTGTTGCTGCCACCCTAGCAGCTCTCACATGTACATATATGGCCTTGGCTCCTAGTGTTGTCTCTCATAGGTATTCTCAGGCTGACCATGGCCAAGGACCAGAGTAGGCCAAGAGGCTGCTTCATTTCTTTCTGGGCAGGCTGACAAGTTTATGGAGGGTAACAACAGCAGAAATTTCAGAGCTTAGCGTTCAGTAACCATCATTGTTTATTTCCATCTGGCCATGAACCAGTGAATAGCAGACTATTTGATGTGATAAGGATGTGTGCTTTGTGTGGAGGAGAGAACAAGTTGCAGAGGCTGACTGTGCTCTTGTTTTTGCCGCTGGCACCAGTCATGAGATTATGTAAGCATCCTGCTTTGTGGGCAGATGAGACTGCGGCAAATTGTGTCCAGTTGTTGTGCTGGAATTAATGGCCCAGTGTTGGAGCACGCTATCTCCTGTTGAATTTTGCTAATATACTTAGGAGTAGGCATATCACATAGGTGAACCATTGCATCTCATTGAAGTCTGCTGGATAATCACTATAATCTTCCTCTTCTTTCCTGTCCTCTTTGCCTGAAGAGACGGTTGATGAAATTTGACATTAAAGCATTGTGTCCCCTTTTTTAAGTTTTTCACTGTATTGACTCTGTTCTTATTCTTCTTTTGTCCCTTTTGCCCTTTTTTTAGGTAAGGTTTGTTGGATCCTCTGTATGTCAGTGTGTGTGTGTGCGTGTGCGTGTGCGTGTGCGTGTGGGTGGGTGGGTATGTGTGTGTGTGGGTGTGTTTTCTTTTCCCACTCTGCAGTTGACCTCAGTGTAACACCCCTTTTACAGTTTATCATAGGCTAATGGCCTCTGTCAGCTTCCTCTTCTTTGCTTTATAATCACTAAACCTTTATTTCAATCTGCTTATGAGTAATGTGCTTCAATTTGAACAAAGGACGATCCATTTTAAATCAAGGTAGATTTAGGAAGCCATGATTCATTCAAAATCCTTAGAATCATCATCTCCGTGTATGTTAGATTTTTTCCCCCCCTTCTTAGAATTTCCGTGGCTGCTGTTGGGTAATCTGATTGGCTGTAACCATGGCTCAGACTGTGAATGGCTTGCAGAGTAGACAAGTTTTCTCCCCTCTGCTTGTTTGCCTGTTTCTACCTCCAAACCTGTGAAACTCATGTGTATGTGTGTGGTCATTATGTGGAACTGAGATGCGTGTGTGTCTGCTACTGACCGGGCCATAGAGTCAACTTGCAGGGAAAACCTCTCCACCTCTTACACCCCAATTGTCTCTGTCCCCATGGTCACAGGCTCCCATCCTCCCCCCGTTTCTTTGCCCCTTCAGCATAGCATGTTTGTCCCAGAGGTGCACTTCTGCCTGCCTCCAACTGTCATTCACCTGGGGCTTTAAGCAGTGTTGGAGGTAGCACACTAAACGACTACGTTCACATGATATAGGACTATATGACAAAACGATTGGATGCACAATTAACATCTTTAGTTGTACTTGAGTAACGTTGCTGTTCCATAGCAATAAAGAAACTACTCTAAGCACTGCTCAAAGCCTTGCTGGCTCTTCCCTCAGGTACATTTTATGTGTAGTTTGTGTTCACTTTTTCCATGGTTAAGCACATCCCAAAATGAGCTTGCTGGCGGTAGGCTAGCGAGGAAATGAAGGAATCTCAGGGAGATTTGCTAACTGGGCTGACAAGCATCTGCAAGGAAAAAAGCTCAGAGGGGGAAAATGGTGGTCATCCCTAGAGACACCTATTGTCTCAATCTAGATATTTGACCACATCTTTAAAAAGGCAAAAGTATATTTTTGATTCATTACTTTTCTTAGGCGGTAAGCCTCCCTCTAGACCCAAAATACTATCAGACGTGGCAGTTTCTAGTCTTTTTACGCAGAATAGCTCCTTTAACAGTTCTTATTTGATGAGATTTCACTTTTTTTTATTTCCCAAGCTAAAATATGAGGGATTTCCAGGGTTTTTACTAGATGTAAAACCAACCTGCTTTTCCACTACAGGAACTCAATGACATATGAGAATGCATACATGCATGTATTAGTGAAATGGTAGCATTCGTCATGATAAAGTTTAAAACCATGTTGTTTGCGCTATGTTATAGTGTTGGTTCATTTAGCACAATCTCCTGAGGGGAGCTCAGATTTTGCTTCCGCAACTCCCACTGCCCCATTTTTTTAGCTTGTGTTCAGTTACAGGTCGCAAGTTCCCATAGTGGAAAAGATGTAAGGGGTGGTAATTTGTTTTTTGGGATATATTTTGTTTGAGAAACAAGATGACATCAGGCTAGGGGCCTGGGGACTGGGATAAGTGGTTGGGAGAGAGTGGTGAGAGGAAATCCCTGTAAGCACCTAGCCCTGAATGAAGGGATGAGGGGGGGTGGGGCGGTTGACACACAGTAGCCCCTCTGGTAATGAACCCCCCTAAATCCCATAACCACACTCCCAACCCCACCCTCCCTTCTCTATGTGCCTCAATCTTCCTGCTTAACCAATTGGTGTTTCTTTTTTACAGCGATTTGATCCTGCCCATGTTGTGCTGATGGTAAACTTAGTGGTAAATGTTATTTTATCCCCCAATTGAATTGTTTTCTGTTTGTTTTTATTTCTCCAATTTTTTTTTGGTTTGTTTTTCCTTTCATCAGAGCACCAATGCTACATAGGCTTTAATTCTCTCTGTATTAGTCTTCATTCTGCTGCTTGTATATTACCATGCATATGTATTACTCTTAGAGCATTGTCATTTTGTTTGTTTTCAGTTTTTTTTTCTCCAAAAAACCTTGTGATTCACACCCTGTGATTTAGATGCACATTGTTTTTGTCTGGTCCCTTTCTTTTTCACTGGAATGGGTAATGTGGAAGTATTGTCACTGTGTTTAAAGATTGGTGATAGTTTGGGATGACTGTAATTGTTCATTAATCTATAATTCTAGGCCTGACTTGTGACTTGTCAGAGAGACCACTGCAGTGGCTGGCTAACAGACTAAACCCTGTTTTTGGTTTCACTTCTGCTGCTGCTTGATAAAGGGCATGAACTTACATGTCCAGGCTATCAGTAGTCTTGTGATCTCAAAATCAGCAGTTTTCTTTCACTTCCTTAGTTTGAATATGGCCAGAAAAATCATCCAATCACTGTTAGGTATTCTGTTTAAGAAAAAAAAAAAAAGCCTGCCTAGGTGACAGACACTGCCGTGGGACTGAGAGTGCAGGCAGACTGTTATACAGGGTGCTACTATGCCCATGCATTTGTTTTTAAAATGACTATGTCATTGGGCTATGATGGCTAAAAGAAACAGAGATTTGCAATAAATTTTTTCTTACTTTCCTGTCTAGGAAAGTAAGAATGTGTAAGAAAGCCACTGCGGTTGTGATAATTTTGAAATTTTAATCAAAACCAAAAGGTTTTGAACATATTATTTACTCCATTACTTATGTTTCGTTCTCTTGATTGAAAATCATCTGTATTTACGAATAGGAGAATTCTATTTTCTCTTCTTTATATATGGCACCAACTGGTAGTAAGGTTACATCTTATTTAGCGCCACTGTAATTAAATATTAGTAGTTTTTCCATATGCCCAATGGTATACATAGAAATTTAATTTGTGGAAAAACCTACATTGGATTATTGGATTTGTGGGAGGGGAAAAAAACTGAAACCAAACTGAATTGATAATCACTATCAGTGTGATTAATTATTACATCTGGCTGGCATCAGGAGCAGCAGACTAGTCCAAATTCTCTTTATGCCTTTTGTTTTGAGATTCCCCTGTCTGTCTGTCTGTCCCCCCCTCCTTCTCCTCCTACTCATGCCCATGTTTTACCAGGTAAGTATCCCCCATCCCTTGCACTGTCACCATGGCGATACCTGGCCTGTGACGTCACTCTGCTGTAGTTCAGTGCTTGTGTCCTTTTTTTCTTCTTTTTTTTTTAATTTGACTCTTTCTCTCTGCTTTGTTTGGCTGATTATGAGTGGATCAAGCAATTCAGTGTCAATCTCCAATGTAGTTTTGATTTACATATATTTTATATCTTTAATGTTTCATTCTGTTTTTGTTTTTTTGGTTGTCTTTGGTTTGTTTATTTTTCTACAAGTTAATTTCCTTCTGATCTAGCTCTTTTCACAGCTTACATAACATAGGTTAAGTAAACGGAAGAAAAATCTTTCAGCTTCAGTCATAATGAGGAAAGGGGGCCTCTGACAAGGGAACAGGTTTGGACCTCAGGACAGTAAATGGTCAGACAGACAGTTCAGCAAGAAGTGATGCAATAGCCTTTAGATAATATTGGGAGCCTTTGTTACTCTCAAGGAGGATGTCGCAGTGGTGTTTTGTGAGCAGCAGCTGCAGCTCCCCTCACACACACACACACACACACACACACACACACACACACACACACACACACACACACACACACACACACACACACACACACACACACACACACACACACACACACACACACAGTCCCTCGAGCTGCAGCGTCCTTGATAAACTTGGCATTCTGGTTTAACAGGACTGCAGGAATGAAAGGATGGAGGAGGGGTGCCAGAGAGGCACAAATGAAAACATACCGGCTTAAAGATCAGTATGCTTTGTAGTGTACTTCTATATCAAGACATTTTACTGAGCAATCCTGATCCCCTTGTCTTCATTTACTCCATCAGGAATCCAGTGCAGCTAATTTGACTCATTCATAATGCAAACCAGCAGCCCGGTCAAATGTAACAGGAAGGCTAAATTGGTTTGTAGCTGGTGGCTGCAGTAAGCTGTGAGAATGGCTGGTGTTTGGTTCACTGTAGCTTTCTGGTCTCTTTGCACTTGAAGGCAAAATTCTCTAACCCCAGCACCCTATGCTCTAAAAGCAGGCTGTCTCCGAGTTGGTTCTTCATCCAAGCATTAAAAAAAGCTCACCTGGTCCTCTCTCTCTCTCTCTACCCTTAGGACGCACTGACCCTGTGCCCATCATCCTTAAGTATGATGTCATGGGGATGGGACGAATGGAGATGGAGGTATGATGCTCATTTTTATCGATTTGTACATTTTCTTTCTTTCTTTTTTTTTTTTTTGCACCTTAAGTGCCCAAGTAGTAGTTTAAGGTGTTTAGATAAATATTATGAACTTGTTTTGACACTGGGGTGAGTGCTTTGACTGTGAAATAGAAATGACTTTGAAAATGAGCAGTTGAGCTAAAATGCTGTGTTATACAAGGTCGCATGGTTTTGAAAATCCCATGTTTCAGGGTTGCTCCTGATGAGTCAACCAGATAGCCTCTGGACCAATCATCAGGAGCTCTAAAGACATTTACATAGCATAAAAACCATACTGTTAAGTATTAAGAAACACTTTGTGAGTGAATAATTAGCACAAATTTTTGTATATCTATCTATCTCATAGTATGGGATACATTCCTTTGCTAGGTCCCTTAAGAGAAGTCTCAAGGCTATGGCACAGTGACTTCCTACAGGACTACTTAAGTATAACGGGTCCTGTTCACAACACGCAGTTCATGCAGAGGTGTTCTGTGTTCAACATATTAAAGATCTTGACTGCCATGGACAGTCTTAACCACTTCAAATACCTTCAGACATGAATGATGAATGATTCTATTTAATGAAAACAAAACATGTAAAAACCACAAAGAAGAATGTGACACCAACACTGCCCAGCTAAATAAAACTATGCTTAAATTTTCAGCGAGCATCACTGTCAGTTATTTCAGCTCCTGCCTTTAGTCTTTGATATTTGTCTTGAAATAACATTCACCTACCTTGGTCGCATAGATGTTTCTACAGCAAACAGTCAGTCAGCATGATAAACGTGTAGCATGATAAACGTGTGTAACAGCACACAAGCGACACAAACTGACCAACTGTTCTTCTTGGAGTTTCCATGTGCTGTCTTCTATAGTCACTGTAGGGACTCGATGCGTTCAAGTCACATCAGCTCTTCTATGCACCATATTAAACTCATTTTTGGTATATAAGATGAACTTGGACTGGCTTTGACAATGTTGTTGCTTTATGATGTGACTTTTTTGTTTGTCCTAGCTGGATTATGCCGAGGATGCCACAGAGAAGAGGAGAGTCCTCGAAGTGGAAAAGGAAGATACAGAAGAACTGCGACAAAAATACAAGGTGAGGTTGTTTATCTCTTTGTCACAGTGATAATAATTGTTATCACTTGTATTTTTTTGATACTGTATTTTTAAATTTCCCACTAAAAACAGGACCAGATGGAAAAAGAAAAAGCCATCGCAAAAGCTCTGGAAGACCTGAGAGCCAATTTCTACTGTGAGCTGTGTGACAAACAGTACACCAAACACCAGGAATTTGACAACCACATTAACTCTTATGACCACGCTCACAAGCAGGTACTGCTGTTTAGCAAGCATTGCGGTGTTGATGTAGATCTGTTTTTAATTAAAGACACGATGAAATGATGTTCCCGTTTTCTCTGTCTTGCAGAGGCTTAAAGAGCTGAAGCAGAGAGAGTTTGCTCGTAATGTGTCATCACGTTCCCGGAAAGATGGAAAAAAACAAGAAAAGATGCTGCGGCGATTGCATGAGCTTGCTGAGCAGAGAAAACAGCAAGACCGGTAAGTATTTGTTCCTGGAGTGCCATCTGCTGGATGGGTTGTGTATATATATTTAATGGGACATGGTGAAATTACTTATTTTATAAATGTCACTGGTTCAATATGTTAGTCCAAACTAGACAAATTCAACAAAATGTATTTCATTTCACTTACTGTAAGTTAAAACATATTTTTGTATATTTTCATCTTTTCCAGTAAGCATGATAAAAATTAACGTCAAAGACCTCGATAGTAAAAATTTGTCCAGCATCACATTGGTGTAATGTTTTCTTTCAGAACTCCTGGAAGTGGACCTATGTTCAAAACAACTACAGTCGCTGTTGATGGAGAGAAAGGAGAAGACAGCAACAGCATGACACCCGAGAACAGTATGACACAGTCTTTGGCAGACACTGCCCTGGAAGGATCACTGTCAGATAAAACTGGTCAAGCCTCCCCAAAGTCTGGTCCAACCTTTAGCTTCTCTCTGGGAAAGAATGCCTCATCCTCGCCAACTTCCAGCAACGCATCAAAAGTCAGTGTATCATTCTCTTTTGCCAAGAAAGCACCAGTAAAACTGGAGACAGCAGCTGCTGTTTTTGCTGATCATGGTGAGGAAGCTATGGAGACAGAGGAGAGTCAAGAGGGAGAAAAGGCTGGAGGACAAGATGACACATCAGGCTGTGGCACAGACAGCCCTAAGGGACTGTCTGGAGGAGGTGAAGGAGGAGAAGGAGCTGATGCAGCAGGTACAGAAGAGGTGCAGCAGCCTGATGATGGAGGATCTTTAGCATCAACGCTTAGCAAATTGAAAATGATGATGAAAACCAATGAAGGATATGTTGGACAAGAGCCTCAGTACTACCACTATGTACCACCAGCTCACTGTCGAGTAAAGCCACACTTCCAGTTTTTGCTGTTCATGAAAGCCTCTGAACAGTGTCAGAGCAAAGATGAAGACGATGAGGAGGAGACACAAGAGGAGAACAAGGCTGAAGAAAGTCCAGAACAGACAGAGAGCGGTGTGACAGAGTGCAAAACTGAAAAGGAACATGGCAATGTTACTGTAGATGCTGACCCAGACCTAGTTCCTCTATCAGCTAACGTAAAGGCAGAAGAGGAGACCCCTTCATGTGCAGAAGATGCAGCTCCTGCTGTACCAGCTTCACCCACCCAGAAAGCAGAGACGCGTGATACTGTGGATACAAACGCTGGTCCGAAAATGCCCACTGGTCCCTTCTTTCCAGTCCTGAGCAAAGATGAGACTACAACCCTGCAGTGGCCATCAGAGCTCCTTGAATTTACAAAAGCTCAACCTTCCCTGTCTTACAGCTGCAATCCCCTCTACTTTGACTTCAAACTGTCCCGTAACAAAGGAGTGCGTGGTGGGAAAGTGGCAAAGTCCCCCAAGCCTGGTGAAGACACTGATGACAAGGGACAAGAAGTGAATGCTTCACCATCTGAAGTAGAAATGGCTACTAAACCTGGAACTAGTGCTGACAAAGACAAGCTAGTGTCAAAAGGAGAGTCTGGGCAGCCAGAAAGTGAAGAACAAAAGCCCACAAGTGGAAGTAATAGTGCAAAGAAAAAAAAGAAAAAGAAGAAGCATAAGAAGTCTGCAAAGCATTCAAAACGCAAAGGAAAAGAAAAAGGAGCGAGAGAAGATGCAGAAGGTGAGACTGAGGTAACACAAGAAAAGCCCAAAAAAAAGAAAAAACACAAACGTAAGAAGAGCAAAAACAAGGCTCAAGATCAAGCTGAGGCAACAGGTGAAGAAAAGGAAAAACCTAAACCAAAGTCGGAAGATAAAGCTGCTACCTCCTCTGTACAGCTGACAACTGGAGGGGAAGGAGCTACAGGAGCAGAACTGGGGAAGAGGAAACGTGGTGCTAAGGAAGTGCCTTGCAAATCTGGAGCAGAAGGAGGGAATGGAAAAAGTACTGACAAGGCCAACTCATCTGAAGAGCACAGTGGCAACAAAAGACAAAAGACTGACACCAGTGCATCTCAAAGTGCCTCGTGCTCCACCTCAGCCCAAAAGAGTCCTGGCTCTGGTAGACCTCCGAGCAGTGAAAGTGAAGAAGGGGGCTCTAATACCCAGCGCTCACGTCATCACAGGTCAAGCCCGAGGGAACAGCGCCGCCACCATAGTGAAGAATCAGGGCGATCCTGCAGCCGTTCATCGAGACGGGGGGAACGACGAGGTAGCAGTCGCCGACGTCATCGTGGCCAAACCTCCCGTAGTCGCTCTTATTCCAGCAGCTCTGAGCGCTCCTCAGCAGGGAGCAGTGCCTACAGCCACCGTAGCCGAAGCTACTCAGACAGCTACAGCGACTATAGCACAGAAGGTCGCAGACGTAGGCGCTCCAAACGTTCATCCGACTCAGAGTATGACCGCAGGAGTAGCCGAGGACGTAGACGATCCAGGAGGCATCAGTACACATCTTCCTCTTCAGAAGACTCACGCTCACGTTCACGCAGCTACAGCCGCAGGAAGAGGCACAGACGGCATCATCGGAGCAGCTCCAGAAGCTCCAGCAGCTGGAGTCGCAGCACTAGTGCAAGATCCTGGAGGCGGAGCTACAGTCGTAGCTACAGCTCTGCTAGCCGCTCCTCCAGTTCAAATAAAGGGTCTCCTCACAGGCGAAGCACTAGGGGTCGAGAGGATAGTGACACCCATCGCAGAGACTTCAACCGCTCACGCATCTACCGCTCCCAGTCTCCACGGTCTTCTTCTTCACGAGGCCTTAACCGTAACACCCATTCATCCAGCTCGCTGGGTCTGAGACCAGGGGGGTCTCGAGATGCAGGAGAACAGAAAAACACTCTAACTGCACGACAGCTGTTGGAGAAGGTTCAGTCCAAGAAAAGCTCTGAAGATTCTACCACAGGAACAAAATCTGGGATTAAGATTAAAGACCCACCGCAGGGCTATTTTGGCCCAAAACTACCCCCATCCCTTGGAAACAAAGCCATGCTTCCACTAATTGGTAAGCTGCAGGCAGGGAAAAAGCCAGCAATTCCTTTAATCAGACCTGAAGAGGGAGAGAAATCAGGGACGGGGAAGAGCTCTGAACCTGAAGGAGAGGTTATATTAGTAGAGCCTATAAGGGAGTTCCCACCTCCACCACCACCTCCAGCTCCACCAGTTCAGAAGGTTGAGGAAGCCCCACAGAGCACAGTGACTCAAGAAGAGACACAGCAGCCTGCAACAGAAGACCAGGGGCACCAAGAAACCCGGCCAGTATTTGAACAAGAGCCCTCCATGATGATGCCCCAGTACCAAGGAGAGTCAGGACAAGACCTTTCCCAGAACCAAATGATGGAGTCCATGATGCCTGAAATGCAGCAGCAGCAGGCTGCCATGCATGCCTACCCTGGTTACCCACCGCCCAGCTTGGAGGAGGATGGCATGGAGGCAGAGGAGGATGGACTGGCTCCTTTGGAAAGTCAGCCAATTACATTCACACCAGAGGAGATGGAGAAATACAGCAAGCTGCAACAGGCTGCACAACAGCATATTCAGCAGCAGCTTTTAGCCAAGCAGGTCAAGACTTTTCCCTCAGCTGCTGCAGCAGCCGCTGCCGCAGCAGCTGCCACTTTGGCCCCAGCGCCCCCTCCACCAGCCCTGCAGCAGATCCATATTCAGCAGCCAACTGTGTCCGTAGCTTCTGGCACATCCATCACCACAGTGCAACACGCCATCCTTCAGCACCATGCAGCCACTGCTGCGGCAATGGGCATCCACCCAGCTCATCCCCACCACCCACATCCGGCACATGCCCAGCTGGCCCAGGTACATCACATTCCCCAGCATCACCTTACCCCCATCTCCCTGTCTCCTTTGGGGCCATCACTTGGTCATTCTCTGGGACACTCACTGGGGCATGCAGGATTGATCCCTGCCCACCCAACAGCCTTCCTCTCTGGTCAGCCAATACATATTATCCCTGCTTCTGCACTTCATCACACCCCCTTAGCTCTCCACCATGTTCCACACACAGCCCTCTACCCCACACTTTTCACACCCCGACCCTCACAGGCTGCAGCAGCAGCAGCGCTTCAGCTCCACCCACTCTTACACCCAATATTCTCAGGACAGGACCTCCAGCACCCCCCTAACCACGGCTCTTGAAAACAAATGAAAATGAAGTAGTGTGTTCACAACAACCAACCACTAAATGAAAGACTTAACCTGAACTCTCTTGGTTTAGGGTTTTAAATAAAGTCTTTGTTACATCATGCAGGCTGTAAGATGTGGATCTTATGAGAACTTTACTGGCCTTCACAGTGCAGCACGTCACCACAAAGTGGTTAAGACTGCTGGGTTCAAAATCAACACTAACATTTTCTTCTGGTACATGTGAGATTTTTATTTTCTCATTTTTTCAGATTTGTTTCTCCCCCCTCTACAAACTGTAGACACTTCCTCTAGACCATTGGTTTATATTCCAATTTGGGGAATAGTAACAGCCTCAGAAACTACTGGAGTTTTTTGTTGTTTTTTTTGCTTATTTTGGCAGCCAAAGAGATACATGATGGCTAAAGGTGTAAGCAGAATCGTGTTACGATTCAAGGAAGTGGTTTTGTTCTAGAGGTGAACATTTTAATCTGTGTAATCTAATTTTCAGAGATGGACTCTTTCATGATTACTGATCTCTTGTTGTGTTTTCAAATGACTACTCACTCTCTATTGGATTCTTGGTTTAAAAGTAATTTGTAATGCAGTAACTTGTACATAGGTCAGTGTGTAATGTGAAGAAACCCACCAGTGACAGCCATATGAAAAAACAAAACCGATATGGTGTCCAAACAAGTATGACACTGTCATACAAGAAGCCCTCTCTAAATCAGGGGAAATGTGATGAAGGGGTGTAAATCTCCTGAATACTCTGAAGCAAAGCTCTTGTTCCCTGGGATGAGGGTACATCTGAATCAATTGCACTGAAATCTGTACATCAAGATGGTGCCTGTGCATCATATAATAAGATTGTAGTATACTGCAATAATTGTATTTTTCTGTTTTTTAAATTATTTTCCAAAATGCTCTTCAAAAGAAGAGCTGTGTTTGGCTTTTTTTGTGTGTAATTTTGTAAATAAAACTGCTGTAGATTAACCTATTAACGTTCTACTGGGTTGACACTGCTGTTGGGGGGAGGGGAAAAAGCAGACAAATGACAAATTGGATGGGAGGTGGACACATGTATTTTATCACGGTGGTTTGTTCATCCCTGCTGGGGTGCCAAACAGCAGTGACCTGTTTAAAAAGAAAAGTAGCAACTCTGTATTTTTTAAAGACTTAACTCTGTTTCACCAAATAAAATCCTGAGTTTGTGTGTCTTTTTCCATATTTTTTTCATTATTGAAATTGCCATGTAAATAACTGTAGATGGTCACATGAAGGTCCTGCCTTATTTCCATAAGCTTCATCTGACAGTCAAACAACCCCTGCAGATGTAAATGTCCAACAGTAGATGGTGCTGGAGTTACCTGGAATAGGCTTCGCGAAAACAGTCAATCCGTGTGAATGCAGCATGCATTTAGTGTATCTGTTCACAGGCTATGATTAATACTGTTTACTGTAAAAGGGGAAACAGTCCTGTCAGCACTTGCAGAACCATTACACGAGGCTGTAGAAAGAAAATTATAGATTTAATTTCTTTAAAATCACTCACATAGTGAGACGAGACCAAGAATACATGAAAGAAAGCATGTGACAGAAAGGGGCTGCTTCCATTGATTTTCTTTGAACTATTACCTACATATATTATCAGTTCCCAGCTTATTAGGTACAGCTCGCTAAACCTAATGAGGCTGTCCACTAAGTCCTGCCTTAATACAGGATATAATGTTTGTGTTGAAAGTCTCTAATTTTCTGGTCATTGTGCCTAATGTATTAGAATTGTATGGCATCAACTCGATCCTACTTTGTCCACTACATTAGACTGTATTGACCAGGTGCAGCTAATAAGCTAGTAACTGAGTTTACACCATAAAACAAGAATTTCTGGTGAGAATTCTTAAGTTGCATTGTGATGAAACACTGAACATAACATTTTCGTACTTGTATTTCTTTAAAAACCATGTTTATCAAGGCGGAAGAACACTGACGGCAACTTGAGGAACAGTTAAGTATTTATAAGAAACCATCTGTGTAAAATCACAGGAGAAATTTACAGTTTCAAAGTGGTTTTGGTAAAAATGGAAAGTGGCACACTGAGCTTCACATGGATTAAAAATACTGTCTGTAGTTTAAGGTCTTTGCCAACGTCACCATTTTATCAATAAACATGATGGAAAGCCATTAAAAGAAAACTAAATGTAAGGGAACAACTTATGAAAGTTGGTTTTAATGTTAGAAATTCATATCATGAGGGACGATGTGCTGCAGAAATGTCCACGACTGATCAAAAAGCCGCCCTTGTGGATGGTTGGAGGTCAGCCCAGGTATCTGATTACCAGGAACATGAAGACGCAGGTCAGCAGCATGCCTCCAATCATGATGAACTTATCTTGAGTGGCTCGCCTTTCTATAAGTCTCATCACTGTGTTTGACAGCCCCAACATGTTAGCCACATCCAGCATCTTCTTATGAGTTCCCTGTGCAGAGCCAAAACAGCCACACTCATTTCAACAGTAATGATCACATGTGACAGTTTATAAGAGCCATAAATAAACGAAATGTTTCCATGACCACATTGTAATTATCTCCACTAATTTCTCTGATTTTGAGAGACGTTGAGTGCCAACGCCCTCCCTGACGCGCCACTCCGTCAGAGGTTTCTCATGGCTAGACAACCAGGCTGAGAGTGCTGATCAACAGACACACCCTGATAAGAAGAGGCCTGAAGCAAAACCAGGAAGCCCATCTCCTCCTTGGAAACACAGACTCGCCCTCTGAGCATGAGCACACTAACAATACGACTATTGTGATCGTCGTGGACACCAGAAAGTGGGTCAGGAAATTTAATTCAGTCCACCTTCTATTCCGCTTCCTTGTTTAACAAATGGTTTAAATAAGCTACAGATGTAGACTTGTTTTTCTGCTGTGTTAAATCACTAACCTTTAGCGTAGATCTCTGATCTCTGAGACCATTAAGGATGCTGCTGCCGCTGCCGATGAGGTCATCAATGCCTTTGTGTGCATTGTGCAAGTTGGAGTTAAACTGTAGGGTCTCATCTATGGGGATGGAGGTATCTGCGTCCTATTAAACAAAAGGAATCTCTGTAATTTACACAAACTCTAGATTCTTTTTTTAGCTTAAAATGTTGCATTCACATCAATACCCATCACCAGTTTGATCACTATTAGACAATTTACATACATTCGTGGTGAAGGTGCGGCTCATGAGTTCCTCCCTCTCTCTCTCCTGGGCCTCTCTGGCATAGCGTCTGTGCTGGAAATTTTGCAGGGCACTCCAGAGGTGCTGGACATCATACTTGAGCTGGTCCACTCGTCTGAGAGAAAGAAAAAGATTCAACTGTGTCCAGTTTTACAACTACAACAAACATTTTCCAATTTAAAGTTGAGGGTCCCTGCAAATCTTTACAAAGCAATCCAGTCACCTCAAAGAGTAATCTATAGAGATTTCAAATGCATTTTTGCCCACTGTGGGAGGTAACAGGCTACTTGGAGTTTTTGAACACTTCTCAATTTAAGCTTGCAGTTCCTATAATGTGCAAGTGCTATAGCCAGGGTGTGATTTGTCAGGGAGGGATTTCTCCCACTCTGGTCTACACATCCCTGTCTCTGCTAAATAATTTTTCATCCCTGGCAGGGGAAAACAATGTATTCCTCCCTCTGACTTTTAGCACCGCATCAGCCAAATCAGGAACTGACTTTCAGCACTCAAGACCCTGTTACAGTAAGGTTCACACTGCATGGAGTGGATGATCATTTCATTAAACCAAATCCTGCTGGGTTTTTTAGTAAAAATTATTTTTAACTAGATAAAAGAAATTAACCAGATTCTGTGTTGGGAGACTCACAAAAGTTACATATGCAACTATGCACCAGGCTGCTGTCTGTCGACATCCTCGTTAAATTGTACCAAATAAATAAATAGAATCAGCTGATTATGAAGAGGACAGGAGAGGAACTTTTAACAGATTTGAGGAATTTAATGTACTGTCTCTCCACCCTTGTTTGACAGTGGTGCTAACTCTTACTGCACCCTGTTTTTTTTTTTCACAATTCAGTGTATCAGCAGTTGTACTGAATAAGGAGAACATTTATTTTGCTCTCAAATCTTATGTGCTTGTTTTGAAGAGTCCCCACAACCCCCCACCCCCTTCCCCTCCCTGAGTTCACTCAGGCCCCACCAGAGACCTGCTAAGATTAAAGGAGCGCTGTGGAATGGGGTGCACTGTCCCCCCTAAGGCCTGTTTATCCAGCTCAGAAATGAATCTTTGCCCAATGCAGCAGGAATGCTGGTGATGACGGGGGCTTCTGAGGAAATGTTTTCACAGAGCCACGTTGCCACAGGGCAGGACGCGGCTGCCTCTTCATCATCTAACCCTCCTTCTGCCTTTATTGCATATGATACATCCAGCTGTTTCTGTGTCTTTATGGTCACCGTCTATTGTTTAAATCCAAACTCACAATTTCGCATTCTGGCGGCGGTTTGGCGGTTCCTTGCTGGCCAGGATCTCAAGGCGTTCTAAATGATTGAAGATCTGGTCGATTCTAGCTTGCAGTTCATTTTCTAACACTTGTAAAACAGAGAGAAATGAAGAAGAGAGAATTGCAGGGAAGACATCAGTTAAGGCTGTGAAATTACAATTCATAATTTTGAAATTTACTGGCTAATTTACTTACATACTGAATTGATTCAAACATGTCTTCCAATATATATAAAGAAAAGAGTGTGGGATGCTGTTTGTTTTCTAATAATATACCCAGGTGTCACAGGGTAGCATTCATCACTTAAGCGACCCCAGCTCATTAGTAGCTGCGTAAGTTTACATCCTCCCCTGGGGTTAAAATAAACCTTATGTCATCATTTGTGAAGGGGAGTTCACTGCCCGGCTCCCACCATTATCTGCCATACCACCCACCCTACTACTTCCTGTCTTGGCAACAGCTGGGCACAGAACTGAACGGCCAGGCACTATCCACAGAAAACAATTAGCTCTGGCTTTTATCATTATATATGTGAGAGGAAGAAGCAGCCATAACAAGGACCCGGTTCTGAGCAGAAATTAGAAGCTCTTCAAAGGGGATTTCATCAGAGGTGGTGCCATTAGGAATGACAGCTTTGTACCACAACAACACTCCCACACAGAGCAGGGGCAGAGCCCCTTACAATCATGACAGCTGGTCACTTACAATGAACTGACTGGCGGTCTGTCTTTTCCAGATTTCCCATTAGAGACTGAACCTCCTGGATTTGCCTAATCCACAACGATCATACCGTTAGTGAGCAGCAATAAAAACAATTTTTGTTTTAATTATTACTGTACATGAACATATTGGTATGCGCCATATTTATAGTTTAATAATCGTATTATGTTGATATAAGCCTGCTGCAGCAGAAGTAAAAGTGATAATAAGTTAGGCTCATTAGCAGTGGTAGCTAACGGGCACCGTTTCCACATCAGACAAGAGAACTCACTTGTTGGTCTGGTGGTAAAGCGTCTCCATTTTTCCCGATCTAAGAAACGCTTCGCCCTCCCTTTACGTTATCTCGTTATTTTTGTTATAATAGTTTTAATTGTGACAAGCGGCTCTGTTAGCTTGGTAGCTAACGTTAGAGGAGTTTACACGTCATCAGCGGAGCTTTTGTGTACGGAACTAGGAAACCGGAAGCCGCGCGACGTCATCACACAGAGAGAAATATAGAAGAGAGCTCACTCCTTCTTAATTACACATCTCTGTCAGCAGACTGTAAGAGGAGTGTTTTTATTGCGGTTTTTAATGTTTTAAATAAAAATCTTTTTTTAAAAAGTGACGAAATGAACACACCCAGAATACCCCTGCTCCTCTATTTATATTGACCAAAAGTGGAAAAAGACATAGATAGACATAGATTGTGGATTGCACAACACTGGTCACTACATTCTTCATTTCCGGTTAATACTTGTACAGCTGCTGTTATTGTGTATATATTTATTTATATTTATATTTCTTCATACATTCTTATATAGTTCTATATTGTGTATTTTGTTGTACAGTTATTTTATTTTCAACTTTAATTTATGTATTTTATCTTATTCTTTCCCAGTTAAATTTACCCTTCATTCTAATTTGTGTTGTACAGTTATTTCATTTTTAACCTTAATTTATATTTTATTCCTTCCTAGTTAAATTTACCCTTTTTAATTTTTCATATTTATTTCCTATCTTATTCATAGCCTTTTCCTTTTTTGTTTTCTTTAGGTCACGAGCAGTTGTCCAAGCATTTCACTACATATCGTACTGTGTATGACTGTGTACGTGACAAATAAAATTAGAATTTGAATTTGAGATAATATACGACAAATACTGCATTAACAGTGAAATGAAGACGCTTTATTTTTTCAGTGTCCAGGATATACCATGTAAAGCATGTCATGGAAAGGTTTATACTGTATTACTGTATATTGATTATTCATGTGATTTAAGTGTTGTTGTTTATATATATATATAATATTTTATGTTAATTAATTCACTTGTTCAAATCAAATTGGATGCACTACTGTACCTGGAATACTGGTACAGTCTATTTCATAATTGTCAAAGGTTAATATGTAATACATTTTATTTTTCCTGTTCTTCTCTTAGTATTATGTTTTATGCATTCCCCCGGCACTTTGTTCACCTCTTTTTGATTGGAAGCCTTTTCATGTACTGATACTTTTATTATGTCACTGTTTATGTTTCAGAAAATTTTATGGGAGAAAAGACTGCTCACTCCTCCTCAATTTTGGACGCTGAAAATGTAATCCCTTACGTCTACCAGTCTTTTTAATTCCTAAAATTATATTCCCAAAATATATTTATAATATATTATAATGTTATATTTATATACAATAATGTTATAGTTTTATATTTTTTTAATGTATTTTTGCTTTAATTTTACTCTTTTTTGTGTGTGTTAAATTCCGTTTAGTTCCAGTTACTTTTGTTACTTTTATATATTTTTAAAATATTATTTGTTATGATAGTACATAAATAATGATAATAATAAATATATGACACAAGATAGTATAGTAACACAAAATGTTGGGAATACAGTTGGCTCACAGACTCAAGCTCAGTAAATATATAGAACATTTCGATACAATACAGTTCAAAATTGTAATTTATTTTAATGACTTTAGAAAACAAGAATCATGACTGACTACAAAACAAAGGGTAATTTCTTTTTGCCAGTTGGACTGAACAATAGTCATGGGTACTCAGTGAAAATCTCAGAGAGAAAACTGTAGATTTACACAAGTTGGAAAGGTCTGTTGGACAGAATTTCTAAAGGACTGCAAAATGATTCTCAGCATTATTGTAGAGTCTTTATTTTACAACATAAAGTGTGTTGAGCGGACTATTTTTTTTATTTTTTTATTTTATTTCGTGCTACATAAATAAAACTACGTTGAATTGAATTGAGTCAAATGGAACTGAATTCCTGCACTGTATCTTTGGAGGACTAAAGGTGAGGCTTTCAAACCTAATAACTCTGTTATTAGGTGTCAATCTGGTGGGGGTCATGGTCTTAGCCAGTTTTGCTTTTGGTGCTACATTGCACAAAGAAGATGGAATAGCTGAGGAAGAAGACAACCTCTAAATTCTTCAACTTCACCTCAATTATGGTTTTGGAATGGATAAAGCAGGTTATTCGCTTCTGAAATGACCTTCACAAAGACCCGACTTCAACCCTATTCAAAATTTGTGTACTTCAAAGTCAGGTTTGTGCCAGGAAATCAACCAATTTTAATGAACTCTACCACTTCTTCTAGGAAGCGTCATCAAATATCCAGGCAGAATTATGCACGAAGCTTGTTGATGGCTTGCAAAAGCCTGGTTATCGTGCAACTTGCTAAGAGACATTTAGCCATACACTATTAGTGGGAGTGTATAGATATATTTGAGCCTGTCAGTATACTTTTGACCGTGTGGTTTATCCAAATTAAATTCAAACTTATGAACTCAATTCTTGTTTGTTTTTTTCAAAGGTGTATGCCGTACAATCATTGCACTCTGTAAAAATAAAAGTTCAAAGTAACCACAAAAGGCCAAAAATTACCATGACATTCATGCTTATGATGAATGTATGTAAACATCTGACCATAAGTGTACATAAATAACGTGAAAACCGGGCATGAAACTCCTGTTTCTGGACAGGCTGTAATTGGACAATGCTAAACTCCCAACGTATAAATCTGAGCCTTAGGCTACATTTTCCATTGCATTTGATATTCTTTTAGGACACAGAGGTCTTTGGCCTACAAAGACAAGCTTTGAGAAGATACAGCATAATCTGTTGACACGTAGACATGTCACAGGAAAGACTCTAAGAAACATGTCCTGAGGCGAGCTTTTGTCAGCTCTCCCTGACTAGGTCTAATTAGGCCATCCTCTTTTTCCACAGTCAGGTGTCAGAGTGTTCCTGTTTGTCCACCCAGAAGCTGTTCTCCTCTTCTTGCCTGCAGCCAGAGTCACCAAAACTAATATTATTAAACTTCATAGTGAGATTACAATTCACAAACACTGAAGAGAAGATGTCAGATTTGCCAGCCACAAACTGGCTCTGTCATGGAGTAGGGTGTGAAAAAACTGTCTAAATTTCACAATAGTTCCTTGGTGATTTATTATGAGGAAAGCACCTTGGAGCGCTGCCTGGCGCCTTAATAAAACCACATCTCAATCACCCTATACATACCCTCCATCAGTGTGGTGTCTACCTGTTAGGGAAGAAAGAATAAATGAGTGCAAGGGAAAGCAAGGGAAACATAAACATTAACATACTTTGTGCTCCTGTTTGGAGGTGATACCTGTATTTGTTTTCCTCATTCAGCACAGCAATCAGAAGTTGGCCCAGACACTTTTCCACGGCTGCCTGATGCTACATGAGTTGATGGTTGTATCTTCAGGCAAGACACTTCTGAACAGAGGTCCTTTTCACCCACCCCCACATGTCAGAAATCTTGAGATCTGTTCATGCCACTTCTTGCTCTTGCAGTTCACCATTTTTGGTTGTCATAACATATCCTCGGGGTAGTGGCTGGATGCGTACGGCTTTAACCTGTTGCTCAGAATAGACAAGAAGTAGCGAGAAGGAGGAATAAACCCTCTTAAACCATTTCTGAGCAATACATGAGGCACATCTCTGGAGGTCGTGGGGTTCTCTCCGTCTGTCCTTTATGTTTCAGCCCTGAGGAAAGGATGAGATGAGCTTACTGGTTTTCATCCACACCTGATCACCACGGGCGCAAACTGGAATCCAGACTCCAGGTGTGGAGCCTTGATCACTTTGACTGAGCGAGTTAGCGCAAACTGTCACTGTCATACCTTAATACACATGTCTATGGAGCACAGCTGGTGTAACATTCATCCTTTTCTCCCATTTTAATTAATTTTCTTGTAATTTTAAGGAATTTGGATGATGATACAGAACAGAATTATTTTATTGAGATACTGCTTTAGAAGAAAACTGTATTACAATTTTGTTACGTACTTCTGCTTTCTACAGCACTACAATATTTACCCTCAGTTGTAGTATAAAGTAACAGATAACTGAACTACTGAGGGGTAATGTATAGATTTTACTGCACAAAAGTGTTTGCATAGTATTGTGGAAAACCTTTATATTTGGCAAAGAAAACAGGAAACATACATAAAAATACAGTAAATAAGAAAAAAAAATTGTTTGCAAAATACTGATGAGCTTGAAAAGTACAATTTAGAATGACCACCTTTATTTCTTAAGGTAGCCAGAACTCTCTTTTGTAATTTCTTTAACTAGTCTTTAGGACTCGTTCTCAAGGTTTCTTTTTCCATTTTTCTTAAGGACATGACTTTCAGATACTGCTCATCTGATGTACATACTTTTTATACATACATTTTCCTCCACTTGTTGTGAATCCTCAATTTTTTTAAGAACGCGTTGCACACCATGCCGAAAAACGCCAAGTTTACAACAAATAATTCTTTTGGAATCACCTTGTTGGTTCAAAAATGCTATTTCCCGTCAAACTGTGTTGTGTTTGGCATTTTTCACAGATTCACCTAAATAATGGGAAATAATTTAGTGTTTTTATGACACAAACAAAGTGTCTAAAGATACAATTTCTAATTGGTTCACTACTAAGTTGTCTGTTATGTGTAGAGACAACACTGATTTATCACTTTGAGTCCAAATAAAACTCTAAAAGTCCTTCAGGAAGCCTTCTCACGACCACTGTAAAAATTTCTGGCTACTTGGAAGCAAAATACAACATAAAGAAATGCGAGGTGGCTCAAGACTTGTATGTTAACAATGATTTTAAGAGAAGCACGGGTATGTATTAAATATATTTATATGAGAACATGCATGTATGTTGCTGCTTTGTTGTTAGGAATGTGATTTATCTTAGCCCCTTTGGAGGTCTTGTAACCAAACAACATTTAGTGCTGCATCAGTCTCCCTGCACTGCTTAGAAAACACAGCAGCCTGGTTATTGTTCAGTAGAGAAATGAAAGCACTGGATGTGCTCAGAGACTTACCCCCCACCCCCGCACCCCAACACTGTTTTGTTCATCAAGGGAAAATGATATGTTATTGAATCACTTCCCTACAATGTACTTAATGATGTTTTCCAGGCAGTATAACACATCATAACTCTACAATGATTGCCCAAGACAGACACAGTGAAGAAGCCAATTATGAGGAGCAAAATTGCCCAGGGTCAACAATTTCTGGATACCAGTCATTTTTTTAAAGGCACACTGATCTTTTCGCTTCTTCCCTGAGGCAGGTGAGCCACTCGTCTTTGAAGCTGTGGCGAGGCGCTGAATGAAAGCAAATGAGGGCCTGTCAGAGATGACAGGAAAAACTCATAAGCTCCCAACATCTCAGTGGGTTTTACTGTGAAAGGAGTCCAGCTGGGGGTCCAGAGGGCAACACCCCCTCCTCCCACAGGGACAGTCTATATGACCACCCCAGTTGCTGCGACAATATTACTTTTAATGATGAAATGTCTGCGAATAGCCACAAAGAGACTAAATAAAACTAAAAACAGATAAAGGACAACAACATAATGATGCAAGACAACCGCAAATAAGCATAAAACCACAGGGTGATTGTCTTACATCAGCCCATCGCTGCAGGCTGTGTGGAAATACAACTGCCCTCTTTACTCTTTTTATTTCAAAGTGCTCTAAAGTTTGTATTTGTTATTTGGTATTGATTTAGTGCTATTTAAGAAATAATTGGTCTATTAAGGTCTTGTACATGGTGTAAGGAGCTTGGAAAGAAAAGCGTCTGGACTTCTTTAGGTGGCTTGAAGACGTTTCACTTTTCACTTTTCACTTTTCACTTTTCTTTCCAAGCTCCTTAGACTACAATGACCTGGATGACTGAGAACCTTCACAGACATCTTGTACATGATTTGAGTCAAATGCATTTTTTGTAAATCTATAGATTTGCGGTTCCCAGCAACCTTTTTTCTCTTCAGTGGAGAAGACTAAGCTTTTGAAATGGGCACAGGTGATCAGCATTACTGTCTCCCTCTGTTGGTTCCTGGTATGCTGTATGCCATACACACATACCCACAGATATGCAGCCCTCTGGTTAACCACCTGTGACACTAAGACCTCTGAGGATGAGAGATGCTGTCCACCCCTGTGGTTGGATTTCATCTTTGCGAGGATGCGATTAAAAACAGCAGTGGCACGAAGTACTGCACCGGGGTTCCCCGGCCTGACAGCTCCCTTCCCACAGTCATGCAACCACTTTAAACCACACTCTCATCATCACGCTGTGTGTGTGTGAACAAAATTGTGTGGTGTACAGAGCTCAAAAGAAATGTTTTTGTCTACCTGCATCCCTTTAATGAGAATCATGATTGAATTGTGAACACTGGTGGAAATAAAGCCAGCAGACAGCATAATTGTGTAGGTATTGGTATCACAAATAATCACAGGCAACATACCAGACTTCTCTTTCAGAGATGTTGCCGGTTGGGGAGAAGACATAGCTCAGAACATTATCTGTGTTTTTCTTTCCTGGACATAGTTGATGTGGGAAAGTTTAGTTTTGATTGTGATGGAGGTCAGTGAGTGTATGCATGTGTGTGTGTGTGTGTGTGTGCAGTGTGCACATGTGGCTGTGAGAGAAAAAGCAAGAGGAGTGCCATTTATCGAGCAGAGGAGTCAGTTATGTAGGTGTGTGGGCTCTTATCACAGCAGCTGCCATGTAAACTCTTCTGTTGGTGCTGCAGGTGTTTCTGTGGAGTAGCATGAGAACAGCCTCCCACAGGAGCTTCCCAATGGGTGGGTAGTTGTGGGGCTTGAGAATGGACAGTTCAAGAGGAATCGGGTAAACATCTGCAGGTATCTTTGTTATGTAAAACCAGTTCATCAGCACTCCTGTGTTATACTTTTTTTTTTTTTTAAACTACCAGAAATCAACCCATTCTGTGTGAGTCTGCCTGTGAATGTGTCATCGGCGCTGTCATTGTAGTTTTCAGTACTTTGGCAGGTGTTTGTATGTGTTTGTGGAATGTTTTTGTCCAAACCATTAAATCACAACCTGTGAAGGAGTCTCAAGACTTTACAGATGGGTAGCTCAAACAAAAACAAATGAATCTCAACAGGTTCGAGAACCCAAACCTCAGGGAGAAGGAAGATATTTGGAAACAAAAGATCTTAGAGTGAAATCAAAGCTTGAAACTTACTGGAAAATCTATGGCTGCAAACTATGGGTAGTGACTGGTAGAGATCTTGGATACAAGGAATTTAACTTCCTCTGTGGGTGTCTGGGCTCTCCCTCAAAGATGGGTGTCATTCAGTAGGAGTTTAGACACTAAATCTTCCACATTGAGAGGAACCATTGAGAAGGTTCAGGCATCAAACTTGGACGCCCTCTGGGTAACTCCTAGGTGAGATGTTTTAGGCATGTCCTAATGGGAGGAGACCCCGGGGCAGACCCAGGACATGCTGGAGAGATCATATCTCTTGGCCGGCAAGGGAACACCTTGTGGTCCCACTGGAAGAGCTGGAGGAGGTAGATGGGGAGAGGAAAGTCTCTGTGTTTCTGCTTAAACCATTTCCCCTGCAACCTGGACAAGTTGCATAAAATGAATTCAATTCATGTCGATTTACATTCAGTTTTATTTGTATAGCACCAAATCACAAGAACGGTCCCCTTGAGGTGCTTTATATTGTAAGGTAAAGTCCTTGCAATATTACAGAGAAAAGCCCAATAATCAGATCTTCTCTTGCAATTCGTACCCTCTTTCTGAACTTAAAACTATGCATACTTTAAGGTGAGCTGAGCCTAAAGCACAGATGACACAGGCTTTTGCTATAGTTGCATGTGTTGCAGGGGATAGAACCTCACCAACTCTCCACATCTTTTAAATCCCACTTGAAGACACATCTTTACGCCCTAGCATTTAAATGGGAGTGAGTTTATTACATTTTAGTTTTGTTTTTTAATGTGTTGTCTATTCCTTTCCTTTTAGTTGTACTGCACTTTGATCAACCCATGTTGGGGGTGAGGGGAAAGAGAAGAGAGCAAATGAATGCACTAATGGACCTAATGTTCTATTCAGTGTGTAAGCTCATGAAGTCATCAGGATCAATTAGTAAGGTCACTGAACAAGGGAGACGGGACTATTTTGCTGCAAATTTATTTAAAACCGGATAATTTTTCTGAGTCTTCCCTCGGTGACGATGAAAAAGAATGCAGGCTTAAGCCACTGCCTGTGATCTTCAATTTTTAGACCAAGCTACATCCATCTATTAAACTGTCTACAGTGCTAACATGCTTAAAAACACCATAAGCTTAGAAGGATTTAAATTGGAATTAAATCAGTTCAGTTTAGAAGAAATGAAATTAATTTTTGAAAAATGTGAAGATCCACAAACGGTCAACGATGATATCGGTTCCCTCTAAGAACCATGAGGCTGCTTATCCCTTCCAACTCTGATTTATGAGAGACAAAAAGAAAAGAAAATGATTTCAATGTTTTATTGACAGACAAAATAGATCCTCATTCATTCTTCAGTTGATTACCTTGTCAGTAAATTTCAGCTCTAAGGCAAAGCCTGTACTCCAAGTTTCATATTTTTCCTTTGATTGATTTAGTATACTATATTAATTTGTATGAACTAATCATTTGTATTGTAATACCTGTCAGCTCTTCTTGTTTTTCTCCATCCGCAGGTGAACAAACCAAACTATTCATCATTTAAACCTTGTGCCCGCTTAATTGACCATCAAACAGGCATGCGCTATCTCATCACCTACTGCGAGGAACTCAGCCACCATCCCAGTCCAACCCAGCCCTCTGAGTTCGAGGTATGCACTCAGCCTTGTCATAGCTCTAGGCAGTGCATGTTCTTGTTGTGGGTTGAGCAACTGCATTAGTCATTTCACATTCCAAATTCCTACCCCATGCTGTATTCACAACTCTCTGTATCTCTCTTTTTCCTCTTCTTCTTCACCAAATCCATTCCTCTCCTCGTCGTCTTCATTATTTAATTATCTCCGTGTGATGTCAGGGTGTGGGGATTAGGCACAGCTCCAATGCTGTCTAAGAGTCTCCTCTCCAGAGGCGGAAGTCTTGTAGGGTGTAGATGTTTGACCTGGGGCTCAGAGGTTTCGATTACAGGACAGGACTTCGCTTTGTGTCCTTGAGCAAAGTATCTACCAAGCCTTCCACGCTTGAGTTAACATCTACTGTTCTTACACAAATGAGTGATGTATAAACCTGAAAGCTATGTAAGTCTCTATGGATAATATCTTTTTGCTAAGCAACGCAAATATAATACATATCTGAAAAAATGCCCCAGCCCTGATTTGCCAATTCATCTTCATCTATCACAGCATGGTGCACTGCTGCAGCCCAACCCGGCATAGTAACCTTTACCTGAACCAAGCCGGTGAAGACACAGGAGATAGCGTTACCATCAGCCTTAACCTACATTATCTATGTTATTCAGTGTCTCAGGCAGACAGAGAGAAGCTCCGGCACATGGCAGGGTGACTATAGCCCACACCCGCACATGAAGACCTCACTACAAACACGGCTGAAGTGACCACAGGTGTGCACTCGTCAAGTATGCTCACACACACATATGCAAAAACTGTTTCGCCCTCACCTGTCTGCTGTCAGGACTCTTTCAAACACATACACAGGCGCTTGGCTATTGCACCTCTGCTCAGTCCAGCCTCCCCACCCAGCTCAAAGCTCCCCACCCCTGGGGCTTGTGCGTGCGAATCCGGCCGTGGACTCAGCAGCCCCCATCGCTGCGCCCCCTCCAGTGAGGGTAGTGAGGGAAATGAAAGCTTTAGGAGTTCATTATAAAACAACAAGAGCAGCAGCAGGGGATAGGCCTCCCGGGGCCACAAGCTATCCCTTCTCATCCCTCCATCCTCATCTTTTTCCTTCATGTCCCTCAATATCTAAACCCTGCTCCACCTTTCTTTCCGTGACACACTCCGCCGTCTTGCTCTTTATCCTGCAGCTTTTTAATACATGACATTCATGATGAATAAAGTTAAATATTGATCTGGATTATTATAATATGATGAGTTAATGTGGTGAGTCAGTAGTCTGACCACACGAACTGGTTTGACCTCAGTCATTGGAGAGATGCTGACACATTTTGTGTACTGCTGAACTGAATTTTTCAACTTTATTGTCTGAGAAGGGAAATTAGTTTTGCAGCAAAGGACACATTCAAAAGTTCAAAGAGGCAATACAATATAGTTGCTGGACAGACCAAAGAATCTTGCTGCGGTCCAGTGGAGATCACATATCACTAAAGTATGAACTCTTCAATATCTAAAAAAAAACACAAAACTGCCCTATTTAACCAAGTGATTCTTTAAATGATCATGTTAGCTTAAGGCTTTGGGAAAGTATGTGAAACTGTCCTAAAGACTATGGGAAACAAAAAAGGTGAAATATCATAAAGTCAGAGTTAGAGTAAGCCGCTGGTGATTCATAGTAAGCAGTGGTGCATTTTATTGCTTGAGGTAAAATACCTTTAAAGGCTCTGCAGTGGCTTTAACGAGCTGTCAGAATTCAAATCACTAAAGCCGGATATGTATCATAGTGAAAATACATGAAGTTTAGTAAAACTGAAACTTTGAATATTTGCATACATATGTTTGGTTTTGGAATAGTTTTCGACAAAAACAAGAAAACATTTAAGATTTTTTTTCTCTATTACCCAAGCTAACCTTTCCCTATTTCCCCAAGGTGACATTTGGCTCTCCATAAAGTTTTGCCATTAAAGCAAACAGCTGTTTTTTTCTTCTATGCAAGGTAGTCCTAAAAATTCATTAAAATATCTGAACAGCCAAGACAAGTTTACTCATCTTACTTAAAAACTAATTTGCCCCAACAATAACTTGCTCTACATCAATAATATAAAGTAATTAAAAAAATTATCTTATAATTTACTGCAATGCTTTGGGTTTTAAGTGAATGTTCTAATAAGGAATAATAATGCGTAATCACAGTAATTAGAGAGCAACATCAAAAGCACCAGAGAGCACACTATAAATACCTTATACAATAGCCCTCTGTATGCTGTAGGTTCACTGATGCCTTGCAAATGAGTGGAAAGTTATGATTCAGGGATAATAGCACATAAACTGCTCTCATCATCGTTGTGGGGCGGTCGATTGTAACTTTCTAATGGTGAATTGGGGGTCAAATGCTCTGAAAGACAGCGCTCCTCTGAGTCACCACCTTTGTCATCATCTGCATTATGGTTGTCATCGCGGCTGGTGCGCTGGCCAGAGGCACAACACCTGTAAGCGTGTTCTCCGCGCACGCAGCCCTCGCCTTTCGGTTGGGCGGTTGATGGCGATGCAGCACGACCACAGGATTTTCAGATGAAAAGGAGGCCAGGCCACCATGAGCAGGAAGTGGTTTTTTGCTCAGTCGATGCACAGAGCCGTGTTTCGGGCAGGTGTATTGCGCTCGCTTCCTTGTTGCGTGTGAAGTGTGTGTGTGCGCATGGTTTAGTGTGTTTGCCTGCAGCAACTGAGCAAGACACAACAAAACACGTAGGCCTTGTGACTCGTTGTCCATTTATTAACCTTATTTGTTTTAAATAAGAATGTAAAGCAACTAGATTTTTATAAAAACTTGCTTTGGAAAAATGAGTATTCATATATTACCAAATTAAAAAGAGCTGTACAAACATCTCAAATATGATATTTATAACGAATGCAGAGGGGAAAACATGTATCTACAGAGAGGATAACTCTGCATAGCTCATAAATCTTACTGATATTTGCCAAAAGATGAAGTGAGGTAGAAAATTATGATTCCACATTGTCAGACGCCAGGACCCCTGACATGAGTTATACTCAGATTATATATACAGTTCAGAGTCCCTCAGAGAAAACATTAACTGGCCAATAAAAACAAACCTTTGGGGTCCGGCACGCACTTTTGACCTGCACACATGGACACATTGAAGTTGAATATATAAGGGTAGTAAACTGGGTGATTGTCTTTGATTAGCAATTTTAGCAAATAAGGAGCATGATTAGCCCACTTCAAAGGCAGTCAGAACAAAGACGTGGCTAAATTAGACTTTGAAGACCAAATGGTTCGGCCAAATAATTTTAAACTTGAAAGCATAGCAAAGTGTGTGTTTCTATAAACAGCAGAATTAGAAGAGCCAGGCTGGTATGCTGATAAATTAAGAAAAAAAGTGATCTTTAACCACAGTGTTTGGTGTTTCCCTCACTATTGCCCCAGGTATTTCCCTTTGTTCTACTGAGCCCACATTAGTCCACATGTAAAGATTTCCATAGACATTTCCATAAGAGCAACTGAAAGCCAGCTTCTCTGCTTGCACAATAAGCTTCTCATGCATCAGTTACAATGTAGGTTGTGTGGCATTAATCACTGCTCAAAGCTTCCAGTGATTCTTTCTAATCATATATTTAGGCCTAAAGACAAACAATTCATAATGCACATAGGATCTCATGATGCAAGAGCAACTTAAGTGCTTTTTAGTCAGGACTGAACTTTAGCTAAAAGTTCACCACAGCAGACAGAAAGTCAGACAGGTAGGTTCCTTTAAAGGCTATTTTAGCCTCATTGATAACAATTGATTCCAAGAATTAAAATATAAAGCAGCAGTACAACAAAACTGGCACAATAAATAGTGAAATGGAGGGAGACAATTACAACACAACAAAATCCCTTTTAGAGCTTCCTTGCAGACAGGATTCAGCATCCGATGTCTTCCAGTCCGGTCCAGTACCTGCTGTAAGAGCATTTTCCCTCCTCATCCTCAGGAGAGTGAGATTTCAGTGCATTCAGCGAGAGAAAAGCAGGGTAGTTTGAAAACATCCTCACCTACAGTAAGCTGTTGCATATCAATTTAGTGACTATAACCAGCAGTATAATATTATTACATTTGTATATTCCATGCAGTTCACAATCCCTTAGTGTTAAGTGTCTATAGGAGATTACAGTTCAGTCCTGTCCATGATCAGTGATTCATTTTTTTTTAAATCACATTTTCCATTGACTCAAAGGATCATTCTTTATTCAGGTCTTTGCAAATGTCTTTATCTCATCATGCAGCTATGCATTTTTGCAGGTATATACCTCCTCCTCTCTCACACATGTCTGACACTCCACGTGGCAGCACCAGCGTACCTGGCAGTGGCAAGACAGGCTGGTGAGGCGCATGGCTGTGTTATAACCACGTCCGCAGCACAGACTCTGACAGCTTGTGTCTTTGGCGCACGAACGGCCACCTGTACCAGGGGAGTAGCGAGAGGGCCTGCAGAAGCTGGGGGAGTCTTCCAGGTAGACCAGGTCGGTAGTCCGGAGGCTCTGACCTTGGCGACGGGGGCTTGCGAGTTCGGTCTCCCCGGTGGCTGCGTTGGTGACGCTCAGCACTCGCACAGCAGTGTCGTATCGATACTTCAACAGGCGTCCAGTGTCGTGAAAAGGAGACAGCTGCTTCCAGCAAGTCCGTACAGCACAAGAGCCGGAGACACCATGGCACTTGCAGGTTGTTTTCAGTCCGCTCTTCACTGCCTGGGATAAGATGGGAGGTTGAGGGGGGTAGGAATTGGAGGGAAAAAGGGAAGAAATGTCAGTTCCTTCACTTTGATTCATTACCTGGCCTCTTATCTGGGAGGTCTATCTGGCAAGAGTGAGACAATTTCCTGCAGGGTGCATAGGGGGTTAGGAGTGGTGGTCCGCCAATATGTGCCTTTAGCTCACCTCAGTCAAAAATTTGACATAATGGATTGAAAGATGCTGTTCAGCATGTCATATTTCACCCCGCATTTCTCACTTGGACAGCTCTTGCTATTTTTTTTTCCTCGGTGTGTTGAAACTAGCTCTGTCGGCTTCTCTCCTGCCTCTTTCCTAAAGCCTGAGGCAGAGGTGACAAACAGGGGCGAGTGGAATCTCTCCACCCTGTTTTTAGTACATGCCTGCTCATGGAAAACATCAATAAGAATTTCTGTGCAAGAAGTGCCAAAAACATAATGCAGCATTTGGTAGTGGTGCCCCTCATTTAGGTTAATAGTTCACTGAGCTTGATGGTCAGTGATGAGAGCAATCACTCAGCCTGAGAGCTGCTGTCTTTGCAGAGGCCAGAGACAGGTCATACAGAGAGACCCAGAGGGTACTTCTAGGTACTTCTGCTCAGTTCCTCCTTTTGCAGGCATGAACCCCTCGGGGGCTTCAGAACACCATTAATGTGAGATGAGGGATGCCGACCACTTTAAGTTTTTGTTAACATGGCTCCTGGTCTCTTCTGGCCACACTGGTGTCAACTGAGGAAAACATTTAACTCAGTAAAGATTAGATAAGATAGTTGTGTTTTTCCTTTTTCTCCACATCAGCTTTGTCTAGGTGTGAGCTACAGGAGTAGGACCCTGGGGCCTGCTATTTCACAGCTACACAGTGGTGGTTATGAACATTAGGTGGATTTATGAAGAGCACAGTGATCCAGTAAGTGGAAAAAAATGCTTGCTCGTATATTAAAAAGAGGCCACGGTTATAATCGTTCTCTCTGAAATGAGACCTTTAATTTTCTGCTGGCCCGCACAGCAAGCTTTATCATGCCTGAAAACACCTGGCTCCAACCATCCCACAGCCATCTTGTCTCCTCACTACAACTGCCTCACCCTCTGCCTCTGTATTATCCGCTCGGGCCGATGACAGCACCAAATCAGAGAGCATTTATCTGGCTGGCACCATGAAAAATATAGAGGCGAGGATTACAGTTCAATAACATTTGATACTCGGGACTGCGTCAGAGGTGTAATTGTCAGGTAAAATCGCAGAACAATTAATCGAACTGAGTGTTGCTAAGGCGTACGTTTTGTCGCCTCAGGCTTCAAGGAGTAAGCTGTTTTGCTGCAGAATAATTGATGTAATATTTCTACACTCACCCGAATTCCAACGTTGATGTTGTGGGCATCCACCAGAGCCCTCAGGTCCTTGCTGACCCTCTTTTGGCCGAGGAACTTTTTGAGAAACTTGGTGCTGTATTTCAGGTTGTCACCACAGACCCCCCACTGCCACGCTTCCCGATGCTGGATCCCGGGGGAATCGTCACAAGTGCACCTCTCCATTCGACCTGAGCTGCATGCTTTGGCAAGTGCATGGGTCAGTGCTGCAGAGGACACAGCCAGCAGGAATGCAGTCTCCTTGAAAGCTGTGGCAGAGGGATCAGGGGAGGTGGAAGAAAAGAAAAAATATTTAAAGCTACATTTTTTCAAGGCTTTGGATGCAAAAGCTATTGGTGCTCTGAAACATTTGCTCTGAAAGAACAAAATTTACGACAAAATGCTTTTTGCGTCACCGATTAACCTTTTAAGCCAGAATGTTTACAGAGGACTCGATGCGTTGTCAGGGTTTACAACAACATCAGCAATTCTGCAAGTTTTCTTACGTCGCAATTCCTCTCCTGACATTTCCTTTTGGTTTTGCACTGTTATTTGCTTCACCCAGAGCCATCACCATGGTATATTTTGATCCAATTAATTATTATTTTGACTAGGAAGGATTTTCCCAGATGAAAGTGGGTAATCACGCCACCCTTTTCCTCTGGGAATGGCCACTTTCCCGAGATAAAAATAACCACAGGGCTTGAGCACTCTGCACCGCACCACATTTCTTGGCTTTCTACTCCCTCATTACCTCTGTGCTGACCTGTTCATGTTCTCCCACACGCTGATATCCATATGCATAAAGCTTAGAAGATCCTAAAGGAGTTTATGTGCACAGGAGGGATTTTGAGCTATATGCAATATGGTGATCCAACGGTAGCTAATCAATAGGTGTATCAAGCCATGTAAATTATAAAGTATTCAAGTAAGCAGCTTCTCAAAAACTTTAAAAGGTTGTATCAAGTCAAGGGGTTCAGAGGAGTTACCGAGTGTTATCTTGACACATTCTTTGGTATACAGAATGACTTAGGAACATTTTTAACTTTAAATGAGATGAAGAAAATTAATTTTGTCACTGGTTTTCTCAAGCAAAATAACTTACCAAGCTTTTTTTTATATACAGGAATCATTTTCAGCACTTTGCTGCAAATAGTTGAAGCTCATGTCTCAATTGTTTATTTAGAAATGCAACAAACGACTATTAGGAACAAAACAAAGAACCTGTAAAACCTTATAAACGGGTGTATATTCAGTTTCTATCTTGTACAGCATGTAATACATCTTATTGAAAAAGTTGCTTCCCTGTGTGAGAAAGGGGCTTGTAAAATGTTGTATTGTTTGAAATAAAATAGAAAATATCAGTTTAATTATTTCGTTAAATTTGAACAAGAAACCTTATTGTTTACAAACTTTTACAGCTGTTAAACTGGTGGTAAAACGTTTACGCATAAATTTTTTTACTGGTTCATTTTTCTCATTTTCACTTTTTGATTGATGAGCTTATGTCGACAAAAACATGCCTGCAGCACTACAGGTGTGCTTATCTATAAAACATCCTGTTCTTACTGCTCAGCCATGCACTGCAGGTAAATAAAGACGAAGACATATATAATTTGTAGTTAGATAAAAGAGAATTTCCGACTTTCTCAGTGACCTTGAGCAAGAACCCAAAATTGAGGAAAGTGTTAAAGTGGCTCACCTCTTTTCAGAAGACTTCCCCGACCATCCATGCTGCAGTTCCAGCGTTCGTTTCTGAACTGATACCGACACTCAAGGAGGCTGAGGCGCACCGACTCCCGAAGCGTCTCGGCTAAGCCCGGCTCCCTGCGACAGAGTCTCTTCTGTCTCCTCGTCAGAGTCATTTGTTCGCACTGCTTCAGGTGGGCCTTTCCTGATGGAGCTTCATTGGAAAACGGAGCTGGTAAAAACACCAGAGGTTCCCGACCTGTCAGTCTAGGATTATAGAAGAGGGGGAAAAATCACATTAGAAATTGTATGTGTGTGACAAAATACACCAACACTGCGTCCACAGTAATGAAACTATTCTGTCACCACTCCAGCATATGTTGTTATTACAAATGTGTTCCCACAACTGTATTTTCTCCCTCGAAGAAAATCCAGGAATAAAACTTTTATGTTCATTTACCTTAAAATACATTTGAAATTGCGAATATGGATTTTTTTTTTGTTTCAGTGGAACATATTAGCGTGTACATGGACTTCGAACAGCCCTATAAAAATATAATTACGCGTGCGTAATTCAGCTAAAGCTTGTAAAGGTTGTGGCTGTGGTCACTTCTAATGATTTAAACAGAAAAGCCAAACAACCGAGATGAAATGTACAAGTAAAAGTTCATTGCCTGACCCAAAATAAGCTGCAGTGTGCGACAGAAGGATGCAGAGTGCAATGATTCGCAATAGGCAGGCGGTCCTCGGGAGCCTGGAGCGCATGATGCCGGGTTGGCGCTGTTCCTCATCTCGCTGATTCTTCAATAGAGAAAGTCCGTGCCGTTTGCTCGGCGCTTCTCTTTAAGGGGCCCCTCATGCACTCAGACCCTCAATCCGCTGCGCCAGGCGCCCTGGTCCGCTGGGAGGCAGGACTCTTAGGGGAGGGTACATCATCCTGCCGCACTGTCATTGGATTCTCTCAACATTGCTACTGTATGTTCCCTCCCACTGTAACGCCACCCAGAAGATGCAAGATCAGCTCATAATAATAATAATAATAATAATAATAATAATAATAATAATAATAATAATAATAATAATAATACAATTAAAACTTAATTAAAGTCGTGATTGAATCTAAAGTTTGAGTAGGACTGTCAGTTACCTGAAGCAATGAATAAACAGTAGAACTGTTCAGACATAGGGTCTATATGCATGATGATGGTTATCTAACAGCAAGCATCTGTCTGATCAAAGGGGCTCAGAAAGCAAAAAGATTTTTTCTTTGCTTAACATATAAGTTCTTATATTGTATTATTAAAGAGTATAAATTCAGTGATCCTGCAAACACACTGAAAGAAAAAAAAAAAAGGATTTAAAAAAACCCCCGCATGGCTAGAAAGCAAAGGATCCGTGTCTGAAAATAGTTCTGAAATTAAAGGACAGAATCAGACACTGAAGTCTGTTATTCCAATCAAACCTATTCCATCTGGTCCCAAACAGTCGAAGGAAAAAAAAAAGAAAAAGAAAAAACAGGCATGGATGGAGCCCCATCTAGAGGATTTTTGAAATAAAGAATAAATCTGGGAATACAAATGAACGTAGAGACAATAATACTAATGGTTTGGTTGTGTATCTACATTTGATTCACGTTTAAGCTAAAGAAGGAGGCATGGAGGGGTTTTTTTGTTAAGGCAGTCCCATCCTTTAATGGAAAAGTCTGTCAAATTATGTTGTAAATTATAGCTTAATACTCAATAATATTACTTTATCAATTTTTTATTAATTATATGATTGGATATATCCATCCAGAGGCCAACAGCAAAAGTCTTGAGTAAACCCTAATTTTTTTATATTTTGCGAGAAAAATAGGTGATGTCTGCAAACACAGGAATACAGTCTATACGGGAAAAACTGAATTTGCACAATACTGACCAGCTGAAAAGTCAATATTTGGGATGGTTGCCTTTATTCTTCAATGCAGCCTGAAATCATCATGCTGAAAAGGGAAGCTGTTGCCAACCAGACACTCCCCATAGTATTGGTTTAGAATCTGGTGATACTGAATTTATAGTTCAATCAATATTGACAAGATTCCCAATGCCACTGGCTAAAATGAAGCTCCAAATCATTGTGGAGTCTCCACTATGTTTTGTACATGCTCCTCTCCTGAACTCCTCTGTACTAATTATGATTTGAACCAAAAATGTTTAATTTGATTTTTTTTCTCTTCAAATAAATCAATAAATCTTGAGTCCAGCTGTTGCCTGATTTGCCATACCTGAGTCTTTGTTTCCTGAATTAGATGGATCAATTATAGGATCATCTCAATCCCATCTCTCAGGTCCTGTGTCAGTCTTTGGGAGGATTTTTTCTTTTTCTGAAGGACATGACTTTCAGAAACTCTTCATCTGCCGTAGATAGTTTTTTCTTTATAGGGTTTTTTTTTTCAAGCCAGCCACTACTTCTTCTGTCCTCCACTTGTCTAGTTTCATCAAATTCGTTCAAGGACATCAACCCAGGTTATGTCAGATTTCTGGATAATAATCTTTTGGGAATCACCTTGTTAGTGATTGTTTATGTGTTTTCTTTGTTACTTTTTATAGATTCACCTAGAATTGTGGTAACAGATGTGCTTTTGCAACAGATTGCTAGTAACAAAGTGCCTATAGACATAGTTCAAAATTATTTATTTGCTAGGTTATTAATATAACCTTGCTACACAAAATAACTTATTATTTAAAATTTATTTAAAATGAGTGGAAAGGCAGCCAAATGTCCAAAGGAAAAAAAGTTTAAAGACCTCGGAAAGCCTGGAGGATTATTGCTGAAGACTATGTTTTTTTAAGATACTGAAGACTTTTGCAGTCCTGCACTAAGCTTGTAATGTCACCTTCTCACCATTTGGTGAAGCAAACCCTCGATTTTAATGTTTTCAGCCGCTTCAAATCACACGAAGAAGAAAATGGTGACGAAGAAGAACACGACGTCGCCGGAAAACGCCATTTTGTTGTTGAACCGGATCGGTGGTGTAGAAGCATCGAGAAGCGCCAGGGAAGGTAACATTTTTCTTTTCATTGAAAAATACTATATAGTTAAGCCTTATGAATATGTATTTCATTTGAACACAGAAGAAGGCCGCTGATGTTTAAGTCCTGCAGCTCGGTTGGTTTGAAGTTGTAGACGCTTTGAGCAGGATACTTTAAAGTTCATAAGCTGTTTCCTTAGCAGTTTAACTTTAGCACCATTGTGTTGACTTAAGAAGTTTTTGACCGCTGGATACACACCCTTATTAAACAGTAATCAATAACTGTATTAGGCGGTGGCGTTTTTGAGCTCACTGTGATCTAAATGGCTAATATTACGCGTTATTCCGCTGGTTCTCGACCATAGCACAGTTAGCAAGCTAGCGTCAATGAGCTGTCACTTAGCGTTAACGTCACACAGCTCCAACTCACCCATAAAACCTTAAAGGAGATTAAAAGAATTTCTTTTCTACTGCTTGGTGGCTTAAAGTTGCCACCAGCGCCATTTAAATTGCACCAGAGCACTGAAACTGAAATTTGTGTTTATTTATTTTTTGTTAATCAAAACGTTTCGTCTTACGGGGGTTGAGCGGCTGACCAAACTGAGGGACAGGTTTGAAACACAGAGTTAAGTAATAATAGTCAGTGGTTTAAAGACACTTTTAAGAGTTTTTGTCACCCAAAGGTTCCCAAAAAACCCCAAAAAACTTCGCAGAAACAGTCGCACCTCTTTCATTGAATGGAAGGATGGGTGGCGCTTCACCTCTGTGATCCTGTCAGTCCTGTTTACTCAAAGAACTGCTTTACACCTACTGAACATCACTTCCTCATTCCTCGGACCAAAAGCATGATGTTTGAGGATTTATAGGAAGCTGAATGCACTGCTGCTTCCCATGAGGTTCTTGGAAAGGTCACAGCACAGTAACTGGACCATTTTGGATAGAGTGAGTTGTGAAATTTTCAAACTCATCTTTTTTTCCTCTTTTTTTTAAAGTGGTGACGTCACTCTCCCACCCAGCAGTGACCATCCCTCCTTAGTTCGCCTAATTTGCTACTAAGCAACTTTGTCACTAGACTTGGTGACTTTTAATACCCCGTTAGCTGTCTTTTCCTGGCTCATAATGACCCTGTGTGGGTTTGAGTAAGCTCAAGAGCATGGTTAGTCCACTTGTAGTAATGGTGATGAGTCTGTCTTCGATCACTTAACAGAAATTTGTCAAATTTCCTGCTATTTATGACTAATTGATTGAAAAGGTGTATTTAAGTAATGCACTGCTTTAAAAAATGGAAAACCTTGCCTTCTAAGCAACCAGTAAAGCACATATAGACAGTGCTCCTCTGTGAGGGAGGATCAAACTTTCTTGCAGAATCCAAGTGAAGTGCACTTCTGCACTTTGTAACTTTATCCCAGAGTTTACATGTAAACACAGACATTTTTTGCGGTTATAAAATTAAGCACAAGTCACCAGCCTTTTAACATTAATGCTGCTTGCAGGGGTGTGTATGTGCATCATGTGCTCAACCCAAGAACCACACCTACCTTTAAACTACCAAAAGTGACCAGGTATGAGTCAGCGTCTCAACACAAAGTCTAGAGTTGATGTATGAAAACGGTTTTGACAGTAGGCATCAATTGATACTGAACTCCCTTAGGTCCATAATTATTCATTTCATTAACATTACAAGACTCGAGTGTGCATTAACTGGCCTAATATAGAGCTGGAAAAAATGTTACTTTCATCTATTTTTATAAGATTCTGTTCCATTGCTAATTTTTCTTTCAGCAATAATTACTTACTGTAGGATAATAATTAATATTTTTTCCCACAGTATTTTTAAATAAACTAATCTTTAATATTTTTTTCAGTCTTTCAGCTCTTCAAAAAACCTTCAGTCTTTGAATGATTAGCTAACACTGTAATGTTACATAACAGAGAAAAGACAAATATTGACCTCTGATGTGATACCGTAAAGCTGTCTTGTTTCCTGAAAGGCTGCTTGCTGATTCCAGTATGTTATTCTACCTCTAATATTTGTTTTTCTCAGTTCATAATAGCTTAGGAGATCCTATTATCTTTCCTTTTTTATTATTATTTTTCTCCCCAAACATGCATATTAATATTTTGAAATTTAAAATTTTAGTGCTCATCTCAAAAAGCACTTTAATTTGTTGATGAAATCGATCACTTTTTATAGTGTCCCTAAATATCGGTTTTCTAAACATAATTAATGCTTTCTGTTTGTGAAACTGAGAGTGGGATGCATCCCAGAGCTCAATGCTGAAAAGATAACAGTAAATTTAGTTGGCAGTAAATCCACATATTCCAAATCTCTCTGTTAAATCGGTCCTTTTCTTTTCCTCACGCTGGAGGCCGATGCATTAATGTCGCGGTGAGCTTGTAACACTCGATTCTGGTGTTTTGTTTTGGGGGGTTTTCTTGTTTTTAGACTACCGCTATTTTTATCAAGCCTCAGGCATGCAAAAAGTCGGTGTTTATCGTGTGCATTCAGTGGGCGTTTTGAGGAAGTTTTTTTGGCACTGTTAAATTCGCGTCTTGGGTTTACCACATTCTTGCCAGATGATCAGCAGGAGCTGCTGGTCTCAAGTACATGTTGTAGCTGTGAAATGACTACAAAATACTGTTCACGCTTACAGTCAACAAACGGCGTACATTTGACCAAACGGAAGTGCTCATATTAATCCAGCTGTTGCCACTGGCCACATTATAACTCAAGTTTTACTTGCGCTGTATGCTCACATGTATGCTGTGATTACAGCTTGCAGTAGTGTAAAGACAATGATGGGCATTTACTGTCTTTCTTTTCTAAAGAAAAACTGTAATGGCAATTTATTACATCTAGTGACACAACATGAGTCAAATATAATAACAGAAGTAAACCTATGGTAGTGTTTTCAATGGAATATAATTGCTTAGCACTCTAGTTCCACAGTAACAAAAGGAACTTAACTTTAAAGTAACTCTTCAGTTGAATTTGAACATTATTTTTATTTGTATGTTGTATGTATTTGTATATGTATGGTACAGCTTTTTAGCAAGTTGGTTAAAGCGCTGCTTTTCCACCATGTAACCTTATTGGCAGGTTTCATCCACTGTTTGTTTCCTGTCATACAGAGTCTGTCAAGCCAGTGCTGCAGTAGTGGTGCTGTAGAAGGTGTAAGTGTTCACCTTTTTAGCCAATAACCCGTGAGTGACACATGTCTCTCGCTTTCAGATATGTCTGGGCTTGTTGTTGTGCATACTTAGGAATGTAAACACATGGTACATGAGAGCTTTTTTTTTCTTTTTTTATCTCTCCCTTTTCCTTTTTTTTTATAGCACATAAAAATGTAAATAGAGTGCACAGCCCTAAGCCTGGTGTTTTCAAAGCTACTGAGTGGTCGTCCTGTGTTCTGCCTGCTGGACGCTACACAGTGCTCTTGGCTGTGTCATTTCCAAAGTGAGAACACAGCAGATGCTCACAAGCTCCAGCTTTATGCTACATGTGAGAAATAACAACTTTGGGGAGTGTCTCACCGTGATCTGACTTTTTCAGTAGTTTGTGTGAAAACAACTTAAGCCTCCCTTTTTTAAAAAATTGTATTTTATTTTTTTCAAGGGAAAAACTTAATTTTACTGACTAGAAATACTAGAATTTAACACTAAACTGCACTGATTAGAACAGGTGTGATCCGTACAACTTTCCACCCTGCTGGTTAAGAACATTTTGGCTTCTTGCAACTCTTGTATTTCTTCTCCCAGCTATTAAAGTGACCTTTAATTTTTTAGGTGATTAATCCTATACATACCCTTATCCAGTATATATCATTTATCCCTATTAAAGGTATAAAAATGGTATTTAAAAAAAGGTATAAAAATGGATCTCATCCAAGTTTACACCAAATAAACTGCTGAGCAGCACAAGTTGGTTTGTTCTGTCTCATAGTCGTCATGAAACGTTTTGTAAAAGCCCTAAATCAAGAAGCAGGGTTTATGAGGAATAAAAGAAATTTTTGGTAAAAAATTATTTAAGCTGCAAATTTACTTTATGAAAACAATATCTAGTAAGGGTGTATGGTTTCCTGTATGGTTTGGGTAAAGAGTAAGTTTACAGGTTAATGTTTCGATGACATATTATTTTTCAAACAGTATCAAATCTATGTGCTTACACCTGTGCCTCAGACTTTGAAGATGAGACCACAATTTATGAGAAAAAGCAGAATTTCTGGCATTTCAAAAGGATTAAAATAAAAATGTTTTCCCTCTTCATCTGTATGTAGTGAAACCTCACCTCAGTAGTTCATCTGATCAGGTCATCTAACTAGGTTAAAAATGTGCTGTGCGACATTTCACTAAACTATATTAGCTAAATGAAATCTCTTCCGTCTTTTCTAAGTAGTTAACCAATTACTCCTTTGTTATTAAGACAACCTCTGTCAGCTTATTAAGTGTAATGCTTTGTACTGGTTCTTGTTTACCTTAGCCACAAGCTTGTTGGATACCCAGGACAAGCAGCACTGCCACTACGGCCTCTGTTTAACTTGGGAGGTGTGTTTGCAGCAGCCGTTTACTTGAAGGGCAAATATTGTTTCATTTTAGGGCCAGGAGGATGTTACAGAAGTGCTTTTTACGGTCATTAACACTGACACAATAAGGAATATAGGGAACAATAATAATGACACTTTCCTGCATGAGATTCTTGTAAGCAAGTAAAATTTTATTTATATAGCACATTTCTAGATAAAAAGATCACAGTGCTTCACAAGGTATAAAACAAGATCTCAGGGATCTACTGGGGACATAGGGCTGTAAAAGTTCAATGATGTAGGCTGGTGCTTGTCCTTGAAGAGCTTTAAATGTCAGAACCAGTATCTTAAAATGGACTCTTAATTCAACGGTATAAGCAACGATGTTACATGAGAGTACTTAGTAGGGGTGCAACGATACACAAAATTCACGGTTCGGTTCGGTTCGATACTTTGGTGTCACGGTTCGATATTTTTTCGATACAAAAAAATGTTCATGCATTTTTAATTTGTCATTTATTAAAATTATAAATATATATTTTAACTCAAAAGTACAGTTTTTAAATTTAACCCTAACCCTTGTGCGTGTTTTTTATTTTGACAGCGAATGCGCACCTGCGGACCACTTATGTGCAGCCCTGGTTATTTAGCTCATCATATTGCAGCCACAGAAATTCTTTTGTCCATGAAACCATAAAGCTGCACTTTCTTTTTGCCTTATAGTCTGATTTGTCATAACTTCTCCGTTTTGTGGTAAGCTTTTCTTTGGCTGTCACTTCTTCACCCTGACCTGTCTTATTTGGCTCAGCAGAACTGAAATGCTTTTACACATGCACTCACATAAGCTCAGCGATTCTCTGCACGATCAACCTCTCACATGTTTAAGCTGCGGGAGATTTCACTTGTCATGTTTGCATAGTAAGCTAACGATTAATAAGACTATGTCAGAGGAATTGGTGCACAAATTATCATCACTCACAGATCAGTGCTGTCGCTCTCTATACACAGTTCGCACGATTGCAAAGTGAAAGCAAAAAAACAAGCGCAAATTCAAACGCGACTTCAATATGTCACATATTGACAGTGGCTCACCGATGCCAATGACATAATTACCCAGCTACATTTCTGAAAGAATGCAAAAGCATTGACATATATTTTTCCTACAATAGCCCGACGGACAGGGAAGAGATAGAATTTTGGTAGCCCGACTGAAAAAATCGCTAGCTCCGGGACGTCGGGCTAGCGATATTGCAAGCCCTGTATCTGATTGAGGAATCACTCATCTTTGGAAAAGAGAGTTTATTACAGAGAAATGTCTCTTTCCAAAATAAAAGCTATACTATCCGCTTCTTCTGGGCTATATTCTCAGCAGCATAAGGAGAATCATGTGCTAACAGCTGTCTAAATGACTCGGGTAAAGTTTGTAGCATGCATGCTTGTTGTTTTTGTCTTTGCACTAGGATGATGTCGGCGTAAATGTGCAGTCATATTCGTTGTGTTCCCACTAGTGCTTTCAGGTTAATCTCGTTGAAATGACCTTAACGCCACAACACGGCAAATCTCCGTTAACGAGCTACCGCCGATCGCTCCGTGCATGGGGCTAGACGGCCAACACGTTAACGAGCTAACTGCGCTAACACGCTAGCTCCCACCCATGTAATTGAGCATTGCATGGCACATCCAACATACTGTTTTACTTTAGTCCATGACTCGCTTACCTTCAGGGTCATACGTCACATGAAAACCAAAATAATTCCAAACGCCAGATCTGAATGAGGTTCAATTTGCCTGTTGCAAGGAGAGCTTAACTTCTGTCTCGCTAGCTTGACCTGCGCTCTTCCTTCTGACTGTGTTGAGCGCTCAGTGGATCTGCGCTGGACAGTGCAGCCTAGGCGGAGTAGTCGAACACAGATTCACTGAGCGCTCAACACAGACAGCATCGTCAGAAGGAAAATTGATAAAATAAATTACAAATGTTGTATTGTTCGATACATATGCGTACCGAACCGAAAGCACTGTATCAAACGATTCAATATCGATACGAATATCGTTGCACCCCTAGTACTTAGATGTTTTTGTCAGAAGCCTTGCTGCAGCATTTTGGACAATCTGCAGACGCTTCAGGGAGTTTTTGTTTAGACATGTAAACAGTGAATTACAGTAGTCCAATCGTGATGAAATGAATGCACGAATAACAATCTCCAGTTCAGTATGAGATACTATAGGGCTCAGTTTAGAAATGTTTCTTAAATGATAGAAGCATGACCGAACCAGAGATTTGACGTGGACATTCAGGGTAATAGCAGAACCAAAGGTTACTCCTAGGTTCCTGATAGATGATTTCACAAATGTTGAAAGAGGACCAAGAGCATTCATTATGTTAGGTACATGTCTGTCTGGAGCACATACAAGGACTTCAGTCTTTTCTTCATTAAGTTGGAGGAAGTTGTCAGCCATCCAACCTTAGATGGATTCTAAGCACACATTTAGAATCTGCAGCTTAGAAACATCTTCAGGTTTAAAAGACACATATATCTGGATGTCGTCTGCATAGCAGTGGTAGCGAATGTCCTCAAAGGGGCTCAAAATGTAGAAACTTAACATCACCCTCTGATTAGGTTTGTTTGTGGCGACTAATTTCTAAGTTCACTTAACAAGGGGAAATCAGTTTGACTAAATGACTAATTTAAAACAAGAAAAACTTGGATATCAAATTAATTTGAGAACCGTTTATAGGACAATGCCAAAAACTCTCGAAACAAAAGCATTTGAAACCATTAATCGCATTCTTCAGTAGGGAATCGAGCCACTTAACTGTGCAGCACTTTATATCATGGTTTCCAAATGTTGCACGTTTCTTCCGCGTTTATCCACAATCTTATTCTTTCACTTTTAAAATAACCAACAATAATTATTAAAAAGAATTAACAAAAAGACTCTGCCTAGACTAACAGATTCATGGTGTTTCTGATCAACGATGGTCCATCTTGTGGCAGATGGTTGCATAACGTTGCGCAACAATTTACCAGCATTTGGCGTCAGTGGAAACGTTTAATAATTGGATTAAATGACTAGAACGTCTGGCACGACTGACAGCAGCAACGGTTAATTGACTAGTTTCGCACATTCCTACTTCTGATGTCAGCACTTCAGCTGTGTTTGTGAAATTGCTTTTAGTTTGGTATCACATTATCAGAGACCTTGCAAACTGACAGTTTCTCCTCCTGCAGGTGAGACAAGATGGGAAATTTTGCTAGCCTTTTTAGTAAATTGTTTGGAAAGAAGGAGATGAGGATCCTGATGGTAGGACTGGATGCTGCTGGAAAGACCACCATCTTGTACAAGCTCAAACTGGGAGAAATTGTTACCACAATCCCTACCATTGGTGAGTCATCCCCCACATTGTAATGAGAATTTCATTGCTTGATACAAAACATTGAAATTTTGGCATTAAAAAAAGAAAAAAAAGGCAACACACGGTTGAAACTTGTTTAAACCTTCCATCTCTCACTTTAGGTTTTAACGTTGAGACGGTAGAATACAAAAACATCAGTTTTACAGTGTGGGATGTCGGCGGTCAGGACAAGATCAGGCCGCTTTGGAGGCATTACTTCCAAAACACACAAGGTGAGATAACTTATATCTTTTCCATTTTGGTGTATAAGAATTAGTTCATGGTTGCCCTCAAAACTGACCCTTTTTACTTTACTTTCAGGCCTCATCTTTGTAGTGGACAGTAATGACAGAGAGCGAGTGGGTGAGGCGAAGGAGGAGCTGATGCGAATGCTGGCTGAGGATGAGCTGAGAGATGCCGTGTTGCTCGTGTTTGCAAATAAACAGGTGAATTTGTGTTTGAGAAGTCAAAGAAGTCACCATATTTAACCCCCTTTCAGATGAAACTGTGCAGGATATTCAGAATTCATTACTAGAAATTACAGTTGTACTTGTATCAGGTGAAGGTTATTGTATTTATTTGAATACATCTTAATTTAAAATCACTCGAAGGTAAAAACTACACATCTGGCTGCATTACCTCACAACTACTTGCAAAAAATATATAAGATGTAAACATCTTATACATTTTTGAAATGTAAGGTCAATAATGATACAGTTCGTGGTTTCAACTCTCCTTTTTTTACTTCAAAATAAAAGCAAAGGCAAATTATTCGAGGTAACCTATCCAGGGGACGCTTGTTATTAACGGTTAATTTCTGCACCTGTAGGACCTGCCCAACGCCATGAATGCAGCTGAGCTTACAGACAAACTGGCCCTGCACTCCCTGCGTCACCGTAACTGGTATATCCAGGCCACATGTGCTACTACTGGAGACGGTCTCTACGAGGGTCTGGACTGGCTTTCAAGCCAGTTAAGGAACGCAAAATGATCAATCACTGCCAGCTCTGTGCGGTGTTTTGGGAGATTGCACTGGTCCTGGTCTCACGCTCTCCTCTTTTTTTTCCCTCTCTATTTTTTCTGAAGCGTCGGGCCTTTTGGCTAGTGCTCCCCTGCATTTGTACTGTATGTGTGTGTTTGAGTATTTTTGGATGAACGGACGAACGACTGTGCATGTACGTGTGAGCTAAGTCGGAGCAGCCCTGCTGTGCCTTGAACACAGTTAGCTCTCAAGACATCTCATTCCTCCAGTGTCAGCACATCCAGAGGCACTGGTTCCCACAAAACAGAGAACAACACAACATTATTGCTGTGGGTCATCTGTCAAGAATGTTTAGAATCACAAAAACCAAAAGGTAACAACAATTAGGTTTTTACATCAGCCTGTCATATTAGAATTAAGACCATTTTCACAACTGTTTTTTTTCTCCTCTCAACCTTGCAAGATGCACTGTGCTATGTAACTAGTGTCATTTTTGGTAAAATAAAGTATAATGTGTTACATCCTGGAATAGTTCATGTTCTTTTGAAAATTATGCATTTTGACATTTTTAGGGACTGGATAAAGTTACATTAAAAAAATCTTTTAATTCCATAAACGTGTAGATCCTGTTGATAATCAGATTGTAATCGGAGTCGGTGTGTCTGTGAATCTTCCACATTAACTTCCTTAGATTTTACAAAATTCAGGTCACATCATTTTGCTTCTGATAGTTATCTGTTATTGCGTCTGTCTTTTCATGGGGTCTTAAGTTTTTTTTGCAGAGGATTAGAAGAAGCATCATCACTGGGTCTACAAAAGGCAATAAATGTTGCATGTTTACATGTGTGGAGGAGAGTGTTGTAGCTACTAGGTCATTGGTGGATGTGTGTGGGTTTCATACACTCCCCACTCATTGGAACAACAAGGCCTTTTTTAGAGTTGCTCCCACTCTGGCTTTTTATTTACTGGTAGATTTATTTTCTCTTGTATGTAGCTCCTTGGTTTAGGGTCTCTTTTCTATTATATTTTCTTTTGTTAGTCTTTATCCACGCATGGCCTGGTGTGGGTTTTTATTTTGTTGCTCTCGGGACCAGTTGGTTGGTTTCAGGAAGGGTTCATTGTGTTTGGTTCAGCACGAGGTCACCAGAGGGGACGCGCATATGCTCTAGACCACATTGTCAGCACTGTGACAGACGGTACATTTGTACGACAAGTGTATCAGTCAGTTCTGTAAATGCTTTCTTAATGCTTCAGTGTTTTCTCTGCATGTAGCTGAGGTGCTTCTCTTGGTGTCATTTACGTCACATCGGGCCATTTGCACAACCTCATCAGCTTGCACAACACAGGACTGTGCGAAGACGGCAGTTTATCTCTCAGCTGTTACAGAGAACCCGTACACAAATACGCTCCCAATTGCTCATACCAGCAGACAGCTGAAGTGTCCCAGTAACACTGTTACAGCAGTTCAACCAGTGACATCATCTTTTCCCCTTACACCCACTAATTCTAAAGGATCCCACATTTAGAAAGAAACCAATCACCCCCACATTCCTTACTGAGTTAAGACAACTCTAAGGTCATACCTACTGACCTCAAAAGGGAAAATTAATGTTCCCTTTTTGTTTTTCTAAAACTGGACTCCTTTTTTTTTTTTTTAAATAAAGTTTGCTTAAATGAATGACTAACCTTTGAGCTTTCTTCATCCTATGTATCATTTACTAAACAGCAAGAAATACAGATGTGTGTGTGTGCGTGTGTATATATATATATATATATAAAAAAAAACCTGTAAGAAAATGTATTTTAATGTCATCCACCTGCTCTTGTTCAGATGTGAAGCTTTAATTTTCGTTTCTGTGAAAATTACATGGTACGTGCATATGTATTTCTTAATTACCTTTTATGCTTTTTTTTTTTTAAACCCATCTTGTAACGTCTGATAAATGCACTATAATAAAGAGATCTCTATTGTAAGTCTTTCTTCTTGACTTTTTTTTTTTTTTTTTTTTTTTTTTTACAAATCAAGTCGGTGTGATTAAATTCTTCAAAAGCTGCAATGTCACATTTAATATTGCATTAAAAACTGATTAAATAACCTAGTTGACATAATTCTGAGGGTCAGCACAATATGAACTTTAGTCAAAATCGCAGGCATAGTTTGGGTTATAATAGCTTGTTGCTGAAATATTTATGGCCTTAATCATTTCTATTCATGGTGATGTCAAGAACTGTAATTCTTTTTGAGTCACATTTTAATTAGGTGTGTCAACTGCTCGTTAACACAAATGCTAAGTAGCCTCACTCTACCAATGTTCAGATGGTAGGGTCAGAATTTGGTGCAAACAACATGAAAGCAATGATCCATGCTGCCTTGAATCAATGGTTTAGACTACTGGTGGCACAGCGGTGTATGATGAAAATTGTTGACCACACTGTCCTATCATATCAAACTGGCTCCTTGACCATGACGATGCCAGTGTCCGCAGATGGCCTCCACAGTCACCAGATCTCAATCCAACCAAATCTTTGGGGCGTGGTGAAAAAGGCATATTTGCATCACAGATGCTCTCGTGTCAGTATGGACAAAAATCTCTTAGAAACATTTCAGGAGACGTGTTGAATCTATTCCATGAAGAATTAAGGTAGTTCTGAAGGTTAAAAAATAAACAGGGGTCCATCCTTGGACTAGCAAGGAGTACCTAATAAACTGGTTAGTGCACAATTTTCAAGATTAAATTGAAACGTAGTCTTGCAGTTCCTTGATATCAACGCTGGAGGGCACACTTACAACACCATATCACTAACCTGTTAAAGCTCCTGTTAGTTACTTCAAAAACAAAGGAGGAAAAAGTATTCAGGGCAGTATGATTCATGCTCCTGCTGGAATGATATAAATATCTTTATGGTATGGAAATTAGACCTTTGTTATTTAATTTTTTTTTAATATTTCTATTTTTTATGAATACAAATATGAGTGTAAAAAAACACACTAAAACCTAACTAACCACACTAATGCATGTAATTGACACATGTCAATTACATGCATATGAGGGAAACTAATGACCCACCTACCCAGATCAGACATTAATCACATATTCTGACAATAACAGAAATTATTTTTAAACACGCCAAACTGTCACAGGCTTAATTTCAGCTTGCTGAGTATGGCATAATGAAGACCAATGTTCACTGCAGGACAGACAGCACCAGTGAAGACGAGGATGTATTCCTTACAGTCGGAGAGCCAGCAGACCACTGTTCACCCTCCTTTTCCACTCCATCTGAAATTCAGGTGGCCAATTCTCCATAGAGTTGTTACCTTGGAAACAGCACCTTATAGAGAGCAGCTGAGAAACACGGGAAAAGGAGCGCGGGAGACCAGACACGGACTGTGATCCAGGTTTTCATTTAGAACATAAAGGGCGATCCGTGATCACGGCTTCATAGAGGCACTATTTGTCAACTCGTATTAACTGCTGTTGCCCTTTATCTTAGAATTGCAAGATGTTCAATGACTAGATCTGGTTATTTTTATATTCTGAGGTCCTTCTCTGTAACTGAGACTGAGCTGAGATCATTATCATCTCGTCTGCCATAGTCTATCAGAGTCTCTCCCACACTCTGACTATCAAATAAAGCTGAAATGACCTGAAGTAATTTCTACAAGATATGTAGATTCACACTCTGCCCCTCTCACTCACATCGAGCTGCACTTGACCTTTGGTAGGCACTCACTGTGGATCCACTAAATCTCACCTTGAAGTGTGACATCACACTCTGTAGTTTCACAGCACATTAACTCTTGGTTCACCCCAGCATGACGTCCACTTTTCAGCGTGCCTCTTTGTGCTAACATTGTTACTTCTCTCTGACCTCCTGCTGTAAAAAAGTGTATCTAATCAAGAACTGCACAGAAGCAGGATTTTATACTTCACACATGTTTCCATTTTAACGCTATTTTATATTTTTGTGTCTCATTATGGAGAAAAATCTAAAACTCTTTATTGAATTATTTGTCATTGTTGTCATTCCATCCATTCGTCAGTTTTCTTCCACACAAAGTACACAAATTTTACGTATATTTTCCAGCATTTTTGACCCATCATAACTTCATACGTACAGGAGATAGCCACATGACATTTGGCTAGATGAAAAATCGATTTAAGCTCCGTTAAACTGACAACAAAAACCATTTAACGCACATACGTTTTCTTAGTACTATTTTGTTTAAGTATAACTAACTTTGAAGCTAAATATCATGTATTATGTCATAATCTCAAAAGCAAACCCCCATCGATTTAAAGTAGAGTAACAGAAACAAGGAATGGTATGAATGTTATATCGAGTTTACCTATTGATATTTTTGTTGTTGTTGTTGTGTGTTTGTTTTGTTTTTTTGATTGACTGGTAAAAACTTGGAAAAGTGCAGTTTGTGTAAACTCTCAAGAGTCATGCAGTACAACCATGTGGGACAGATGGTTGGTCAAAAAAAGTAAAAGCATGTGAAAGGTCTATTTTTCACTTCCGTTTTGATAACAGGATCTTCTTGCTCTGACTCCATCTGTTCATGCCTTCATTAAATATACTGAAGTTGCTGTAAATTAAATTAAATTAAAAAACAAAACAAAACAGCTTATTCTGAGGGCGTCAGGTGGGAGGCACTGACATTTTTTTAATGAAATAACCAACCAAAAAAACAGGTTCCTCCAACCTTCTCAAACCAAGATTCAGACGAGAATCTGTTTCTTCCATCCAACATTCTCTTTTATTGATGCTTATTAGGGGTGCTGGAGCCTATCTCAGCTACCACAGGGCGAGAGGTGGGGTACACCCTGGACTAGCTGCCAGTCTGATGCAGGGCTAACCTCTTTCTTATTTCATAAAAAATTGAGAGATAAGTCCAAATAATGCTGCTTACACATTTGTACAGGAGGACTTTATTTTTCCTTCTTTCCTATCACATTAATCATCTTGCTGCTCCTCTGTTTTATCCTCTGACGCATGGGAGTTAGAAACTGCTACATCTATAAATTTAAAAAAAAAAGAAGCAAAAAAAGCAGCAAAGTGCTGAATAAGGGAAGATGCATCAATATTAACAATCTCATAATGGATCCGTCACAGTTTATTTCTCTGCAGATTCAGTGCTTTCAGTGCATTTCGTTGTTTTGTTTTTTTTCTCTTAAATGTTAAAGAGCTTCATGTTCAATCAAGTAAATTTACACTGTAATCATCCATACACCCGAGTACAAGATCTACTTCTTTGACCACTGATGACCTCCATCCCAAGGGAGAGAAGGACTGCACCATTATTTTTCATCGATCAGCTGCACAAATGAGGAGCAATCGAGAGACACCTGATAATGAATCACAAAGGCAAGGAAAAGTACGCGTCTGTTTAAGGTTAAAAAGGTTGTATGCTTCGAGTACATATAATACTTGAACTTGCATTTCTATGTAGTCTTTTCCACCATAGACGTATGCATGTGTAACGTTAAGGGTCCCTTGCGTTCTGCTGGTGTGCAGAAGTCACAGAAGGTGCTCAGCAGTGTGCCTGCACATAAGGCTGGTATTTTGAATCCTGACCATCCTCCCACACAGTCACACTCGCCAAAGAAAACAGAGTTCACCAGCGACTACACCTTTCTAAAAGACTAGTCATCTCTAGACTTTCATATCGCCATGGAAACACAGAGCTGGTCCACTTGATTGGCAGTGGATTAACACTGAGGGCAAGAACATTTTCACATTGGTAAAGAGCACGATGAAGCTTATTTAACGTGAACAAAGTATTTCATATAGACAAACTGAATTAGAATAAACAGATAGATTTCTGACACGTGTTCATGATATTTCTTTGTTTTCATTCCTCTCGTTGAGGTTTTCATATATGAGCAGTCATGCTGATCCAGCTCAAGAGGCTCTTTCTGCCAAATGTGGAGGTGTCAACAATGAAAGAGAAAAAAACACTCTGTTATTATAAAAGTCCTTGATCATAATCAGATTTTGGTAAAAGTACAAAAATATAGTCAGTAAAATGTGGAGATCTGGCTGTCTTCAAAGGGTCATAGTTGATCAAAGGGGTTTTCAGATGACTCATGTGGTAGGAAAGAAAGAATATCAAGCAACCGCTTTTCTTTCTTTTTTAAAAATTCTCTAATCTTTTGCTTGAAACTCAAGTAGTTATTTAATATAGCTTAGAAAAGATTTTCGAAAAACATCTTTTGAGAGAAATTGAATCTCTATTTGAACTTAGAGCGCAATGAGATGTACTAGGATACTGCTGATTTTAAGTGGTCACATGAAAGTTTGGGAACCACTGGTTTACTATTTAATAATGCATTATTTCTGATTTGTTTACATCACAGTCCAGTTAAATTATTCAGTGTACCACTCCAAAAATACGTTTAAGGGTGCAGTAAAGTAAATCATAATATTAAGTGTGATTTGATGCTTCAGCTTAAAGCGCTAAGGTACCTCTGTAACTCTAGGACTTAGGTAAATGTAGGCTATAACAGTTATTGTCCTACACAGCATAACATAAATTCAACGCACCCCTTTAGATTAGATGTTCAGCTTACTCATTTTATGTCATAAGCCACATACAGCCCACTTTATAATGTGGGATGCACTGATGAAATTTCTGTCAGTGTAAATATTTAACTGCACATGTAATGAGATATCTTAATACAACATAAAATAAGAGCAATTTCAACTTTGTGTCTTAGTTTTTCTACATGATAAAGAAATGCTGCTGTAGTATATGTCCACATGACTCTTTAGGCTTAGATTGTAAGAAGTGATGTATAAAATTACAGAAATCTGTAATTGAATTACTTTGGTGTATTGTGAATGGCGACAAGGGAGGTTTGTATGGGTCCGAAAAGCTGTAAAACCTGTTAAAATACAGTTCAAAATTCTAAAACTTTATGCTCTCTTTCACATTTTGCAAAACCATCCAGCGGCCGGATTGAGGTCTTTGCGGCCGATTCTTGCCCCCTAGCCTTATGCTTGACACCCCTGGTTTGAGCAACTGTGTTGTTTAACACATTAAGTAACACTTGTTACAGGACTGCTGGGCTCCTTGTCTCAGTTCCCAGATTATCCCTGGCTTCAGCTCCCAGCTTTAATGCCTAACCGAGTATTTGTGGCCGAAGGTAAGTGTTTTGCTCAAGCATATTGCACAATGATGGGTTAGCAAAGCTAGTTGGATAACTGTGAGGTTAATAAATTAATTTCAAAAACACAACACCTCGAGTTCACAATAAAGACAAAACACTTGTCAAAATAAAATAAAGTTACTTTTATTTAATGTTTGTTTTTGCTCCAAGTGAACTGAGATGAATCAGTAAGCCCGATAAAATCTATCTTGCTATCTAGCTAGCTATGAATGTAATATGAGTCTCTTACTGTAACCAATATTTCACGAGCTCCAAAAATATTGTCTCCATGAACTTAATGGCTTTTGTGATCCGAGTGTTTTATTGGCTTTTGAAATTTAGGGCTTGGTGTTTGATTTCTATCCTTTCTTCGGGGTTTTTGGTTTCTTGTTGTTGTTTCTTGTGAAAGTTTGGTTTCATGATTTTTCTCTAGAGTTCTATTCAGAGCCACTGTGTTTATTCTCTGTTATTAGCTTATCTGTTCCCTCTATGTGGTCCTTTAGTGTAATTCATTCTGTTAAGTTCTAGTCTCTGAGTTCCTCTAGTTCCATTATTTTGGTACTCCTGTGTTCTGCATGTGTTTTTATTTCCCCTGTGCATTATTCTAATTAGTTTCACCTGTTCCACAGCAGTGACTCATTCCCCTGGTTAGCCTGGGTTTTGTGTGTACAGCTGTTTCTGTGTCTATATGTAGTCCTGTCATTGCTTTGTCTCTTTGGTCACTTGTGCGATTCTCTCTGTGTCCTTGAGGATTTTCTGTGTCTTTGCTTTTTGGACTTAATCTTTTCCTTTGTGGATCAGTTTTTGTTTAATCCTGCTTGTCTCCTGAGTCTTCAATTGGGACCTTATCATGCAAATCCTGACAAGCACAAGACTTAGTATTTTGCTACTGTTTATAGTTTTTGTGATTTATTTATTTAGCTGAATGTTTCCCTAAAAGTTTTCTTCCCTAAATTATTCAACCCTTGATTTGTACTGTAGAGTGACAGTGTGTGCCACCTTAAAGACATAATTATCTGTGGTCTTTCACACAATTCGGTTGATGAAAATTATTTTTTTGTTAAATTTTAAGGGATTTGAATTATTTGCACAACCACAGTTGGGACTCAAGGTGCCCTGCATAGCTTTACTCTATTTCAGAGAAAGCCTTTTTAATTAAGCTCATAGGAGTTGATATCAGAATCTCTGAGGATAATTGGCATCGATGTCTTGTGTTACGAATTGTGGAAGGTGTTTCAGCAACAATATCTGGTGTCCCAGGTGTGTCCCCCTAGGCTTTTATCCCTGCGTGTCAGATGTCTTCCAGTCCAGTTGGAGCTTTTCCTCTTCTTCTAAAGCAGATTGCTGCTTTGCTCAATCTGTAAGTCATGAGCAATTTCCCATAGTGACTTGATGGCTTTTCAGAAGGGCTATTCAAAAACCCTGATTCTCTTCGGGAGCCTTGTTGTTAATGTGGCCAAAAATGCTCTGCATTCCACATCTACTGTACAGGGAACACCTCGGTACACCAGCCACGTTTTTCTGCCTTGCCTTGGTCTGTCTATTTTAGCCTTTTGTGTTTGTATGCTTCCCCCACTGCATCCTCCCATGGTGCCACTTCTGCAAGGTTGACCACAAGATCAGGATCTGAGTAGTAGCTAAATAACAATAACATAAAGCCCACTGCAAATGCCGATATATTATAAATTGCAATTAACCAGGTGTGCGAAAATAATTAAAAAGGCCAAATATGTTTTGCAAATCCATACTGATGTTTTGTTTTGTTTTTCTGGGCAAAAATATCTCAAAAATGAGTCTTTTCATAGTAAAGGTTGATCTCTGGCCTTTGTTGGCATTTTTGCACAGCAGAAATCACACAACCATCAAGCAAGGAGTTATAAAAAGCACAGTGAGATTGAAAAGGTCAATATGAAACATACATTAAAATCCACCCATTTTCTTCCAGGCATATCCCTAACAGGTCGCCAGTTTATCACGGGGCTAACACAGAGAGGCAGACAACTATTCACTGACAGCCAATTTAGAATCACCAGTGAACCTCCCATGCACATCTTTGGACCGTGCGAGGAAAACAAAGGACCTGGAGAGTATGCAAACTTCACACAGACTTTGCTCTTGGATCTTCTTGCTATGAGGTAACTCTGCTAACCAGAAGTTCACCATGCAGCATTACACTCACACTGAGTTACTTAACAGGCCACTGTCAGTTGGGACAAATTGGTTTTTAAATCAGTTTCTTCTGCATGTTGGCATATTATGTCTCTGACTAGACGATCTTGATGAATATATAAAATGTTGCCCAGATCTAAACCAAATTTTAATGAGCTTTTTCCTTGGTCATGCTCGACCTTTCTGCCAAGTGTCATAAATTTGACCTGATCGTTTTTGGATATTCTTGCTGACAAACTAAAGAGAGATGAAAGGCAGTGATCACTTACAGTGTGGTATGCGATGTTTCTTAGTGGAATGATCTGTGTTCTCAGGCTCTGTGTCCAGTGCAAGATTTTGGCAGGGATTTATTATCGTTCTTTGTGACTTGCCTCACTAAATGTGGCTCATTTTCTCCAGCGGGCATTGTTCTTTATTGTTCCCTCAGGAAGAGTCTTTTAGCACCAGTAGCACTGCTGGATTTGTGCAATGTTTAAAATGGTTTAATGATAAATGCTTATTGTAGAATTGGTTCACTATGTATTGGAGGTTCATGGCAGATGAAGAAAAGTGATATTCATTACTGCAGACATTAATCTCTAGACCTTACCTCTTACCTGTTATCCTTGGACCTCGAGGTTCCAACTTTCTGCTCTAATAGCTCTGAATGTATAGTGCCTTTGGGTATTGCTTTGAAGGTTGCAATGAGGCATATGTAGGTTTCTGCATTAGTACGCATACTGTAAATGCAAATGAAGCGTTTACATGATTGCAGTGACATGTTTTTGTCTTTCTTGTACAGTAAGAAAACCTGTGTTCACTGCCTTCTAAGGTTGTCTTATATTTCTGCATCCAAGTCACGCTGTCATTGACATTCCTCCCCAGCCCCTCCTCTAATAACCTCAGATGGCCAGTTTCCACTGAAGCGAGGGCAGATCTATTGTGCCACAGAATGTGCTGAAGGGTTTCTGGGTCGATGAGCTCGCACAGCTGAGATGGAGAGAAGGAAAGAGGACAGCCAGGACAAACTGGGTTTCCTTAAACTCCTTCGGGACAACTGACAATTTCTTCTAAGAACATGAGTGTGAAACTTGGAAAATGAAAATGCGCATCATTTTTAGACTAAGTGCCTTGATAATTCTTTCTACAATATGGTCAGCTGCAGAGCCAACACTAAAACCGCAGCTGTCGCTTTATTAGAAAACAGTGGCACAGGGTGGTCATTGTCTCCTCGGAGCTACTTGCTCAGCAAGTTCCATCTCTGCATATGAACAGCTTCCTGCTCAGTGAAATATACAAGCCCTGAGGCAAAACACCAGCTTGACCCAATCTTTAGCATTATTTTTCTTAAATGTAGTAGACAGAAAGTTATTATGCATAGTTATTATGCACATGACAGCAATTATCTCATTATGTCAAGTGCAGTATCTTTTTGCTCAATTAGACCTATTGAAAAATATAGTCACACAGCAAAACACTGATGTTTCCACCTGAAAACTACCACTAACGAAATAAAAGAGTGATTTTATATGAAAATTAAAAAAAAATCCTAGAAGCATTCCTACTGCACTCCCTGCATTACATCTACATTACCTACAATATGAGACATGCGGCTTTTTAATTCCATTTGTTAAATTGCAGCCATGCACCACGGTTGCAATTGCACATTTGCTGTTAGAAGGCCTTGATATGAAATGGTCTCTGAAGTGCCTGTATGGTTAGCTAGCTTTGCAAGTATTGGTATGAACGCTTTGATCGGCTGATAAAGAGGAGCAGCCACAATCCTGTGTGAAAAGCCAATCCCTAATCTGACCGTCCTTCACAGGTTCTAACACCTGCGGTCCATGATGCTGTAGAACACATTACAGAGCTGAGTTAATTTCTCATATTTGTTGACTCTCAAACTCTGACAGCCTGCTGCTGACTAAATTAAACAGGGTTGCCTTCCTCCTGTACAGAGATTTGCAGATGTGGGTGTGAAAGAGAGGCAGTGCTCTGCAGGAAAGCAGAAAAAAAGTCATCATCAAAGCAGTTTTTGGAATATATTGTACCAGAATATTTATTTATAATTGTTTTTAAAAACGTGACAGCATTTTGTGTTGCTGCATTTTGAGTTTGCTGGTGGAAGGGTGAAGCGGAAGGGAGATTTCATTCTGGCACATTAAGCTGTTTATATTGTTGCTGTGTTTGGATCACCTATTCTGAAGAGGAAAACATGACAGTGAGAATATTGTACATATTAATTTTATTTTAAAATGTTATATTTTTGTAACTGCTGTGGTTATAGCTACATTTAAGTTTGGAATTCGCTTAGTTTAAGTTCATAGTTATTCTGTAGGGTTCATGATGATGGCTGTACTTAAAGGCCTCTGATAGGATTAAAACTAGGCTAGGACCGGTTTGATTCCTGAATTATTTTTGTGGAAAAAAAAGCTTCTATAAGTGGAATAATAGGTCAATAAAAATAAATATCTGTCTGAGGTGAAAACTATGTAAACGAAGGAGTTTATATAAACTAAGTTTCATTTAAGCTGATCAGCAAAGAATCCCTAAAACCCAAAAGTTCAGACTGCTCTAAATGCTCAGTTTCAAGCTATTTTTTCCCCATGTCAGTGAAAGCAGGTGTCTTTGGCAGCACAAGCTGTGAACAGAAGAGCCCCGCCCACCAGCTGTTTACATTTATTTGCAAGGTGCAGCTAATCAGAAGAAAACAACTTTAAAGACAAGGTAAAGGAGCTTAAAGCTGCTTGTTTCAGACGGTTTCTGTGCTTTCTAGTCGGCTGCACAAATTCCCAGTACAAGATGAATGAAGATTATTTTGAAATGTTTATCATGCAGAAGCTGAACTAGTAGCGAAAAATAAAAATGGAGATGGAAATGAGCCAAACACTTCTGTTCTCCTTCTCCTAGTAACCCTAGTTCTCCTTTAATATTCCACCAGCAAATTTCACAGTGAGTTTGAGGTCCTTCCATACGGCCTTCTCATGTTGAATATTTTTAGACCAATATCTTGCTTCAGATATAAAGTAGGAAATCAAATATCTGTACAAAATCTTCTTTAAAGGATCGCCTGTCGCTAGTCATGTCAAGTTGGAAGTTAAATCTTGTGAAGTGGCTCTATAAAGCTAAAAGTAGATAATTAAAAATGTTCTGTGCTGGATTTAGTGTCTACTGGGGAACATAATTCTTACCATCTGCACCGTTATCGACAGCATGACTGCCGAAAACAGCATTTACTTTTCCCCCTTCCAATGTTTTACTTCTCTGAAGAACATTTTATATTATATTTATATATCTTAAACACACACACACACACACACACACACACACACACACACACACACACACACACACACACACACACACACACACACACACAATGGAAGTGTTATGATGACATTTTGATCACTGAAACACTGTGACAGGGTTAGGCTTCTAGCTGAGGTGGACAGGCTACACAAGGCAGGCTGATGTATCCCTTCTCTGAGCCTGTAAACCAGCTGGACATGATGGACGTTCCAGTGTGCTGTGTAAGTCATGAGCAGGCTGATCATATATTATTCATCACTCTCATCATGAAGAGGCCCTCCATCCTCTTTTATCTCTCCATCTCCTGGCATTTTACTTTCTCTCCGTCTCTCTTTCTCCCGCTCTTAACTTCTTAATTCATCAGCACCCATTAGGTACTACAGCAGAGGCTGCTTCACTCTGCCTGACAGCAGTATTCTGGATTTCAATCATCCATGGCTTATACAATATTTGTCCCCGATTTCACACCCTATGCCTTCTTCTCTCAGCTACTTTTAACTCATTTTGTCCTCCTTCAGGAACACACAAGATTCATTTCAGTGTGGATTTGTCCCACCCCCCCCACATTCAAGGGTGCTCTTAAATAGCTGAGATAATGTTGGACTTGGGTGATACTTATCAGGACTAAAAATAGTAATAATTTATACAAACATCCAGCAGGGAAGAGCGATGCTGAGGTTGCCCTCCTGTGGCGTCCTTTTCGTCATTCTCACCTGCCGCCGAGCTCCGGTTGTCATAGCAATCCCACTATAACCTCCCCTCTGGCCTTACACAGCTTTATCATTAGCTGATGTTGTCACAAGGATATTTCAAGTGTTCACTCTCTCTGTCTCTCTCACCTCCACTGTTTCTTTTTCTTTTAATTTTCACCCACCTCAGTCCCTCCCCACCTTTCCTGGTACAATAGATGCTTCAAGCACTTCTACCCCCCACCCCCACCCCTCCTGCTGGCTAAGCTCAGGAGCCCCATGCAGGACCATCTCCCTGGACTCCCCTTTATTACGATATCATGAGATACGCCTTAGACATGTAGCAATGCAGCGTGCCGCCTGTGTCTTTAAGAGGAGAGCGAGAGTATAATGTGTATTCAGTAGGAAATAAGGCATGGAGAGAGGAAGTGAGAGAGAGTGGGTGAGGGAGTGTGAATTTATCATGGGCAAAATTTGTGCTTCACTCCTAGCTGTGTGCTGAGCATCCCTGCACCGGCATGCACAGTCTCCCAAAGCTACTGAAGATTACGCCCATCTCTTCCCTCTCTCTCCCTCACGCAAACACACCCAGGCGCTCCCACCCAGCCTCTCCCTCACACACTCGCATACACACACACACGTGCTCGCAATCACACACGCGCAGTGCTGTCAGGAGCGCCGCTGCTGGACCAAAGCCATCTCGCCAAGGAGGTTCCAGTGGAGGGAAGAGAAAGCCAGAGTGAGACAAAGGGAAGGAGGACGGTAGAAGGCGAGGAGCAAATAGGAGCGCGGGGACCGGCACAAGGAAGGAGAGACCCAGCGATTTGTGAAGAACAGAAAGCGAAGAACAGGAGGAGGGGAGGAGGAGAGAGGAAAAAAGAGGAGGGGGAACAGGAAACGCGATCACTTTCAGCTGCAGCGGTCCGTGTCGCAGCATGGGCAATGCACCATCCCAAGGCATGTCAACCCTAATTCTATGCATACTTGTGTGGCAGGTATTTTTTGATTCTGTATGTTGTGCTACCCAACCAGCTGGCTGTCCTCCTGTCACACTCTGTGAAAGCAGGGATGGGGGGTTGGGCTGAGGGCTTGTGGAGAGCGGCGCTGCTTGAGGAGAGTGATGCCGTGAGGTAGCATCAGTTAATGGGCAGTAAGTCAGGAGTGAGGTGCCCCAGGAAAAGGCTTGAGGTGGGAGGCTGTTGAATGTGGATAGGGTGCTGGAAATACAGGGTGGTGGCACCATGTGTGAGCGCAAGATATGGGAGGGGACCGGTGTAGAGCAGAAGTACCATTAGTGAAGCAGGTGGTGCTGGTGGGTGTGAGTCTGTGTATGTGTATGTGTACATAAGAGAGAGAGAAGGACTCGAGAGATGTTTGTGTGTAGTTGATTGGAAAGTTTGCATTGGTGTGTTGGTTGCAGCTGTTGCTGTCAGCCACATGGACAACCTCTGGGAAGTGAAGCACTCCAAAGTGTAGGGGTGTGTGCATGCTGGTGGGTGTGTGTGTGTTTGAAAGATGATGAAATGCATAAAAAAACAAAGATAAAAAAGACAAATTAGAAAAAACGGTGAATGTAATGATAGCTTAATGAAGGGACTAGGCAGCTCTGCTATCAGTGAATGGGGGATGGTATTGTAAACGGATGATCGGGTGGGTCAGCTCCTCTTGCTATTTCCTTCAGCCCCTTATCGTTCTTTTTTCGTTATTTCTTCTTTTTTTGCATTATTGAAAAAGCAATCGTTGAAAATGATCTTAAAGTCTTCTTTTGAGAAGCAGGCAAATGTATCTACAGTTTGCACCAGATTTTCTCAAGCAAAATACAGTGCGCCTTATTTGTTTGCAGATTTTACACCCCCAAATAAACGAGGTAAAAATACATGATAAAGAGAGAGTATAAAAAGGGTGTGGGATTAAAGTAGGAAGAATGTACTTGAGGCATGTTGAAACACTCCTGGGATGGCAAGGCTGTCTGACAGGCAGCAGAAGATCCACTCTTAAGATCCAAAGACAGAAAGAAAGGACAGGATAAATGCTCACTTCTCAGAGAGATGGGCAACATGACACAGCTCCGGGACTTCATCCACATTCATTTCCCTTTCTAAGTCCTCATTCTCCCTCACTTTTTCTCTCTCCTTTCTTTCTCCCCTCCTCTTCATCCTCACTTGCCTCTCACCAAGGGACAGTCTGGTAGCTAGTGGTGAGAAGAGCAGGGAGACAAGTGACAGAAGATATGAAAGACGGGGAGAGAATGAAAGGAAACTCAAAAGAAAAGACAAAAAAGGGGTTTGCTCGTAGGTGGACAGGTAAGTCTTGCTTGGGCAGAGGCAACATAATTTTTTTTAAAAGTGCTGAGTACCTTTAATCGGTCATTAGTTGCAGTGATTGTGAGAGCTCAACAGTGGAATAGTAAACCAACTTGTTGGCTTGTGAGCTTATTCTGTGTTTGGTGTTGAATACTGATACCTTTAGCTTGTCTGTTTTTACTTTTTGCTTACAGATGACCTTTGAATAGTTTCATTTTTTCAGGTTGAATTCTTTGTAAGACACGTTCATCTGGCTCTTCAGATGGAGGGAAATAAGTTTGCAGCTTAGGTGAAGGCAGAGGCAAGGTACAGTGGCATACGACCTGTGTGTATATTGGATTTTTGTGCTTTATCGCTATAAAGCTTGGCCTTGGAGCTCTGTATAGTCAGTGTCTGTCTTGGAGAGATGTATCAGGCTGAATACAAACCCCTGGGTGTATTACTTCTAAAAGCAGACATTACATTTGACTGAATGTTTGCGCTATTAGGGTTTTTTAATTTTTTTACACCATCAGCAATTTTGGATAATTTGCTGAAACAAAAGATCTCCAATCACTTGCATTACACCTGCAGTATTCAGGATTGTCATTACTGCTGGTGGTAATTAACAGCACTATTTTATTAAAAAGCTGGCAAGACCGAATCAATTCAAGACATTCAAGTCACCAGCTGGAAAACAATTTCCTAAACCAGGCTTAACTTTCCCAACTCAACCAGTGAAGAAGTATGGCTCTTACACTTGGTTGTCACACTTCCTGTAACTGTAAATGGAAACATCTTCATAAGCCTATTTCAGAGTTTTTCCAGCTCACAAGGCTAAACCATAAAGAATAGATTAGCAGAGTCGAGCGTTAAGCCAGTGTTAGCCTGCCGGAGAGCTAACACTTATCGTAATGTTGCCATTGTACAGAGACTGTAGATCCTGGTAGCTTTTTATCTTCATGCTACCCTGGTATGTTCAGCTGAGGGTTATGTCAACATGCATGCCTGTCTGTCTTATGATCCTCTGTAAGAGAGGCAAAGCCAGAGCAGGGCCCGCAGTGCCTGAGATGCTGTTTTACTGCTGGAGTAATTCTATAGTTCATCAAAAGAGACACAAGTAACCTGCTGACTGGATGTTACATGTTGTGATTTGCTAGGCATAAATTCAGGCCAGTTCTCTTCGGAACAGTAACGGGTTAGGTGTGAGGTAGTGTGATGACCTCTTTGGCCACATTAGCCCGGTGGATTTTCTTTGATATACAGAGGCTTTGTCTTGACATTGGTGCAGACACATTGGCGCCATTACGACATACTCTGGGCGTCGAGGTAGATAAACTGCAGGAGGATTTATCTGAAAGGATAAACCTGTAAAAAGACAGTAAATTTATGTCATGCATTGACATGAAACTGCTTTTAACGACAGCTAGGAAAATTCAGGCCAGTTCCAGTTCCAGTAAAGATTTGCATTTGATGGAACAGGTTTTGTTTTGGAACAAGTCACCGAGCTGCTCTGTTTACCATTTTTTCATTTCAATACTGAAAGCAAAGACAGGTGGACTGTACGAGGTCATGTCATTATGCACCTGCCAGATATTTATCTTGCATGCAAGGGCACAATCTACATTGAACCACATTATATCCTGGCCCCTGTTAAATTCTATTTGAGCACGGATCAGATCACAAGTAATGCGATTTTTCTTTTTCTTTTACCAAAGCATTGTTCTAAGCTTTAAATGCCTGCCATTGACAGCAGCACAGTGTGGATGTCAGTGTGTTAGTGTACTTGGGCACCTGCTCATTCCCTAGGTCTGTGCCACACAAAGCCCCATGATTCCTGCCTTGTGATTGGCTGACGATGATGCAATGTTTTATGGCAGAGGAGCTGCATGTTTGGAGGGGATTTCTGAAGTAATTGACCCTGCTGGGAATAGCGTAACCAGAGTTGTTCTGATGTTAACGCAAATGTGCTAAACAAAATATTTATATGATATACACACTCCCCACATTCTGGGGCACAACCTCGAGCTGATAAAATGGGTTGAGCACTTAATGATCGTGCAATGATAAAATCCCAGGCTTCTCTGCCCAAATCTGCAAGCTGTTTAGATTTGCTTCACGCCGTGTCCTCACCACATATGTGCACCCACATGCATATGTTCAAATATGTACTTTGGGATGGATGAAGGATGATGATGACACATGCAGCATTTAGTTTTTATATGTGGCAACTGATCGTGCTCAAGCGATGACATTTGTTCTCTAGTTGATCACTATATAAAGAGAAAAACAACAAAAAATCGTTCACATCGAATTTCGGAATCTTTGCTCAGGTTTCTCACCCTTGTCAAGAATTGCTTTAATGGGAAATGAAGTTGCAAGTCAGAGATCTTTGTGAATCTTTGTGCTGTTACTCCAGGGGGTCTGTTGTTGACGGTATATGATGAGTCTCTCACAGCTGCGGTGGTAAGCACACTAGTAAGCTCTCAAGGTCATTAATGATTCAAGGGTTTAAATATTACATGCATTTATCAAAGGTCCTTGTTTCCGTGCCACAACTGTGTGCGTGGTAGAGTTTGATATCTGTGCATGAGAATGGACACAATAAAATGGGGGTAATACTTATTGCTTTATTCAAGGGTAACTATAAGTATAAAAAAATCTGATTGTAGGTTCCTTTAATAATGAGCTTTTCAAGGAGAATTTTAACTAAAAGAAGAGAAGAAAGATGTTAAACATTTATTCTTGCTATGAAGTGTTGGATGTTTAGTTTTCTGAAAGCACACCAGTACAATAAATAAGTAATTAAAGCAGGTTAAACTTACCATGTGTGAATGAAATTCTCAGCAAATGGTAAACTCAAATACAACTCAATCAAAAAATTGTATTTCATTTATGATTTTAGTTTTTTAAACTGACGTCAGGTTTTAAAAAGTGAAGCTATTTAACCACCACCGCTGGGTGTGGAGTTAAATATGAAATGCTTGTTGCAAGTGATGTAACAGGTCCAAAATTAAAATACATTTTCTTTCTTGTTGTGTTTTTTTCTCTGTGTCATGAAGGTCTTTGTTTCTGCTGTCAGTCACATTAATTAAGCCATACTGCACCACAGAAATTCTTTGTCTCGTCTTGTCTTATATTAGAAATGATTTCTCAGAGACCTATGCAGTAGGATACAGCTTTTATGATGGGAACATAAGTCTGATCACATATTTTCTCAGCATGAAGACGGCGGTTGTCAATGACTTGCATTACCATTATAAGTCAAAGTAATGACTAGTACATGCCCATGCTATTGTTAGGCCTGGATGATTTCAGTTGCTATGTGATTACTAATCATGTATATTTCAGGTTTTGTGGATATAAATGTTATTAATGTGAAATAAAAATGATATGATGCTTTTATACATTTTTTGTAGGTGTATAAAGGCTAAAAACAGACCATTTTAGCCCATTTCTGAGTGGTTGCCAGGCAACATGGTGGCGTCATATTGCATGATCATCATGCATAATTCAGCATTTGTGTAAAGTGAAGTTTCACTGTTGTGAAAGAAAAACGAAACAACATTTTTAAGGTTTTATAGGTGCGTAGATGCTAACACAAAACCATTTTAGACTGTTACTAGGCAACATGATGATGTCATACAATACTGTTTATAGATTACAGACCGTATATAGCATGGATGTAGCTTCCATCGGTGTACCTAGCATCTGTTTTGTAAATCTTGGTCATACCATGTTTTGAAATTGAGGATTATCTGTGGTATACAGATAACTCTTTAGTTAACAGGTTGTCACACTTCATCAGCCAATGAGGGTCTGGTTTCACAGTCAGAGCTGTTTTTTTTATTTGTTTTTGTTTTGTTTTTACAACTAAGATAGCAATGCTTAACTTAACGCTTTTAAAATGGCACTTTGGAAACAACAGGGTTTCAAGCAACCAACCATGAACCAGGTTTGATTGCTTGACCTTGAAAAATCTTGGATGAGGAAAAAAAAACCCATAGATTTTGAGTTGTACTCTTTAAAAAAACAAACAAACAAAAAAACATACTCAAAGTGCATCTATTTGAAAATCTATATTAAACTTTCCACCACTTTCCTCTTACTTTAAAGCGAATACAGCTCTATAATTGTCCTCCAGCTGCTGTCAGTTGCAGGGTATAATCACCTCCTGTCAGCTGGTAAAGTCTGTACACTAATCAAGTTGAATGGTGCTACTCCTACTCAGCCTTCTCTCTAGTGCTTGCAGCTACTTTCTTGTAATTCCAAAAAGAGCAGAAACTGAGTAAAATTCCTCCACAGCAGCTTGTACAACATGATCCTGAAGCGATTGCACTGTGGGTCCAAGAGGGCAATATTTACTTCATTATTCTCGAGATCCCCCCCTCCTCCCCCCGTCACAGAGCTCTAGTTGGTCCACAGTGATCTGTTGAAAAAGTTGTACTGCCCTAATGTGCCCTTAAAAGCTACAGCCTGTGAGTCATAAAAACAACTTGTCGTATATTAAGGTGTTCTGTAGTGAGACATAACAATATGGTCTCTAAATCAAAAGTAGCTTTCTGCTGACTCTTTTGGAGACAGAGTGGTACAGAGCTACTTTGTGCTGCGGCAGGAGAAAGCAGTGGTGTTGTGATGGCAGGGTAATGAGAATACAAGATCTTGGCATATTAGCAATGCAAGCAAAAAAAAAGAGGGAGGTTTGTTGGCTATTTAACAATATATCGGTCGATTTAAAATGTGCAATCCTGGTAATTACAATACGTCTCAACAGCATTTGAAAGCAACATCTGTTTTCTGCAGCAGTGACAGTTGGTACTGTGGAGATCAATGTGTGAAAAAGTAGGAGATAATGAGGTAAATATTCAAATTTGTTAGGGGAGAAAAGGACCTGTTTTATGTCAGAACTCAGCTTTTTTGTTGCAATGATTAATAGTCACATTTTTTTGTTTTGGGATCTTCAGTTGTGCAGACATTAGATATAAAAGGTCATCAGTTCCATCACTGATGGTCAGATCTTATAATGAAATATTCACCCAATGTGAGGCTGCAGAGTTTCTCCCCTCATCTGACTCCCAGATTCACTCAGACTCTGGTGATCAGCACTTTTATGACTGACAGCAAAGCACACTAATCCTGCTGTCAGTATTTTCAGTGTGGTAGTTACATCTTACTTATTCATTTTCACCCCATGCATTTTCACTGGATGAAGATATCAACTTATAACAGCTGTCTGTAGTGAACAGTTTAAAAAAATGTTGCGTGTCTGCATGTAAATTTTGATTTTAGCTTTTAATCAGATAAGCTCTGATGTTTCAGATGCAATTTTTGTTTGATCTATGAAAACAAAATTCAAGCGTGAAATGACTGAGCAGAGAGGCTTTAACATTTCTGCTGGTTTTTTTCAATTTTTTACCTCCACCATGTTACAGCTATCATTTACAATTTAGCCTTTGATTTAAGACGTGTCTATCAGAGCCAGGTTTCTTTTTCGGTCCATTATTGGACAGAAAATGCAACTAGTGCAAGGTGTGTGAATCAAATTCTGTTAGCTTTATTGACAGCATCCGAGGTACTAATTCAGCTGTTACTGAGGTTGTAGGTTTAGTGGTGATATTGCACTGATCTCATTAATGAAATGAATATTTTTCCCCTGTAATTTTAATAAAACATCCCAAACACCTCCAAGTTATGCAACAGCACTGGAGACTGCTACATCAATTATATTCATATTTAATTTGACACTGAGTATATATACACCCATCTGCCACTTTGTTAAATACACCTGTTAAACTGCTCATTAATGGAAATATCTAATTAGTCTATGTCATGGCAGCCAGTGCATTTAGGCATGTAGACATGGTTAAGATGACCCACTGAAGTTCACACTAAAACCTGCACAGGTTGCTTAAAATTGGACAGTAGATTGGAAAAACATTGCCTGGTCTGATTAGACTCCAATTTTTCTGTTTGGGTAGTTTCAGAATTTACCAAAAACATCATGAAAAGTTGATGCAGTCTGCCTTGCATCAATGGCTCAGGCTGCTGATGGTGGTTTAATTCTATGAGGGATATTTTCTTGGCACACTTTGAGCCCCTTAAAACCAACTGAGCGTCGTTTAAAGACCACAGCCTCCCTGAAAACATGACAATGAGTTCACTGTACTCAAATGTCCTCCACAGATCTCAGTCCAGTCAGCCACATTTGGGATGTAGTGGAACAGGAAACTCCCATCATGGATGTGCAGGAAAATCTGCAGCAACTGTGCAATGCTATCAATATAAACCAAAATCTCTGAGCAATGTATCCAGCACCCTGCTGAATCTGTGCCATGAAGAATTAAAGCAGTTCTGAAGGCAAAAGGGGGTTCAATTCTGTATCAGTGAGGTATACCTAATAAATTGTAAATATTCTATTGTAAAAGTTTGGACTTGTTTACCTGTTAAAATATTGCTTATCTGAATACTTTTTGTCTGAAAACAACAGCACAAACCTGATTTTGTTGTGTAGGTTTTTGCCATTTTTTCTCTTTAATGCAGCAACAAATAAACAAGAAACTACAGATAAGCTTTGTTTACCAGGAGGTTATTTCGTGCATGCATCTGCACCTTCTCATTTCTCCACACCTGCAAAAACCAAACGTCCTCTCTGCCTGTGGAACAAAGAGGTCTGATAACTGCACGAGCCTCACCTGGTGTTTTGCAGTCCCTGAAATAGCAGCATGCATATGCTCTGTTTTTAATATTCAGTGGAAACATTGTGTCAGGTTTAAGTACATCTACTTCTCCCCTGCATGGGAGAGCAATAGCCTAAACTTATGAGATGCAGATCATATTGCACAAGGTTGTGTCTTGTTATGTAGACATATTTTTGTGGTCGTTATTAAACATTTATGACCAAGTGAATGCTTAAAAGGGCTCAAAGCGTTTTGAGCTGAATCACTTACGAATAAGTCAGCTCCTGAGTGTAGGGTGAGACTGATCTAACTTACATTTCAGATACCTGTGGGCTAAAGATTCATTTCTGGAATCTGTGTTACTTCACAGAGTGCGCTGAACTGTGAAGCACGAGAAGACTAAATTATGGAAACTGCTAAACCCCAAAAACTTTCCCCCCAAAGAAAGCTAGGCAGTTAGAGGAAATGAACGTGGTGGTGTTAGCGAGGCGCTAGCAGAAGTGGTTATGGTGTTCTTTATTCTCAGACTATTTCCTCCTACGTGCACATCTGATTTTCCTTCTAAAGATGTTCAGGCAGGAATACAAAGCAGGGAGTGCAGGCTCTAGTGATTATGGGCAGATTATCCTTCTTCTGCTTATGACTGGATCCAAATATCCCTCATCTCATTATAGCCCTGATCTCAATATACGGCTTCACTGTCCCCATGTTCAGACTAAATGTTGATTTATCAAACTGCAACGAGAGTTCGTTGGGGTATCACTTTGCGAACTGAACCATCAAATATGTCTGCATTGCCTTGGGGCTTGGCTGCGATTTTAGATTGCCACCGTGATTCTGCTCCAGTCAAAATTTAAACCTCCATCATATTTACTGTCAGTTGTGAACCAGTTTCTTAAGTCGCTCGTTCAGTTTAGTATAATTTGTGTGAGCCATGCTGCAGTTCTTCATGTGATTGTAAGTCTGTGCTGTCAGAAAGGCTGCGCTCTGCTGCAACTTTGTGGATCACTTTTCATTTCCTTCCTCATTTTCCCCACTAGGAGCTACCCTTCTCACAAGGAAACCAATTCCTGCGTTATCGCCCACTAATATACATGTAATGAGTTGTAACCGGCTGAGAAGCTGATACGGACTTGCATTATTGAGAAGTCCAGCCAAGCTTAAAAAATTGATTTTCTGTAACGGGGGATCAGTGCAGTCACAAACATTGCATGTGAAATTCGCGGATGAGCCCAAACTCGCCGCCATAAACTATTAGAGCAGTGAGTTTGAAAAGGTCAGATGTGTTTTACCCTGAGACAGACCGGTATCCCTCTGGTTCTTCCAGCGCTTCTTCCTGTGTTTTGTGTCTCTTGATCGATTAACTGGGCAGCATCCATCTCCTCAGCTGGAGGTTTAAATTGGAAACCAGTGGGTTTCATATTGCAAATTTCACTGGCTTTTTCTGCAACGCAGTCTATAGTGTGCACTCTGCAGCTTAATATAAAAAAAGGCAGAAGAGATGTCTAGGATGTGCTGAGATTGTTTTTTTTTTTCAATATGAGGAGGAGAGATGTTTTATGAAGTGTTATGAGTGGTAACGGAGAGAGAGCGAGACTGAGAGTGGAAAATGGCTGCTTTTAATATGACTGCGTGTCATGAATGGTCAGTGATTGTGCGGAGGTTAGTTATTATTTCTGGTGGTACTGAGTCACTTATGGGTCATGATTTCCGAAGCCAGGAGTTGCCTTCTAATGTCCGACCTTGTTCAATAACAATAGGTCTGTTGAGGACTGCACACAGAGGTAATCGCCGCTGAATCCCGAGCTCAGCCTGTAACAAGGGTGTTTGAAGGTTGTCATGGTGTTCCTTCTTTTGACGCTTTTAACTGTTTATATGCAACTCGTTTGCAACTGCAAATGCATTTCGAAGGAAATGCAATGCCTGCTGCATTACTCTTTCATTATCAACATAATGACTAAATGTTGTTAATTAACATTTTTGTTGTTATGTTTTATGTTTTGCCACTGGCAGTGCTTAGTTAACAGCAGGAAACTGGAATGGCCTGATTCAGAGTTCAGTGTCTCCATAAGGGTTTTTTTTTTTAACTAAAGAGCTTTTGTTGCTTCAGTCAAATTGCAAGCAGTATTCCCAAGGTGTTAGACTCCTTGTCCACCTCTCTTAGTTTCCAGTGTAATTCACACGTGGAATTTTATCCCCCAGTGAATGTATGATATGCTATATATTCATTTGATAACAGGTAATGAGCTGCAGCTTAATTTTCTCTCAGTAGGCTCTTCAAATTAATTGATATCCCTTTTCAGTATGAAGACTCGTCGTCTTCCACCCTGGAAGTCTGTACCAGAATCATCCCATATCTTTTACAAAAATTCTCAATTTTTTAAGGCTGCATAACATGACACGTTTCCTGAACAGACTGGCTCGTACTTCTATGACTAAAACTGGTGTAGGATTTGATGTGCTTAATTTCAGTTGCATCAAACCTGGCAGAGCTGCAAATGATAATTTTTAGAACAGCTTAGTTAATGTCAGTGTTTACTGACTCATTATTATAAGGCTGTTATTTACTTTGTAATTTACATTTATAATCAGGTGTAGGTAAAATGTTTTTTGCATTATTTTTTCCTGCTTTTTCCTTTACTGTAGCCTGGTAATGAGGATAGACATTTACTATATTTCATATTTCTCCCTGGTGTCTCCTATACATCAAGCCTGAGGTTGCTCATTTTAGTGTAGCTGCATCTGAATACATTTCAGCAAGTTATTTTTTTTCAGTCAAATAGAGAAAAAACAAACAAAAAAAACAAAACAAAAAAAGCTGAGGCTTAATAAGTGATGGGACAGCATGGAAATGTTGATTAGTTTTACATGTTTCGGGTCATAAACCAAATTATAAGATTATTTGCATTTTTACAAGCAGCTGCTGTTAGATGAAAAGGTAATGGGGCAGCAGTTATTATAATTTATCCTGAGGGAGTCATGATTGTTTGTGTTAGGTTTAATGGTAATCCAACCAGAAGTTGCTTTTAAACCACTAAAGCCTTTACTAAATATCGAGATGTTGAAAAGTTATATTTTCTCATCTGGTAATTGCCATTTCTTTACTAATTGTTTTCACTGGTTGGAGTATTTTAGTTTGGACCAAAACGTGCACCAGCTGTCGGACCGACAGACATAGTTACCTCTACAGTGAAAAATCATATATGTATGCAAGGAGTCCTGAAATTATTTAAAAATCAGTGCATGCATGCACCCAACTGTCAGAAAGATGACAAAAAAAGAGAAGCTCCTCCGTTCACCAAGCCCTGTGTCCCTGCCACAGTTACTAGGAAACAGGAGGCTCACAGAGCCGGCTGTTGAGGCTGTGGAGGTGCAGCGAAGCAGCAGACTGGCAGCAAGTGTTAACGTGATTATGAGAAGTGAAGCTCTGGGGTTAAATGCTGCACAAATTCCAAATTTTGTATACATTGAAAGATTACCGTATCATCCAGTTTATTGGCGTTGCTTCAGTGACACCTGCACCCATTCTGCATTTTCTGTTTTGGCTGTTAGTTTCTTTCAGTGACAATCAATAGATTTTACTGAATAAACACATAAGCTCACGTATTATCTCTGCATCCTTTTGCTTTGTTTCCTCTGAGTCCAAGATTTAATTCTTGCTATCTCTGCTGTGATAAATGTGTCCACATTTCTAATGACCCTGCTTACCAGTTCTTTCACACTGATAAACAATGTATTAGGCTCATTGTGCATGCATGCTGGATCACCCACCCATAGATCAACCCGCTGATCTTCCAGTACGTGTTTGGAAACAGAGTGCAGCAGTCTTGAACTTATAATTTCTGCCGCTGTGTTGGCACGCATACAGGTGTATTACTGGTACAAATGTGTATTTGTGCATCTGCTTGTGTTTGTTTTGTTTTCGGTTTGGTTAATGTTCTTCAGCACTATTCATTCATTCTGCAGAGGTGGCTGTGATAGTGTGCTTCATACAGCCTGTTGGTTTGGCAGATGTGGGTTTTGTTGGCCAGGGAATTTGGAGCTTGTCATTTGTCTTGTATTGCAGCCTTCTGCCTTTTGGCATACTGGAGCGCCAAGAGGCCATCATGATAAAATATTAGCTCCACCTTCTAGATAACAGCAGGAATTCTGCACCACTGGCTGCAGAGAGAAGCTCCAGGGCTTTGCAGCAGAGCTCATCCAGTCCAGCCCACTTCCACCCACTGCCAAGCAGATGCTCTGGAGATGGTGGCGTATACACAGATGGGTTGCTGCCTGTCATTCAGACCGCTGTGATATTTGTTCATTGAGATGAAATGTCATTTCTAAAACCTGAACGGATGGTTCTTGCTCATTAGTCTCAGACACAAGTTATAGGGTTTATGAAAAGGTATGTTATGTAAGATGCTTATTAACCGCTTATTTTACACTTATTTTTCATATGATTGCTTGCCGCTTATAATGCCCTTTCAGATTATGCAAGCAATGTCTCGGCATCAGTTCATTTTTATCAATATAAAGCGCTCTTTTCTTGCTCTCACAAGTAACATTGACACTTACCCTGAAACTGAGCTTCAAATATTCATACCTTCATAGAATTATTAATGCGTTGTGTGCTCTGGGGGGAGTTTTATTTTACTGGTTTCATTAAAAGACATTCTGTTTCTCAGCGATGGAAAATGCCAGAAAAAGGTTGTTGAAGACACTGTGGACTTTCCCTTATTGCTTTGTGTCTTCCCCGGTGTGGTTTTTGAAATTACACAACTGCTTGCTTTGTCTTTTTTCTCACCTTCTGCGATGTGTTGAGTGCGACTCGAGAATGGAGAAGCTACATTTGAAGGAAAGATCACAACCCTTGGATTCAATTTGGATCATTGCTGGAAGAAAAGATTAAATTGTGTTTATGATTGCATCAATACATAAAGTGCATCTGTGTATCTGTGTTAAACTGTATACTGTAAATGCACTGGTTTGCGCTGTTGCCTCACAGCAAGAAGGCTTTGGGTTTGCCGGGTGCGCCAAGAGGTCTCTCCCTCAGTCGAGACGTGCGTGTTAGGTTAATCGGTGAGCGTGCATTGGCTGTAGTTTAGGATGTGTTTATCCGTGAATGGCTGCCTCTCACCTAATGTAAGCGATTAAGGAAATGGGCAGATGAATGAATGGATATATACAAGAAAAAACAAAACAGTAATACTCACACTGCAAACACTGGCATGAAAACACATTTGCTAAAGTAGTGTTTTAAAGCGAATAGAGCCCTTGGCACACATTAAATGTGATGTGGTTAATAAATACTGATTCCTGGCTTCGTACATAATGACAACTCCGTTGTGGCTCACTGGGTTATCATTGACTGTCCTGTTGTTTGTTACAGTACAGTGCGTGTTGTAATGCAAACGTATAGATAATCAATGTCAAATATGGAGACGGAATGTCGAGGACACAAAGTTGTTGTGCTCCCGGAGTCGTGCATCATCTCCGAGCACCGTTGCTTCCTCACACGGAGAGAAGGAGAGAGAGGGAGAGGAGTATCTTTGAAGTTGATCCTCTCTGCATTAGTAGTCTGTTCTGGTTTGGTGTGTAAGCCTGTTAACCACAAACAGTTGTTGCACACAGCATGCAAATGGAGTTTTTGTTGGAAAGAGGTCTCACCTTGTGGAGGCAAACAAAGGGCTTATTGTTTGTGATTTGCATGTTTCTGTTACTGCATTGCCTTGTGGTATTGTTTACATAGAGTGTTGGTAATCAGCGTATCATTTATAATATTCAGGGGCTGCCACTAGAGCTGCAATGATTAGGTAATAATTTAATTAGTTTATTTTTAACAGCAAGCTAAGTGACAACTGTTTCTTTGATTATTTAATAAGCAAAAATCCCTAAAATTATGGAATTTAGTGTTTTAAAATGTACAAAAATTGATTTCTTTTTCATCTTCCGTGAATCTGTAGTAGAGTTAATGTCTTCTCAGTTGTCCAGCCAGTAGTTTTAGATCATCACTTTGTGAAAAATAAAAAATAAAAGAAGTAAAGGAGACAGAAAAGCAGCAAATCCTTAGTGGAGAAACTTGAATCGGTTCCTGTCAGTTTGTAATTGAGACATGCCTTTATTCACATATCAGTTTTCTGCAGATGAACTAATCAGATCATCTAACTAGTTCTTTTTAACACAGTTCCTTCACACTTTTCTACATTTTGAGCATTTTTGGTTGTGTGCATATTTTTTGTACGGACCCCTAACTGTGAACGAGAGTGTGTATGTGTGTCTTTGTAAGTCCCCCCTGATGCTGTTTGTGGTAATGACAGCCGGCTGTATGAATGATTCATAGCTGAATACTAATGAGACCTGCTGCAGATGTCTTGGAAAAGTCAAGCTGTGCCCTTTAGGTGTCACTCAGCGCTCTGGGATGCTGGTCACCTGCACGACTCGCTCTCACAACTTCATGAAAAATCGGAACCGATCCATCGAGTTCTTAATTTCCTGTTTGTTCCAGGCTTAATTTAACCTTTACAACTTTGCGTTGTTATGGTAATTTAAGACACTCGCACAATGAGAACATGATTGAAGGCAAAATGATGATCACACTGAAATAGATTGTTTCCCTCAGATGTTCTACAATAGATGGGAAAGAACACAATGTGATCTAGCAGACGAAGGTCACGGGGAGGAAGCACATCAGAGTTGTGCAGTGGAGGGGAGGCTATAGGGAGCTGTCTAATAACAATAGGGAGCAGAGTTGGCCTTCAAAATGTGCCTCATCGCTCTCTTCTTCTCCTCATCTCCTCCTTTTTGTACTCTCTCCCTTCTTTTCTTGTTTCATCTTCACGGTCGAATATACCTGATGCAGCCTGAGCATAGCATGAGTCACTATTGATTTCTCTTCCCTCTGCTCTCTTGTTGGGTGTTTGACACAGGAGTTCAGTGACACGCAGGGCTTTGTTGTGGCCCTTTGATCCTTTTCAACGTCCTCAGTCCATCCATCCTATCCATACATCACAAAAATGTCCTATTGTTTTCGCTGTCAGGATGCCCCATGAACACTATCTGTACTGGTAGCTGTCTGGAACCCCACAGCAGTGGTATGACTTTTCACTGGAGCAGCAGGACGCTCACAGCAGTCTTTTATTTTGATTTGATTTGATTTGATTTATAAGGTGAGAAAAATATCCCAGTGATTTATTTTAGAGCCCCTTAGAAATCCATGTATATTAAACAGTTTGAAAATCCAGACATAGAGTAATAGAGTTTAAAATGGCTGTCGATATAGTTACTTGAATTCAGAGTACCTATAAGGTGTTATTCACTGCTCTGAGTGAGGATAAGTAAACATCACATTCTGAGCATTGCAAGACAATAGCATGTAGAGACATAAACAAACCCTAGATGGTCAGGTCTCCTATTCGCCCTGCGCTTCAGGATGCTTGCCAACAGCTTCAGCCACTGTTGTGTTTACGGTTTCATTTTTTGACACAGGGTCAGAATCATAGACTGTGCTCTCTAGGCAGAAATACTCTTTCCCATGTTGGATGGAGGGCAGACCCTGCTACAAATACTCACTATTCAATCTAGGTGTACAAAAGTGGTATTACAGGTTGGCTGAATGAGGGCCACTAACTTTATCAGGTGCAGTTAAGTTCATAATTTGTTAGACAACCACACAGTTTTTCTAGTTTTGTCTCTGTACACCACCAGAGTGGATTTTAAATCAGAGAATCGATATATGTTTGAAGTGCAGATGTTCAACTTCAATTCAAGGATTTTTACAAAACTATTCAAATACTCAGAATTAATGGGACAGTTGAGAGACCAGATGGCCAGATGAGGCATTTCCCCTTGTTATTTCATGAAAAATGAAGCAGACACAATATCTGAAGTTGATTCAATTTGTGGCAGCACGGTGGCATGGTGGTTAGCACTGTTGCTGCACACCACTAAGGTCCTGAGTTCAATTCCACTATCAGGGTGGGGTTTCTGTGTGGAGGTTGCATGTTCTCCCCGTGTTTGCGTGGGTTCTCCCCACAATCTCAGGCTTCCTCCCATAGTCGAAAGACATGCACTTAGTAGGGGTAGGTTAATTGATCAGTCCAAATTGCCCATAGGTGTGAATGGTTGTCTGTCTTTTCATGTGACAGACTGCTGACCTGTCCAGGGTGTACCCCGCCTCTCGCCCTATGACATCTGGGATAAGCTCCAGGGTCCCCCACGACCCTGAAAAGTGGAAGCGGATGGATGATTCAAATTGTTGAGTTTAACTTTTCATAGTAGTTTTGGATGTCAGTGCAAGTGAGGGAGGCCAACATTAGGCTGGAAAACCAAAACAAAGCTCCCAGAGAGACAGGAGGAACTTTAGGAGTGGCCGAATCAGCAGTCAGGTTCAAAAAAGAGCAAAACAAAGATAGCAAAAGTGGATAATGACAGCAATACTTCCATGGTTGAGAAAAACTTCACAACATCTCACCAAGTCAAGGACATTCTTGAGTAGGCATTCTTGTTAAAGACTAAAATTAAGAGACACTTTCATGGATGGAAATACGGAGGGCTTACAACAAAGTGCAAACAACTGTTTACACTCTTACATGAAGGTCAGATTCAACTTTGCTAGAAAAGTCTAAAAGAGCATGCAGTGGTCTGAAAAAAATCCTTGGACAGACAAAATCAAGATGAACTTGAGCAGGAAAAAGAAAAGTATAGAAGAGGAAAGAAACACATGAAAACTCATAATTCATTGCATAATGCATTATCTTTTAAATGATATTAGCATTATAGCATTGACATGTATGACTGTCAGTGAAACTAAGCCACTAGTGTTTATTGGTAGTGCGACTGCAGGGTGAATTGTGAAATACAATATGAGATTCATGTAAATGCTGCAAGCCTGATTAGACAGTACTTCAGTGCAAATGTATAATGACCAAAAGCATACTGCAAAAGCAACCTATGGGTTTTCAAGGTGAAGAAATTGGATATTCTTCAAGCCAAGTAATAGCTAAGTCAGTAACCTGATCTCAACACAGTATAGCCTGCTTTGAAACAGAATCCAGAGAGACTCATACATGAGCTGCAACTGAAAGTGCCTGTAGTGTAAAGGTTGGGCACAATATCTCAAGGGAGAAACCACAGCCCGTGGTGATGTTCATGGGTTCTAGATTTCAGGCACTCATTGACTGCAAATAGTTTTTATCCAAGTATTAAATACAATCCAAGAAAACCAAGAAAATTTCAGATTACCTAGGGTTTTTCACAGTTTTCATGATGTTTAAACGCAATTAAGTTATTAATTGTACAGCTAATCTTAAGTTATTTAGACTGGCATTTTTGTATCTTTGTAATTTTGATGACTGAAAATGTTAGCCCTAAATTCTCCAGGTCAGATATTCACTTTTTTTAGTTTTTTTAGTAAACCATAGCTTCGATTATACTGATTAGTAACAACAACATGCTGTTGGCAATGGGGAGAAAGACAAGGTAGGAAGGGGGATTGGTCTGCACCAGTTCACACCAACAATCATCGCTGTATACTATAGGCTAAAATGCTCAAATAAAGGCTGTGACCAGTTGAGGGGATTAGGTGAAAGGGAAAAACAGTGGTCTGGTCGTAGGACATTTCTCCCTATATCCTGTTACTTTTCTGTTATCTTTGCTTAAATTAACATCACAGCCGTCAACCAACATAATGAATTCCATTCACTGCTCAATCCCTGTAGACCACTTAATTTGAAGGGACTAGTATCAGCCCCAATGCTTCTGTTTAAATCAGCCAAAGAGCCGTTAAGAGATATTGGGCTGTGACACCTGTAAATTCTTTCCACATAAATTACCGTCTCTGCAAGTTGAAGGGTTGGCTTTTTATCTCTCACCTCTTTACCCTGTGCGGTTACTGGCTCCACAAAATCTCCTATTTGGGATGGCTGCGCCTGGGTCTAGCTTTGCACCTGTGGCTCATTCCCAAAGTGTTGCATCTGTCATTATCATAATCATCATATTACTCTTTCTTCTCTGACACATAATCACTTTAATTGGACTGTAGCCATAAAACTGGTAATTTTGTGGTGAAGGTGACATGAGAGGAGCTTCTGGTAGAACTGAACTGAAAATCCTTTGTTTTCTCTTGTGGGTATATATATAATAGGTTTAGGGGTTACATCTGTGTGTGTGTGTTTTAATATTATCTTTGGGATTGAGAGGGTCAATCGTCTCTCTTAAATTTGGTACGAGGCCTTTGGTGAATCCGTTTTGTACACGTGCAGCGTAATATCAGATTTCACATCTTTTTGTATTTATCTTGATATGAGAGGAAAAGTAGGCTTCTGGTCACATTACAGCAACATCACTCTGCATTATCGATCTGCAGTCCTGCTTATTATAGAACAGACAACGGTGCACTATTGCTGTATCCAAGGCATTTACAGGAGGACTCTCGCTTCTTCTATGTGGTTTTTGTTTGTTGTTTAGTGATGTATTTGTATTTACATGTAGGTTGTTTTTAAATTGTTACTGTAAATGTATGATTTAGCATTCCTGAGTATCTTTCCCTTCATATTCTGATATTGAGGGTTATAACTGGGTTATAACTGAAGTTATTCCAAGTGAATCACGTTTGCATTTACACATAAACATGTATGTTTTAAATTGGTGTTCAAAGTCTCAATAGATTTTAATATCCTGGAACATTTCCTGTCAACACAGAATTACGTAAATATAGATTGTTCCTGTCTAGAGTTTTGTTCATGTCTCATTCTTGTACAGTTTTACCTTTTTAGCACTCATGGTTTAATGTGCCCCGCTTTCTCTCCAAGAATTCATCTTTACATGAGCAGACATTTGGCTGTTCCCTGCACAAGTCTCTAGGCCTTTTGCTCTTAGATTATCAGATTAGAAACCAGCACATCACAAAAAAAGTGTCTATTTTTGTGCATGTGCATGCTGTGTGAATATCCTGAAACAAATCGCATTGTCACAGAAAGCAGCAGATATAATGCAGCAGATCTATCTACATGTTACAAGGTGTAGCTAGTATTTATCTTATAGCGCTTCCCCTCTGTGTGTGTGCGTGTCATTGCACATTACATCCTCTCCATGTGACACGACGCACATGTTGTCTGAACACTGCTGGGATAAATCTTTTTGAGTAAGAGGCTGTTAATGGGAACATCTTTCTGCTGTTGCACATGCACAAACTTTGGACAGTGGCGGTGTGCATCTTTGCAGGGCGGAGCAATTCTGAGTGAGCAATTCTGGTAGCACCTTGTGCCGGCAGCACTGTCTCTGCAATCACGCTCCCATTGAGGGCAGCCTTTCATCTTGGGCCTTTCACAGAAACCTTTCAGACAGAGAAAGGCAGAGATGGAAAGAGGGTAGATCAAGGCAGAGAGAAAGTGCAGAGGAAAGGGGAAGTGCTTCTGCAGCCCCGAGCGCTTGTCTCCGATCCTGATTGTGAATAAGCATGTTGCTGACGAAGAGCACAGATGTTGAAAGACTGTATAGTAGTAAAAGAGAGCAAGAGGTGCTGTTAGTCCCTATTATGCACGTTCACTATGTTATCAGTCAGCTACCCTATTTAGGCCTTTGTCATACTCTAACTTCAGTGTCCTTTAAAGTCGTAATCATTGAGGCGTAATGTTACTGTGGGAGGGAAGTGGTGTTGTACACTTTGAATACAGAAGATTACATTAAAGTACAGTATAGTACTGTGATGCATCACTCAGTTGATCTTACAGGTTTTCCGCTGAGCTGAGTAAAGCTGAGCAGCTTTAGTGGATGGATAGAGGCTGTTTGCTGGCAGACCAGGGGGAGGGAATGTTTGGTGAGGACTACCAGGTGTTCACACCTGATGGGCGGGCAGTTGGCCAGGTGTTAGTGCTGGGACCCATGGATGCTGTTGGAGGAGGTAAGCGGGTTCAGCTTCAGAGATGAAATCCTTTCAGAAATTCAGCTCTTGCTTTTGAAAAGTTTTATTTATTTATTTTTTTGGATCTGTTGCACTGCTGCAGAAAGCCCTACCTGCGCCAAGGCTTAAACAGCCTGTGGGTTTGAACTTTGTACCACTTCATCAAGAGTACTCTGAAACTCAGGAAATCTAGGTGCATTTTTTTCTTTGGCCAAGAAACTTTTGTCTTTCTTTGTTTGCCATCATCACGTTTGTTAGTTTTTGCTTTGTGTAGCATTTATCTAAAACAAACAACTGGCAAGCTTTGTTGTCGCTCATAAATCATTCAGACCTACTTTGTCTGCCAAGTGGAGCCCGGGATACCATTTCACACAGCAGTGTGTCGTGCGAAACAGTTTTTGCTTTTGGATTCTCTTTGCTCCTGTATTCATAGTCCTCTGTGCTTCTACCATTACTGTGTGTCTGGATTTGGTGTGGTCTTTTATGCTCTGGCAGCTTTCTGTGTGAGCTACGGAGCTCATTTGATGTCCGCTAGAATAATTTGAGGCTTGAGTGGGGGTGAACAGGGGATATGCTGTAAAAATCCAAGCTGTGATTGATCAGTGGAGAAAGAATGGAAAAAGAAGGCAAAACTTCCTGTTTGCCTTCCTTCCCTTTTAGAGTCCCTGTCTGCCCCCCTCTGTTCCAGAGGCCAGGGTTGTATAGGCAGGAAGGCTAATTAGGCTGCTCCATCCCATTCAAAATGTTCAATAGAAAACCACTGACTAATGCAAAGAGTGGTAGAAAAAAAAGATCGCAAGGCACATTCCTTCCACTATTATCATGATGATAATAAAGCGTCAAAACGCAGGTAGAAAGGAGAGATTGAGCCGATGTCTTCCTGTGCATGTACACACTCCAGATGATTAACTGGACCAGCACTGATGTCATGTTTTTTTCCCAGTGTGATTCAGTATGATGATGGACTATAGATGTATATTAAGCTCACCCACAGTGCGTCCACATTGTGAACATCTGCTGGAGTTTTTAAGCACTATATTCTGCATACACAGGGAAATATGATGGTAATGACTTCCACCTCTGCGGCAAGACAATCAAATGCTGTTAATTAGTTCTGGCACTGTAGCACTCTCAATCAGGAGAAATTCTCTGCAGCTACGAGCCGGGATAGAGAAAATCCAAGTGTGTGTATGTACGTGTGTTTGCTCGATAGTCCTGCTTATTTTGTTGGATGATAATTATGACAATTATTAATCACGATTATTACCCTTGATGATTTGAGTAGCAGGATTTTGTCCTGCATTTTTGGCAGCTTGTATTGACAGCTTGAGATATTTTTATGTTAAATTATTTATTTCTTTGTAATTAATGCAGCTGAAAAGGTTGTCACGAGAGGATACCCTGTGAGGAGGAACAGGTTACCCTATGTTAACCTAAACAACCTGCCTGTCACACTGATGACAGAGCTGTCAAAGCGGTTTTCAGAAAGATTTTGGAGGAATTAAGAAAACAAATGCCTCACTTCCCCACCAGTCAATTATCCTGGTGACAGACTGAGAAATGCACCTTTGTGTGAGAAACAAAGTGAAGCAGGGCTTTGTGTGACAGCTGAGAGAGAGATTGGGAGGCAGTAGGAGGGATGGCAGGAGTGTGCATGATTGAGATAAGCGACAGAAAGATGGGGAGCCAGGCGCAAGTCCTCTCCCACACACTGGGATCCCAGAGATGCCTCCCACAGAAACGGTGAAGCACACTGCGGTTGCACTGTCACGCAAGGACACATGAAGGACGCAGGGAGAGGGAGAGAAGCAGAGAGCACTGAAACTGAGCAAGCGAGCGAAAACGTCAGACCTTTTCCTTTAGTGAATAATAGTATTGTAGCTCATGCTCTCCATCGTAAAAACGTATTATTGGCCAATTTGAAAGGATATATTGAAAAGTAATACCATCCTTTTTCAGAAGAAGTGAGCAAGGGCACTACACTTTAGCTTTTAAATAGATTAAACCTTAGTGAATGGATTTTGTGGTTGTTAATGACTTGTGCGTACAGTTTTATTTGCCACACTACTTGGTAAAAAGGGAATTGACAAACAAAGGAAACTATGACTATGATATGAATGTCATGTAAAAAAGAGAAGAGGCTGAATGCTCAAACATGTTCTTGACTTTCGGCAGTCTAAATGTTATGCTAAGTACTATTCAGGGATACTTTTCCTAAGAGGTAAATTAAGCGATTAAGCTTAAGCACTGTTGCCTCACAGCAAGAAGGTCCTGGGTTCGAATCCACACTTCCTGTGTAGAGTTTGTTCTTCCTGTGTCTGTGTGAGTTCTCTCTGTGCAATCCGGCTTCCTCCCACAGTCCAAAGGCGTGCAGTTAGTGGGGTTAGGTTAATTGGTGATTCTAAATTGCCCATTGTGAATGTGAGTGTCGATGGTTGTTTGCCTCTTGCCCTATGATAGGAAGAATAGGCTACAACGACTGTGAAATAGATAAGTGGAAGAGAATGGATGAATGGAGGTTCAGGCGTTCTTGAAAAAAATGAGGTCCAGCTGAATCAAAACACATTGACTCAGATAAGAACTGCATCTTTATTAGCATTCATTTTTCTTGGGATTCTTCCTGCTTTTGGAGCTACAGTCTTCTTCCTCATGTCCCTGTAAAGTTGCCATGTTAGACCTCAGTCACACGGGCCTGGAGACCAATTAGAAATGTGTATTCTTGGCTGGCAGTGGTTGTGGAGGTTGTGTGCTGGTGCCAGGTGAAATCAGTAACAAAGAGGGTGTGTTATTGGTTTAGTCACTAGCAAATTGCTGTAATCACCCGTTGGCATCGACTTATTCCAAACGAGCGGTAGTGAAACTAGTAGGGCAACACATACTGGAGATAAAGAATTCTCTCACTTTGAAAAAAAAAAGTAGTTCACGTCATCGACAATGCAGGTTATAGGGAGCATACAAACTCACTATTACACTGAAATTTGCAGATCTAGTGGAATTCCAAACAGCACGAATTCTGTTCAGAGCAAAAAATAATGAACTGCCAGGTGATAGTCAAAGCAAGTTATAATTTAAGAGGTTTTGGTAACTTTGAATGTGCGAAAGGTTTCATTTTTCTGTGCTTGGAGTGCAATTTAAAAACAGTTTGAGTGTGGAGTTGAAGCAATGTGCAAACATAAAGACGTTTAAAAAGAGTTATAAAGACATGATCTTCATGAGATATAAAGAAAGGGAAAATCATGGATTTCAGTGAATGTCTCTGTTTAGAAAGCTATTATTTCATGCTTATTTGGATTGTATAATTAACTTTACAAAACCGGAGGTATTCTCTTGATTGCATCATTCTGCTAGGTGCAAATGCATATGCCTCTTTGCAACCAGTATGACCTAGCAAGTGCCAGCAACCGCTCACCAACTGGCTGAAGAATATGAATTTTTCCCTAGTGACAGGTGGTTACCAAGGAAAAATGGACCGGTCTTTAACCCTGCTCTGAATCTTAGCAATCTTGTTCACAGCGACTTTCAGCAAATATTCACAACTTGCCAAAGAATACTTATTTTTCCCTAACAGCCAGTGGCTGCCAGGAGTTCATCAGCTGGACTGTGTGACTGGGGCCTCGAGTAGCTTGTTGTGGTTGATTCCTGAACGGGATATTTATGAGACTGTAAGATGGGAAACACTCATCGAGATTTTGATTGGCTTTTTACATTTTTATTTTCACCTGTTTGATCTTAATAAGCCACTCCCGCAGATTTCAGCGTTGAGAGGGTGATAACAAAGTTGACGTTGTCCATGTCACGTGTTAATTAACAAACGAGCCCCGCTGAGCTTAATGCTGCCAGTATACTCAATCAGGACATCTGAATTATTGTGACATAATGACATGAAATTGGGTATCTGTGTACAAGCATTTCTTAAACTTTCCAAAGCATCAGTTAGACATCTTCATGCTGTGTTCTTCCAGAAGGATAAGGGTGAGTTTGAACCCAATATTTAAACAGTGTATTTAGATTAATCTAGTTCTTTTTGCAGTTTAAGCTGATGACAGATAATGTAAGTCTGACAACTTTGTTTTAAAAATAACATTAAAAAGAACCACTTGAACAAGGCTGATTAATCAGTAAACATTGTGATCTTTCCCCGGTCACTATCTCCTTACAAACATCACAATTACATTTTGAATTTGAACAATTAGCCAGCAGAAAAAATCTAAATCTAAAAAAAAATAGCCTTAATTTCTTAAGATTCCCTTTCAGCCATTTTGTGTGCTCGGCCCCCACCCACCCAGCTCTCTGTGATTTCTCTTACCGCCCTGTGTAGCTGTATCCATGCAACAGTGTGTGCACAGCCACAGGGGATTGTCTCTGATTGGCACAAATGTTGACTTTTTTTTCCATTATCATGAATCACATTTAAAAGTATGCTTTAAAGTTCAGTTTTATTATTTTTTTTCTTTTCGTTTTGCCCTCCACAGCCCAGTAGGTTTCAGTGGCCTTTATTTCATGGAGCTGTCTATGAGGAACTTGACACCCTGTTGCTGGTTACTGGCCTAATGAGTTGGCTGCTGTGGGTTTGTATTGGAATCCAGTAGTAGATGCCGGTTAGCGTACGCCCTTGGCTTTGCATTCTCCTGCTCATTCTTGTCTTCCAGGCCAACAGTTCCGACTGGGGAGGATCAATCCTATGGGTACAGGACTAAGATATCCCCATTATTCCACTCGCTGTTCTTCTCAGAGAGTGAATCTGGGTCAGACTTTGCGTGACAGACAGCCCGCCATTATCACTACCACTCAGATGCACAAAAGGGAAAGGCCAAGAGCTGGAAAGTGCTGGGATGGTGGAGGGGAGGGGTTGATTGAGGGTAGAGAGTGCTTTCCTGTTGTGTCCTTCTGGCAGTGCAACAGGATTGAATGTTTCTCCCATGGGTGTCTGGTCCTGTGTCCCTTTGACACATTCACACTCTACCATCATCCCTGAAAGAGGAAAAAAAAATTCAGACATGCACATACGTAGAAGACGGAGCCAAGAAAGTCAGTATGATGTCTTGGCTTTCTTTTGCACTAAACCGTTGTGAACAGGTCTTAAGTTCGGGGGCTCATTTGGGTGATTCTCACTGTATTAACCATGACCTGTAGTCACTGCACGAGCTGTCGTCATGTGATGTTAAGGTGGTAGGGGAACATGCCCCGACTCTTTTTCTAAGCTGTCACCAGTTGACAGGGGTCACACCCGGACCTAGACTCCCTGTTTCCCTCTATTCTTTCCCTCACAGCTTACATGATACTTTTGTTTTCCCTTCAATTTTTCATTTATCCCTCCCTTGTACAAATCTTTCTTTTGATGTGTGCTCCATTTCTTTTCAACCATGTTAAATGGCTTGGCTTTTACTCCTGCCTCCATTTCACTCTCACGGTCATTGTTTTCATTCAGCACACACTGCACGCTCCCTAATTTGTTCTGCTAGTGACACTGATGTGTAGTCAAGTAGAAGAGACAAATAAAGCAAATAGCAAGTCTTTCAACTGACCTGAAGAATTTGGATTTGATTATACCTGCATTGGTGTTCCAGGTAAAAAAATAAATAAATACAGGAACACATGAATGCTGTTTTGTGCATCCTTATTGCTTCTGAATCACATGCGTGGATCTGTAACGTGTCAGCTCCAGGACAATAGCTTCTCTGCAATATAGGAATCACATGTCCTGTTTGTTATTCTGTCAGGTGAACCACCCTATCAGGGTTCATCAGGGTCCCACAGGGATCAGTAGACTTTATGAAGACTGATGAGGAATCGCAGCACCTGAAAGTGGGATCAGAATAGATGGCTGCTTCTGATTGGAGCCCATTAAATATGTCTTACAAACAGCGTAGATGGCCAAAGGATAATGAATGTTGGACACTGGTGGAAATTTGTTCATATTAAGGTGTTTGTTGGTGGTGAGTTACACAAATATGACCTTTAATTCAACCTTGGTTTTGTTTTTTGTGCAGTTGTATGTTGGAGTTACACTTTTACACTGTTGTCATCTGTTTCAAATAAAGCATCACAGATCTGTTCTAGGTGTCGGCTGCTGTGTCGGTACAGCGCAAGTAATTTAAATTAATCTACATGGAATTTTTATTATCAGGAACTTTTTCTTGTTTAGGATCTGTTCCACCAGTCTACCAGTTTCTTTTCTTTCACCATGGTCTCAAGGCCCAAAAAAAAACCAGCCATGAATATGGCGTTGGATATACAACAGACTGCTTCTCTCCAGTCCTGTAATAAAAAAAACTCAATTACATAACAGTCTAATTGAGTGAGAGACCACTGACACCACAGCACTTATCACTTATGTTGTGCTGTTAATTGTGATTTACAGCTTTGCGAATGGTTTCAGTGAAGCAGTGTTGTGAAAGAGATGCGAAGTAGTAGCAAAGATGTTAAGATGTTGTGGAGACTGACTGTGAGATGACTCGGGTGCACGGCTGGCAGAAAGTGCTGTGTTCAACCAATAGGGAAATGGTTTCAGGAACCGAGTGAGGTTGATGCATAATTAAGTTAGGGGTGTGGCCAAGCGATTGACACGTGTCCTAACAGGTAACTGGAGCCTCAGAGTCTGCTAGACCTCATCCACTAAACTCAACTTCTTCATTGAGTGTGTGTGTATGCATTTGTTGCCTGTCTTAATGGATTACCTGACTAATGTTAAGGCTTGCTCTGTCGTACAGGGTAGAAGAAGTTTGTGCTTCAGTTTTCGTGAGTGAAATTCTAGTATGTTATTAGTCCATTAGTAATTATCTGATATTACATCCAGGTTGCATCCCATATGGTTTATTGCTAACCAAGCTTATTTGTATTAGCTGATAAATTTGCACTCCATCCTTTCATCCATGTGAGGCAGGGATGGGCGATTAATTTTCTCAAGGGGCCAGACGAGAAAGTGGGACTGTTGTGGAGGGCTCCAAAAAAGCTCCAAAAAAGCCAGCATGGCAGAAGCCAAAATCCTTACACTGAAGTTCTAAAAATGCTGAATCCGCTGCCGTGGGTGACAATGAGGTGTCTTTAATTCTGTGTATGAATTATCTCAATAGAAAAAAAAATGGAAACAAAACTTCCAAATATTCCAAGTCACTGGCAAAAGCTTGTGGGGTATATTTGACTGATTACTTTTCAAATCTGGCATTATATATATTACAACAGCAGTTCCTTCCTTAAATTGCTTGGACTTTAGCAAGCTAGGCTTAAGGAGTGCAAATGATTCCATCTATTTAGGGCTAGGCTGCAACTAAAAGTAGGGTTTTAGATAAAGGCTAGGAGTGCCTTGTGGATCAGTTGGGCTTAAAGCAGTAAATCCACACGTCTCCCTTGACAGAGGTCAGGATTACTTGTTTCTTACCCACCTGTTAGCAGGGGAGTTTCCTTTGATTCTCTTCGCTGTTTTGGAATAATAGTAAAATCTTCAGTTATGTGTCTTTTTGTAAAATAAATAGAAGTGTCATGAAAATAGGAAAAGGAAAAAAAGATCAAAATAATCATCACTGACATGTGCATGAACTTATTACTAGCTGAGAAGGCAGCTCTAAAAATCCCCTGGGACCCAACATATCCGAGAGCTTAAAACAGTATCTCAGGAAAAACAAAACCGTAGTTTGATCTTTGATGAATGCTTGCTTGGATCAGTGTTCATGTTCGTGCGTGTTTGTGTGTGTTTATCCATTTGCAAATATAACTGAGTAAGTTTAGAACTGTTCCATTCCCGTACAGTTTTAATGCTCCAATGAAAGAATATGCAAGATACTTTATATATCAGGGTGTTGAATGTGGACTGATTCGTGCTGCAAAATGATTTATTTGTTTTTTGTAAATAGAAAAACACTCGGACAGCATCGGATAAAGTCAAGCTGTTGACCTCAGCATTAAAATGTGAGCTTTTATTTTTTCTGTTAATTGCAAGCTCAAGTCTTATGATGTGAAGCTATAGAGCTCTTCTCACAGTAGCTGGTAGATGCAGACAGCTAGTAGCTCAGGAGAAAGGCTCTGCCCATACTGATGCTTTCTGCAACAGCAGCCCTGACCTCCTCACACACAGCGTACAGACTCCCTGTACGAGTCAGTGTTCCTGCATTAATGATGTCGGCGCATCTGCCTTTAGAACATGCAGCTGCATGTATTATAGCTGCTAATTTCTCACTCTGTAGTTTGAGGTAATATCAGCCGATATAAGCATATGTATTGTAAGTGTATTCTTTTGAACAGTCTAATAAACTCTGGTGGAACAAGCCGGAAGAAATTCATAAAGTGTGTCAGTATTTTATAGTTTATCTGCCAGACTTGATTTTTTTTAATTGAATTGTCTCGGTTTTTAGAAAAAACAAACAAACCAGAAAACATCTGAAATCCGTATTTGTTTTTGGTCATAAAGTGCTATTAGTGATCAGTATATTTATGAAAAATACACAGTTTTATATAGGACTGCCTCCTGAAAGCTGAAGTAGTAATGCATCAAAGCGACAGCAAAGATAAATCAATAAAACAAAGACTCATGAAGTCAAGCATTTGTTTACTTGCATAACAGCATGAACTGTGCTCACGGTTACCTCATGAGATGAGGTAATATCTACAAAAGTGATAATCTTTTCTGTTTCTACCCCTCTTATTAACCGGTGTGTGATGTGGGTCCAGGGTTGTGGGAAGTTTTTGATGAGTGTGAGCAGCTCGAGCTACTTTGCCATCAGCTGTGATTAAGCTACTATTATAAACCATTTTCAGCCAGTTTCCCAGACCTGGATTAAACCTAGTCTAGAAAACTTTGATGGAGATTGCTACTGGAAAAGTTTTTTTTAGTCCAACTCTACGCTTAATCCATGTCTGGGGAAACTGAGCTGTAATATCTAATTATGCCTTTTCAGAGTAATATTTATCCAAATGTTGTCTATCAGCTTGGCTCTCTATAATAAGAGAGACTTGTATGGCTCATGAAGCATTACAGCAGTCTCTATGGCTTCCTCTCCATTATCACAACAGACTCTTAAAACTCGTAAGAAGTCCTAATTTAGAGAGTTCTTGACTCCATTATAATAAAGTTAGAAAACACCTGTTTTGGCATTAGTTTTAAAAATGAATTTCATATTTCTTTAGGATGAGACTGGTTGCAGCATGACTTAAAAATGGGATTTTGATTGAATCTGCCCCCACTATTTATACTACCTTACCAATAGTTTTGCAATAAATATATCAGTGGTACTCATACACAACATTTTAATTACGATTCGATCATAGTTGTGGTGTTGACAGTTATCATTAAACCAGTGATTGATAAATGCGATTAAACAGACAAATATTTTACAGCTAATTTAATCATATATTAGGCTGCTTTGATTAAGTTAATAAATCGAGCGTACAAGATTAAATCTATTTAAGACATGTTTCATTTCACAATCAAACATTTTTGAACTATAATCTCTTTGCGATTGTAGTATACGGTGTTATTTATCTCACCTTGATACCCAAGCATATGTTGCCTGAATCTGACTCATGCTTTGCAGATGTACCGATGTGGGTGTGTGCTGATGGTTGACACAGAGCCAGGAATGAAGAGCCCAAATTAAATTTCATGAAAGGCCCCCAGAAGACCCAGAGCTGCCCTGTTGAGTTGAGAGACCAAGCATAAATCCTTGAATACCTCCATAAAACACAAATTTCAATCCCTCGTGGACAAAATCGGAGGAGAGGTGCATTCGTATAAAGCACACAAGTAGTGGTTTAGTATTCTGTTGCTGTGTTTTTCCTGTTGCACAGCCACTTTTCCCCCCTCTATTACTGCACCCATCCTCATTCATACAGTATTCTACAATTTTGCAGCAGGATTTGACAGATATGGCAGCTTATTACTGCTATTTTAACTTGCTATTTGATACAGATTTCTCTAATTGCAGCCAATTAAACAGCCAATTAGTGGATTCATTGGTGATACTGTCTCTTCTTCTGCACACAGATTATCCACAAATCAAAACTTTACAGAAACTTCACTTTTACATTGTAAAAGTGAAGTTTCTGCACCTGATAAGAGCTGAATAGACTGGTGAAACTCTCATCTCACTGTCAGCAGAACCTTGTTTTCTTTCTTTCAAGGACGTCTGGATTTCCACTGATAAGGCTGGGTAGTTAAAAAACTGCTTGCTGAAGCCGTAAAGCCTCTTAAATACAAAGTGCTCATAATTTGCCTCTCTGGAAATATTAATAATATAATTCAGCACATCAGTATCAAAGCATGAGCTAAATGATTGATGAATGTGTTTAAGTTGGACATTAAAACAGAGCAGGAAAGGTGGGTTGAGGGTAATAACACAAGGAGAGATTTTAATAATACTGTATGGAGTCAGCGAATGTAAGTCCAGGTACGCACACGCTGATGCCCAGAAACATTAGTGTGTGTTTGAGCACTTCTAATTTCCCCTCTCCGGTGTAGTTAAAATTCCTGTCGTCATAGCTGCAGTTTGATGTAGTGGTCTTCTCCTGAATGTGATGGCTGCCAGAGTGTAGGGCAAAATGTTAAAATTCAGGGTGCAACAAATTAACAGCTGAAAAGGGGGAGTGACAGAGTGCAGCCTTGATGGTGATGGAGCTCAAGTGCAGTACTGCGTAGCCAATATCCGATCAATATGTCACATAGTTGTCCAGCTTACAGTTGAAACGGCTGGCCTACTCCCTTTAGATCTCCTTCAGACCTGACTGAGTCTTTGTGTCCTCCAGTGCTGAATGCTAATTTATCCACTGTGCCAGAGGTCCCATGTGCACTCTCTTACAGTCATTAAAAGCTGCTTAAGACGTCACAGGACACTGGGCTCCATTTTTTTCTTTGATGCTGAAGTGAATGTGTTTTTAGTCTAACTTCTGCATATTTAATAAACTTTAATGCCTATTTGGGATTTTGTGCAAGATTTTTCGAAAAACGTGGACAAAGAGAAGCTGTCTCACACACAGACGAAAACACAGTGACTGCTCTCTTTAGACACTCATCCAATCACAGCCTTTACCGTGTTTTTGAAGAATTAAGACTGCGCTCTTTCTCGTCATAGAACTAGGCGGTCATCAGGGACGGAGGATTGATGGATAGACCTTGAGAGGGCACCTTCGCAGAACTGCTGATGTAGTACAGCAACGGGATTAATGTAAAGCCCTCCCTATATTTGGAAGCCTTTGTGATAGTGGTGTATTTGATTTATTGTTTTTTTTTTTTAATTCAAGAATGTATTGATGTTTTTAAAAAATCATACAAAAATCCATGAGCAAATTGGTTTTTGAAAGTACCATTTGCTGAGAAAAGACTCTTTATTTTAACAGTTAGTTTTTCACATACTTAGAGGGACTCTGGTGCATAATTAGCAGCTCATTTGTATTCCCCCCCCCCCCCCCCCCCCCTTTTTTTTTTCACTTTCTATTATCGCAGTATTCTCTGAGATTTTTTACATACAGAAGGACCTCGTTTTTTTGTGGCTGCGAGCCCTCTTGCAGAAGAAATAAGACTTTTTAGATTTATTTGGGGTCAGTTGCAGAGGTAGGTTACATTGTCTTGTGTTTCAGTGTGAACTAGAGTTAGTTAACGTCTCTGACAGCTTTTTATAGTTTCTTCTAAAGACTTTAAAAGGTAAAGATTTCCTTTCAAATAACAAACTGAAGCAAACAGCACAAATCTATGACTGCTCTTTATTTTCTCTCAGAGACAGATGCATACAAGGTCAAATGACATGGTTGTTGTTTGTAAAAGGGTATTAGCGGGTTTTATTTTATAAAATCTAACCAATGCTATTTGCTTTCCTGTCATAGAACGGTTAGATAAGAAATGATCATAAACAAAAACCGAGGTCTTCTTACTCTGTTTAGTACACGATCCAACAAGCAGCATTCGAATGCCTGTCTTCATTTGCTTGCAGTGTACTGTTGAGGAAGCACTTAGACAAATGGAAGGAAATTTTGACAGACATTTCCCTCTGAGAGAGCAGATTAAACACACACCGCCATGATTCTCTCATGCTCTTACACTGTGGCATTTTAAAAAGAAAACATCCCGACACGTCTCCGCTGTCTGTTTTGAATTCCTTGCGGTCTGATCACATCTAATGTTAATGCTGCTCTGCAGAGCTGACTCTTCGCTGATGGAGAAACTCACCCACACAGTGATGAACGCTGGCTGACACACATTCAACATACAGTCAAGCCTGGAAAAAGCGGAAATACAAATGGCTTCAAAAGCTGGTTTTACCAGTGCCTCTCAGTTTGACTGACTCATTGGTGATATGTCTGACTTGGGTCATTTGTCATTAGGTGCAGAAGCCAGGTCTGTGTGGTTCCTGATCACATAAAACTGAGTTATAGCACCCCAATAACATCGGATTACTGCGGCGTGGGCCATAGTACAGTCAACAACACCACTGAGAGATCCTCTGAGTGGTATTGAGGGAAGGAGAGTAGGTACAAAACCTAGATGCTGTCGGGGATGAGAAAAGATAGGAAATAGATGCGTGAAAATATATTGAATGGCAAAGTCACTGAAGGGATAGGATACCTAAAAACTAGGTAAAAAGTAAGTGCAGCTATACAAGAGTCTGCAGCTTTAAGTGTAGAAGAAAGCAAGAATCCCAATAGAGGTTGTTCAGGGTCGCTGATGATCGTGCCTCCAGCTGAGGATCAAAGGAAGGGGAAACACTTTCAGTTTTTTCTGATTTAGTTTACTTCCTTGACTCCATGTCAGCTCAGTGAGAGATGGAAGAAGCTACGGTATTTCTACTCTACAAACATTGTCAGTTACCTGAATGCTGACCCAAGGGCAATTGTTTTGGCTACCATTGCAGGGAACAGTAAGATACAAAGGCGATTGTTTGTTTCTTTGTTTGTTCTTGTCGTTTTATGGGAAAGAAGTGAAATGTCTTTGCGTTGCTGACCATTCTGTCAGTGACTTCCATGCATGGCAAGGACGTCAGAAAGATTACCTAAACGATACTCAAGTGTCCTTAAATGAGGCAATCTGCACAGCCCTGCCTATCCATTACTGTTAGCGTCTTGATTAGCTTGCAGCCATTTACTCAGCAAATCCATCTCTGGCTCTCTTAGCTCTCTTTCCACTTGCACTTCTGTTGAGATTTTCTTCAATTTTGTCAATGTCTGCGATTTTTAAAGCCGGTTCTTATCGGCTCAACCCGCCCGGACTTCCTCTTATCAGTGGCATGGCTTGGCCCTGCGGGGCAGAGATGTCCTGTGTGGCCAAGCTGGGGTATAATGACACAGGTACTTCCTCCTCAGCTACCCTCTCACTCAGAGATACGAGTTTCATCTCCCTTACACTACCTCTTTCTATATTTCTGTGGAGCAGACTGTTTACATGCCCTGTCAAAATAAGATCTGACCCAAAAGGTTACACTTGTTTTGCTGTGCTGTCATTACATTTACTTTCTTTTTCGCTCTCAGAGAGGAAGAGAGAGGATAGAATTAATTAACTGCAGTGTGGGAGAAGTTGTAGGCATCAGGGTGAGCTCCACTTATTTGGCCTATACCAAGCTTGTGCACAGCAATTATGTCTTGGTGATGTGGGTTTTCACTCATATCACAGATCCTCTCAGTCTGTGCTTTGTCTAAAAGCATCAAGCTATGGAGTGTACCTAAAGAGAGTAGTTCTAGCTTGTGTACAGAACACCTTTTCTGCTTTACATTTGAACATGTGCAAATGATGCACATGCAAATTCTTGTGTTTAATTTTCACCTCATGTAACAAATGTTGCTGATGTTTTTGACTATTTGTTACCTTGCTGTGCAGGTGCAATGTCCATTTGATTCCAAATGTCTAAAAGTGATGCAAAATAAAACGAAATAAACGCACGCACAAGTAAACAAAGGAAGAGTGCACTTGTTGATGGGTGAAGAGTTTTTTTGAATTCTGCCTGCTGCCTGATGAGAGTAGCTGAAAGGAATGGTGAAGTGGTCGTGGAGGGTCCTCTCTGATGAAGTCTGCTTTATTTTTTACTCTGTGACTGTGAGGGTCTTGAGAGTTGTGTCGATGATTTTGCTTGCTTGTGAGATTTTTCCTGTTTTTCCACTTTAGAGATGTTTTACCAGGATGCAGAGTGGATTGTGAGAGTGCGAGCGAGAGTTCATCACCTGCCTTTCCATAATAGTGCCATATGTCCAAAGGCAGCGTATGAGGTGACCCTGTGACAATGCTCTTTAAACTTTCTAATGTTCATTTTCAGGGAGTTTTCCTGGAATTAGACAAACTTGGCATCCACATTCTTCCTGTATGTGTGAACAGGAGCCCTCATCTGTCACATGTGCAACATGAGGTGATTTGAGTTTCAAGAGTGAAGCTTCTAGTCGCCGTATCTTGAAAAGTTAGACAGTGATGCTGCTGTGGCAAACTCCACAATCACCACCAAATCTTTGCATTCATATTCAGTTTGAAATTCATTTTTTTGGGTATCCTTCTGGTCCTCAAAATGGATTTAGGCAAAAGAGTAGAGTATGTCATGGGTTCATTCCTTTTGAGCATGTTGACCTCTATCAAGGTGCCGGCTCCCGAACAGCTTTGGTTACTGAAGTCAGGTGTCAGGGCTCTGCCTCACATCCCTTGTCTTTGGGTAAATCTCTCTTCCGTTTTACTTTTAAATCAGACCTTGGCTTTGTTTTATGCTTCAGCTGCCTTTTCAGTTCATTGGCATATTTTTTCCCTCTGATCTCACACTGTTTTTCAGCTCTCTGGGGTTGTTATTAGGATACAATCTGACCTGTTTAGTTGAAATAGCATCGTTACCGCAGAATGACATTTACAGGCAGAAGGAATTATTGAGTTCAGGTCTCGCTCCCTTCTCTGGCAGAATATCTCCTAGTCGGTGAGCTCAAAACAGCCTCTAAGTGTTTTCACAAAATTGTTATTGCAGATCTGAATTACTTTTGAATGAATCTTGAGTATTTTCTGTCTTTGCCTGTATTTGGCAGCAGTAATCTTATATAATGGTCTGAGAAACCAAGGGGAAAGTGTTGCGTATACTTTTTCTGGGTATATTTCCAAAACATATGTTTAGTGTTCTGGTCTAACATGGTGATGCTATTGCAGTTAGGCATGCTGTTCTGTGTTATAGGTGTGTGCAGTGCAATAGGCTGGAAGCACGTCCTCTTAGCCAAGGACATAGGTAAGTTAAGGCAGTTAACTTGTGAGGTAGATAGTAAGCATGTAACAATGCTCATAATGTCATACAGACTCTGAGCAGATGTTTTCATGAACTGTAAAAGTTAGTGGCCCATGGATTATGTCATCATTTTCTGACTACATTGAAATTAGGATTTTTCTGGTAGTACATAAACAATTTTATAAGGAAAGCATCAGTGAACTTTCTCTGCATCAAATCATTTAAACATAAAAGCATTTAAAAGGATGGGATTCGTTCATCTTTGGGTGCAGAAGCTGAGCCCGTAAGTGATTAAAAGTGTGTATGGTTTAGCTTTAACTAGAGTGAGAACCCGAAGACTACCACCTTCAAACTTGACTACAAAATGTATGATGGAAGTACAGCTTCAGAGGAGAGCTTGCAAAAGTTTCAGCAGTACACTCAGATATCACGAAGGATGCAGCAAAGTCTAGAACAGAAGCTTGTTAAGACAGAGGGGAAATTTAAAAGGAAAAGGAATCATGTACAGGCAAGATGGTGAGGAAGGAAACAATTGGAGAGAGATGACAGAAAGACAAGGATGCAGGATTGTTATAAGCAATCCTTTGGTGACAAGCCAAGAGGAGGGTGGGTGGGACAGGAGGTGGGAGATGGGGAGGAAGAGGGTTGGTGGATAGGGCAGAGAACTGAATAAGCATCAGGATGATTGAATGTGATCGAGAGAGGTGGAGACAGAGCTGGTTTCCAGATGCCTTGCCAGAAGATAAAGAGAAAGTAAGGAGCCAGAGTCCTCTCTAGGGAAATGCTCAGAGGAAGGAGAAGAGGAAATGGGGAATAGGAAGAGGGGGGCAGACAGAGGGCAAGTAGAGTTTTCCGGTAATACAAGTGGAAAAAAGTAGGACAAGATGTTAAGCATCAGGAAAAGAGATGGACAATATATTGGGCCCTTTGTTCCATAACCAATTATGGTCTGTAATGGCCAAATCATTTATTTGCTGATAGAGCATAATTGCACGTCAGAGGGTTTGACTAGTGGTAACTGAGCTAATAAATCTCAGATGATTTACCGCAGTCACACGAGCATGCACACACACAGACACACACACTGATCATTTAGTGTACACGAAAAGAAGGGAGTGTTATCCTATCTGCTTGCTGAATCACAATTCCCGCTCTACTGGAACATTAAGTAAACCTGCAGAGATGCTAATGCAATTACGGCACGCTTGCTCTGTACACAAATCAGAATAATTAAAAGGTCAAAGAGGACTCAGTAAGCCATTAATATCTCATCTGTATGTATTTGTTGGTGCTAAATTGCTTGGTGGATAGAGGGTTGTTTTTCAAAGGTAGAGGATACGCTTTTTTGTTGCTTGTTGTTTACTTGTCCTTGCAAGGCATTAGCTCTCTGCGTTAGGTTAACAACACACTTTTCTTTCCTGTCACTTATCAACATTGGCAAAAACACAGAGCTTGAACGCTAGTACTCATGTCCCATACAATGCATACACATGCACAATGGAAATGCAGTGAATACTTTAATGTGTGTGCAAGTGTTTTAGTCTGTGAACTCCAGGGAGCAAAGCTGCGTGTTCAGCAGTTGTCAATCCCTATGTGGCCATTGTTAACCTTGCATCGCTCAGCAGGTGTCCCGCTGCACAGGGTAAATTATCTGTGGGTGTTCAGTACAGTGATAATGGGGGGTTGCCCTTTGTCTAACCATCCCAAACACTTAATTGAAAAGTGTGGAGATATGCCAATGTGGTTAGCACAGAGGACTACTTCATGTGCTTTAAAAAACTTAAAGCCTGAAGTGTGGCAACTTACTTTAGTGAGATTTGCATAATCATTTCGGGGATGCTTTTTTTTTTACTGCAAAACATGGCTCGATAAAAATGTGTGTAGCTTTCAGGTTTAAAAAGTTAAGTCATGGAATACATGCAAAACAAGAGAAAAGGCACACACTTTCTAATTCGTGATTGACAAGTGGATAACCTATGAAGATGTGCAGCGTCTCTCCATTTCTCTGTCAGATATCGCTCATCGCTTGTTACATCTGGTTTTGAAACACAAAGAGCCAGAGTTACTACGTGGGGGGGAAAACAGTGCATGATTGGAAGCCCCAAAGATGTGGTTAGTTCTATGGGTGATTTATAAAAGTTACAATGTTTTGGAGTCAGTCCATTACAGAATACAGAATTTAAAGGAAACAAAAAGATTTCTAAAAATGTTCAGATTAAGCCTTACGCATTTGTATTAACATTTTGTTGGATCTTTGTCATTTGACAGTCTAAACATAACATACGTTAATTTTTATTTATACATTTGTACTTACATGTCAAACATGAGTATTTTTTATATGATTTCGCAATGATAAGCTTTATTTTAAATATATATTAAATATATATTAAACGACTATGTTATTTTAATTTCAGCTGTCATTTTTCGATGACAACACTGCGCTGTCGTGCAGGCGCTATGGCGACAGTCTGTTGCTGCACATTATTTTGATGCAGGAGCTGTCAGATCCGGTATGATTTTATCCTATGGGAGACATGAAGTAATCGTATCGTACATCATGGAAGACAGTAACCCTAACAAAAGACTCAGATGCACTCAAAAGAAAAAAAGCAGCTACTTGCATTGCTTTTCGAGGGCGATCTTCATCCTGAGGGCTGCCTTGACCTTTTCTTGCTTTTTATGAAGGTCTCTCAGGTGCCGATCTTGACTAAATCTAACATGTTAATCAAACATTATTGCTGTTTCACAGGGGAAGAAAGCAACGGCTTTGCTTTCATTCATCTAAGATTTTGATTGATTGTTGCTCTGTATGATTCTTGAGAGCTGTTGAGCTAATCCCAGGCCCAGTGTTGTTAATTACCACACCTCTCGCCTCCCCCGCCTGTGATTGGCTATCTTTATCTGAGCAAGGATGCACCGTGGGGACTGTGTGTATCTGTGTGTGTGTGTGTGTGTGTATATATATATATATATATATATATATATACACCACTCTGATGGGTCTCTTTTTATCAGAGCACATAAAGATGCAAAGATTGACGATCTTTTCTTCTCCTGTGGGCTCTGCTGGTAAGGATTTGCGAGATGGAGGAAAATAAATATATACACTCTCCCTCAGTTTATGCAAAGGAGAAAAAAAAGGGAGGAAAAAGTGGAGGCAGATGGAGGTGAAGAGGAGGAGGAGGGGAAGATGAGGAGTTGAGGACGGGGGAAGCAGGTGGGGAGCGGAGGTGTTGCCGGGGTGACAAGAAGAGAAGGATGAAGTGGGACGTGCCAGTGGAGCGTCGGTAATCTGGGGCTCTGGCTGGCTGACAGTACAGTCATACACACACTTGCACACATACCCTTGCTCAATCTATGGCCTGAAGCGCACAACCAGTGCACACAGGTCTGCAGTCGGTGGCCTGTCTTCAAGGTGTTTTAGGGCCAGGGCGAGCCATGTTTTCTCCTCCTACCCTGGCACGGCCACTCAGATGGACATAATGTGGAAGATGAAGAGAGAGAGAGCGAGAGAGAGCAGCAAATAAGACAGACAGCTAGGGACACACAATCAGACAGAGAGAAAAGAGACAATGTTTGGAACTGGCAGCCTCACTTTTCTCTCTCTCGCCCTCTTTGCTTTCTTTGTGTGTGTCTTTCTCACTCGCTGCATTTCTTCCAATACTCCTACTCTCTCCCAACTCTTTCACAATCCTCTCGTCCCTCCCCGCCTTCCCTCGCTTTGAATTTTTTTTTTTTTTGTACGCAAATGTCCGCCCAAGCCAGTGTCCCAGTAAGGTGGCAGCAGCAGGGGATGAATGAGGAGATGGATGGAGGGATGGAGTGACCTAGAAGAAAACAGAGAGTCAGGGATAGAGAGCTAAAAGGAGCACGGATGGAGAATGCTGGGAAACCCTCAGGTGGGCAGTCGGAGTGGTCCCCTCACTCCTCTCCTCCGTTTGTGTGTCCTGGTCTCTGCTCGTTTTTGTCTATTGTCCATCTCCTTCCTTTCTTCCCTCTTTCTTTACAGAGTTTTCTTTGAGCATTGTTGGATTTGCTTGGATGCTTGTGGCTTTTAATCTTGATAACTTGCAGCACTGAGGGACTTTGTGGATGTGTTTGACAGTGTGTTTGTGCATCTGTTTGATTGTGGTTGGTTGTCATGAGAGTCACGTAGCTCTGCTGTCTGCCTTTGCTTGCCTCCTGTATGTTCAAAGGCTGTTGAGCTTGGTTGCTCCTTTAGGACTTGCTGCTGTTGCTGCCACTGCTGCCTCATTCATGAGAAGCTTCTTCATAAACTCTGCTTTTGTGTCCCATGTGCCCTTTTGGAGTTTTTAAGTCATTTGTAGCCAGTCAGTTGTAGTTCATTTGATTTCTATTCTTGCGTCTTCTGCTGCCATGCTGGTTTATATTTGTGGTTTTTTTGCAAAAACTTTTCTTTTGCTGCTGTTGATGCTGATTTGTATTTACTGACTCTACGAGGGCTCCTACAATCCCTTAAATAGTGAACTTGTCTGTTTCCAAGGAGATGTCAGCTTGCCAAAATAAAAGCCCTCAGTCAGTGTTGCCACTCCCTTTTCATTTTCATTTTTCTCATATTCCTTTCTCTGTCCCTCTGCTGTCTGCACATATTTAGTACTAATATGATCCAGGGAAAACTAGTTGGATGATGCAACGGGACAGCTGGGCCAGCAAGACCAGTTATTCTTCACAATTATACCACTCTAATGACCTTAGTGACAGCATGTGCGAGAATTTGTCGGGTGAGAGCATCAATGATACTGTGAAGCAACTACAACTTCTCTTTAGATATTTCTTGATGACGACTTCAGCTGAAGAGGATTGTGGTGAGATGCTAACATGGCACCTTCGCCCTCCAAAGCAGGGATATGACAGTAATGAGGGTGTGGGGTCTGTGTGTGTTTTTGTGTATTGGAGTTCTCATTAGCCCACTGGGTTTTAGTCAATAGAGGCCAGCTCCTCTCCTCCCTTTTTTGTCTCTTCCTGACAGCACACTATAGCACAAATTGGGATATGTTTGCAGTGTGTATATCTTTCAGGTGTGCGTGTACTGGTGTGTATGCAACCTGGTCAGTAATCCCCGATTTACAAGATGGCCTTCTGTTTCCCTTTTTTTTATTGTTGCTTTACAAGAAGGCTCCTTCTCCCTGTTAATTAGTCAGCTGAACCCCAAGAGTTTAAACCATTATTTATTCATCATGCCCTTAGTTCAATCTCATCACTTAATAGCGAGTTAATGTGTGTCTGTACGCGTGCTTATGCGTGCATTTAGGATCAATGCCAGAAGGATGCAGGGTTCACAGAGTCAAACCGTCTAGTACACAAACACATACACACATCTTTGCAGAGATTAAAACGCAGCAAACTCTTCCTGAATAAGCGACTTCCTTCTTCTACGTCTTCTAAAAATGCCTACAGTCTGTTGTCTTCATAAAATGAGTTTTTAAAGGATTCGAGACAGCTAGACAATAGGCGGTGGGAGATTAAAAGTGGGCAGCTGACATTTGTGTGTGCTGGGATTGCTGTGTGGAAGATCTATGTTATGTGAAGGATCATAGATAGTATGTGGGTGTGTGTGTGTGTGAGGAGGGAAAGAGTAAGCTTGTTTGGCATTTTAACATGTTTTATTTAATCTGTTATGTGCTACTCATCGTAAATCAAATGACAACTTGTCCTGACATTCGACACATGATAATCCGAAATATTTTAAAAAAAAAACAAGTAATACAGTACCTTGCACTTTTTTGTAATTTCAAAAATATCACGATGGTACTGTTTCTTGTAAATTGTATGGTTTACAACAAAATGTCATTCTGGTTTATTTTCTATTATACACTATGTAACACTTGTTCTCTGAGTTATTTTCCTTACAGTGTTTTTGCATTTTAAAAAGCCGGGTTGATTAATGTTTGTTCATTTTTATTGTAAATATACTCTCTGGTTATAAACCTTGTCGAATCAGCTTTTTGGCTACAGTGGAATTTGTTTTAGAATCAACCTGATCTCTTTCCAAAAGACAGACTGTGAGACAGAGTTCCCATTTATAGGGTGTTAACCTGTGTGAATATTGATTACAGCACAAGTCTTTTCTAAATCTTTTTCATGCATTTGTCTTATATTGTGGACTCTCTGAGGAGCAAGATATGATGCTCTTTGATGACAGAAAATTGCTTAACAAAGTGTTTGTGGGGGTTTTAGTGGTGAAAAGCAGCAAATCCTCACATTGCAGCACCAGAGACCAGCAAAAATTGTCCTTGATGAAGGGCATTGACAGTTAATCATTCGATGCATTTTGACAGTTTTTTTTTCCTTTGTTTTGTTTTTTACAACTAGTATTTCACTACACCGAGTTATTGCTCCTGTTAGTTAGGATTCACTTTAAAAAATGCAGCTTTGCTTTGCCTTTATTCTCCAGGCACAGTTGAAACAGCACTTGAAACTCTGGAAGCGCACTGTTTGTCACTACCATGGAAAAAAGGAGAGAGATGTAAGGGTAAAATTGTTTGTGAAGAGACAGGAGAAAGGAGATGATGAAGGGCTGCGGCAGCATTTTTGAGAGCCCCATCTTACCCTCAAAGTGATATTTCTTTTTGATACATTTTCTTCCTCCTTTTCAGTCACATTGACACGACATGAACAGTCGACCTCTGGCAGCAGCTCTCTGTGGAGATGTGTTCTCACCACAAGTGTCCAGGTTATATTTAGAATATCAGCAATGGCAGATTTTCTGAAATATAAAAGCGTTTAACCTCCTCTTTCCACACTTGGAAACATATGCATGATAATGCAAGAATTTCTAGGCATTAGTTGTCACACTGCAAAATCACATAAAGACCATCGTCATGGCTAAATTATGATGTAACATCACAAACCTACAGTGAAGTGTGGAGTTACGGTTGGTCACAGGGCAATTTTAGTTATTTGGTGTGTTTGCTTATGGCCAAAAAGAAACTAAGAGTGAGTCGAAACATCTACATTTCTATCTTTTTCTATTTGGAAAACCTCGTGTCCATGAACCCATACAATCAAGGATTTTCGCTATAAGCTGTTAAGCATTATAACACAATTATAGCACATACAAGGACAAATGTCTAAATCTTACTGCCTTGTATATGAGACACTTCAAAGCCAGACCAGCCTCTCTTTAACAGGGAATTATGACAATCTAGATTAATTGTTAATCCTAATATGATAGTCTGCATAATGAAAACTAGGAAGGACTTTCATCCTTGAAATGATAGCAAATCACACTAATCCCTAAATGTTCTCAAAGTAACAACAACATACTCTGACTACATTACATAATTAACAATCCAACACAATGGGCAGCACATTGAACACATTTTATAAGTGGTCAGAAACTTGTAAATAACTCCTGAAAGAATAAAGTTATGTTGAAACCAAGCACACCATTGTTTTTCTTGTGACATTACCAATAAGTTTGATGTGTCACATGGCCCTCTTCCTATTGAAAAAACAAAAGTTGTATCCAGGATGGCCGACTTCAAATGGCCACCATGGTCACCACCCATCTTGAGGAGTTTGCCCCCTCACATATACTAATGTGCCACAAACAGGACTTTAATATCACCAACCATTCCCATGTTATTACGGTGTATCCATATAAATGGCCCACCCTGTTCTTCTAGACCAGTTAATCTGAAGTAACATGTAAATGTAACCAAAAATAACCTTCTTAAAGATATTGCGTTTGTACTCATTTATAAATCCAGTATTTGTCAAACAAGATTATTTTTCATTTACTCCACAAAGAAAAATTGCCATCTCTCTCTGTTTGTCTGCCAGCAGGAACGTTAGAAAGTTTGCAGAAAGGTACAGCATCGGCAGAGGAAGACCCCATTAGTTTTCCAAGCCCCTGAGCATCCTGTTAGCTGCATCTTAAATGCTATACCACCACCAGTGGTCAAAAAAATATGATGGATGTACATTTTTAACCATTTTCAGACCTGAGATACTGGTGGATTGCTTGGCTCCAGCTAGGAGACAAAATGACCGTATGACATGAATTTTTAATATCCATTAAAAATAAAAACACCCAAAAGTTATCAAATAGATTATTTCTTTCCATCACATCCAATCAAAATTTACTGCAAAGCTGTGAAAAACATGCTGACATGTGGTCATATGTCAGCATTGCTTTTTGTCTCTTAAGTTAACTTGTTATATTGACCCTTGGGACCCTTTTTTGAGAAAACACAGTTTGTGGCACTGGACCACTGAAAGTGTTGCAATAAGAAAGTTTTTTATAATTTTCTATTATCCTATTAGCTCTGAGAGTATGATGACATTTATGATGAAATCTTCAGTGAATGTCAGCATATATGCAAAGTGACCTTTGGCCTTGGCACAAAGGTCTTTTTTTTGACCATCTACTGTTCCATAAATCCTATACTTATTCAGGATTGCACTGCACGTGTGAAAACAGTTTTAATCTATTTTTTTATGACTTAGAAAGCAGTTTGTTTTCTAATGGTTCCAGGTCATGATTGAAGCATGGCTCTGGGCCTTCTTCATTCATTCCCTGGGCTCTGCCGCAGCTTTATGTCCTGTTGACCAGCCACAGTGTAGCAATGCCAATGGTGGATCTGGGCTGAGAATCAGGAAGACTAGATTTTTGGAGGTTGAAACTATTTGTGTCGTGGGCAGGAGATGGTTTCGGTGTTGGGGGGTGGGGGAGACCATGAAAGCAGTGCTGTAGCCAGAGGCGCCATCTACAGACAGAAAAAAATGGAACATTTGTACACACATGCTTCAAATGGCTTCAGGGTGAGAGCAACAGCAGGTCAAAAGCAGAATATAACTAGATGTCAGATGGAGATGAGAGTGCTTAGTTTTCTTTCTTCATATAATTAAAGCCAGTGTTGCATTTTTTTGACTGTAGGGAAGATGTGCATATAAGAGCAGAGCGAGGCCGAAAGAGACAAAGAAGTTGGAGAACATGCCACGAGTGACTGACAAGCTTTTAAGCTGGAACTAGAAATATCTCAAAAGCATCTAGCGAAGCATAAAGAGCTCCACAGTCTCAAGTTGGAGGAAAAAGACAAAATATGGCCAAAAAGAAGCAGGGATAGCAAGAGAGAATGGAGGAAGGCTCTATGTTTGAAAAACTGAAGTTAAAACCTGTCACATCAAAAACAAAAGTGCTCTTTATGGCATCAAACGAATCAGGGTCTTTTTAGTGTGTATGCCAAAACCATATGAGCAGGAGACTGTGAAGCCTTTCTGTTTTGGATCAGATTACAAGTTGGTAAAATCCCCTGATTTGTTAAATTCAGTGACCAATAAATCCTGCACTAAATCTTTCAATCACGCTCTCTTCATGTGTTTATCTTCCACATTTTTGCTAAGGAAATATGCAGGTGATGTATACAAACACTAATTCATTGACATGTAGGAGTTATGAGGACTAACTGAAGATGACAGCCTCTACTTAGATGTACCAATTTGTGAATACACTTCACTGAAGTCAACTAATTGATTGCAAAATGCAGTATTTTGCAGGAGCAACGATGGTTATTCACCGAGTTGATATTTGCTGGATGGTAAGGTGGAAGCAAGATATTTCAGGTGTTTTTTGAACATTAACCTCCTAAGACCCAAACTCTTCCATAACATTCATTTTAAATTTCTCTTTGATATTTGGGCTGATTGGCACCTGATGAATGTAAAAACAAAGAATTACCAGATTTTTTTCTTTTTTTCTTTTTTTTTCCTAATTTTTGTTTCTGAGAAAAATGAGATCCACATATAAGGATATTTGTTTAAAATTTCAATAGAACAGTGGCAGTATAATGTCCTCGTAAGTGGATATCAGGCCCTTGTAGAGCAAAATGTAGTATTTTGGTGTCGACAACCCAAAATGTGATGTCCACATATAGGGACGCCAAGTTCTTTTTTCTGTCTTTGCAGCTATGGTATAACATGGGTCTGAAGAAACTAGGGAGCCAATGATATCAATACCTTAATTCAGCTGCTGTTAAGCCGTATTCCTCCTTCTAAGGGAGATAATGGGGATGATTCTTAGATTTAATACAATATTAGGGTTGGTGTAAAGATTTTTTTCCTAACTTTGTAAAGTAAAATGCAAGAAGTCTGTAACACTTTATAATATATCCCATGCCCAAGTGCATAAATCACCTTTGATTTTCTTTTAAATTACAATGCAATTGTACTTAATGGTAGATACACTATAATAGGGTGTAACAAGTCAGGCTTTTACAGGAGACTATGTAAGTCATTGGTAAGTAAGTAATGCTTAAAAACTAATGCATGAGTAACTTTAATTATTGCATAACTTCATTCAGTCAACTTCATAATATGGCCTCCCCCCAAAAAGTACAGCGTAGTTACGATGTAAGATGGGAAAATATTATTGATTATCATAAAAGTGCACACTACTTAAAAAAAACTACTTAGTTATGTAGTGCTTAAATTAATGTACTGTTTAGTAATTTCTTTGTTTCCTGTAAAAACCTGACTTGTTGCTGCCATATTCTAGTTGTTCTACCTTTAAATATTTGTGGTAATATGTAATATAATCAATATAATCAAATAAAATCTACTGAAATTCCATTTAATTACAGGGGATTTACACCCCTAGTTATGGGTTGTACTATAAAGTGTTGCTAATACTTTCACAATAAATAAAAATAAAAATGCGGTTTTCATTTATTTGCACTTGTTTCAGTGTTGTACTCACTGTTATACTATACGATGGGGTGATGAGGGTATGGCTTGGGTAGGAAAGACTTTTCATGTGAGTTGCTGACTGATGAAATACTGTGCTTTGTTGTGGGAGATCCGTCTGTTTGTCTCTCTGTCCATCTTCTGGGAGTTCTCTGGTGAGATGAATGTCTTCTTGTCAAATTGTAGACTCCCTCCTGTCAAACACACACTCCCAATCCTATTTATAACCAGACACTCACTCAAAAATGCTAATGAGTCTCTGGGTAACAAATGGATTTGGACGTTTCACAACCTGGATTCTGCTCTCTGCTCTTTCCCCACTGCCTTTCTGGCCCCCGACTCTAACGGTTGATTTTTTTTTGTTTCTTTTTTTTCTGTCTTGTTCGGTGCACACCTCATTTCAGCCCACTTCTCCACTCTCTTTCTTCACTTTTCAGCTGTTTTTCAACGCTTACCTGAAAACCATCAATTACTCCTCTCTTCACTGCCCTCTTACTGCCGGCCTCTATATTCCCATTTTTCTTTTTTTGCTCTCTAAGTTTCATCTACCTCAATACTTAGGTTCTCTTCCTGTCTATCTGTAGCAACCATTGTCTCTCTGTCAATCTCCATCTCTATTTCTCTGTCTCCCAGCTCGTTGTGAGTCAGTGCTAGTTCTTACTGGATCAGCCATGTGCGGCTCTGCCAAGTGCTCTGGTGCTGTGGGGCAGAACATTTAACAATTGTCAGATTCAAGCTTCATTCAGCTAGCAGGTGGCAGGAAGAAAAGATTGGAACAATCGCTAAAATAGAGACATTTTTGATGTCTTTTTTTAATATTAAATACTTCTGTATTCTCCCTTAAAGACCTAGGATCCCAAAAGAGGCCTGCTTTAGTTTTAAAACTGTGATACCCTGCCTATTTATGTGTGTCCAGAGAGGCAGCTTCTCTGTGGGTGTGATTGGCAGCATGAGGCCTTAAGATTGAAGGAAAAACATTCAGTCAGATTGGCCTTGGGACTCATCATAACTGACATTTAACTTGAGTAAATGTTACTTGGTGCTCTTGAGTTTTAGGGAGTAGGTGTTTTTGGCATGCCTGTACCAAGCCCTGCAGCTATTAGTCCCATGATATAATACAATAAGTGACTAAAAGTATACTATAGGGAGCACTGTAGCATTCAGAGCTTTTACATGGTATAATATGGAATCAAAAGGTTTCCTGTAAATTTAAATTAGTGGAAACTAAATGTTAAATGTACATCCCAATAAGCTATCTAAAGTCAAAAAAAGCAAACTAACCAAAAAGCAACAGAACACATTTGATGTTCTCTCTCCTTTGGTTTGATTGATTTTGACTGCTGCAGTTAAAGTGTTTTGAAGTGGTGGCAGCAACATTGGCTAATCCTCGTCTTGCTGCAGTAAGCCATTTGGGAGTGAGCTGAGACACTGAGGTTAGCCTGGAAGGGCACAGTAAACTTTACTGCTCTATTTCTAAGTTTCATCAACTAAAATTGCTATTCACCACAATAAAAAAGAAAGAAAGAAAGAAAGAAAACTCAAACTCAGAAAGTGACATCATTTATTGGTTTTTGAGGTTCATTTTTACCGCTTTAAGACCTTTAACACAAGAATTGCAAAAGCCTTGTGATTTTGATGATTTTGGCTTATACTCATGAAAAATGGAAATCCAGTATCTTGTTCTTTCAATAGTAATTTACTCAAATGAAATATTCTACAGTATAAATAGTGTGTATTTCACAGTCTAGTTCAGCTCATAAAGCTGTAATCATGGAGAAGACTGCTGACTTGATAGCTGTCCAGATAACAACCATTGACACGCTCCATAATCACTGTAAGCCACAGAAGGTCATTGCTGAAAAAGCTGGATGTTCGCAGAGCCAGCATGCAGACGTCTTCAGGAAAGGTGCTACAACTGTTGCATTCTTTATTAAGTCCCTCCTGAATCAGAGACAACATCAGAAGCATCTTCACTGTGCTAAGGAGAAAAGGGACTGGACTGTTGCTCAGTTGTTCAAAGTCCTCTTTTCAGATGAAAGTACATTTTACATTACATTTTGAAATCAAGGTCCTAGAGTCTGGATGAAGAGTGGAGAGGCACAGAAACCAAGGTGTTTGAAGTCCAGAGTGAATTTTCAACAGTCTGTGATGATTTGGGGTGCCATGTCATCTACTGGTGTTCGTGCTGGTTGGTCCACTCAAAGCCAGTGCAGCTGTCTACTAATGTCCGATTGATTTTAGACATTATAACCAATATTGGCTATGTGCTTATCTATCAGTATCTGCATTTGCAATCCTGATAAATGACATTTAAAAGGGTAAAAGACAGATGGGAGAAACCCTTCAACCATGTTATTATTGCTGATATTAAATAAATTGTCCACCAGAGGGCACTCCATAATTTCCTTGTTGGCAACACAGATGTTTGGGAACGCCAGAAACACAAGTATAATCTGGCAGAGCCTAATTAAGTAAATAGGTAAATACTACGCTTAACAGATGTTAGGGAAATCTGTTTAATATTTCGTGTACCTAAAGAAACAAATATCAGCTGCTATATCAGAATGTTGGATTTTTAAATCCAATATTCACCAAATATTGATATCAGAATCCTACAGTGTTTGGAATATACTGTCTACCAGGACTATGCTTCATGCTTCCATTTGCCTACATCTTCGAACTTTCCACAGTGCCAAAACTACTAGTTTGCTCACTATGTTATTGGTGTGTTTGCTTGGCTAGCTAACTCACCTGACATGAATCAGGAAAGAATCTGTGGTCTGTCATCAGAAGAAGATGAGGAACACCTGAACCAAAAGTGCAGACGACCTGAAAGCTGCCATTTGTGGTAAAGGAACGCCAACAAAGTATTGAGTTTATAAATGCATGTACTTTTAAGAAGTTGGATTATTCTGTATTATATTTCTTGGTTGATCTTAGGAAACTTTCAAATAATCTGAGACACGTGACTTCTAATTTATATGAGCTATAAGCCATAAAAAGCCTTTGAAAAAGTTAAGAAATATTTGCTTAATTATGAAAATGTTTTATTAAATGTTTCCTCTTAGACTCGTATGGATACAACACACAGTTGACTGCTGAATGCTAACTAAGTTATTAAAACACTAAAAATTTTTCAAACCAAAACCATAGCACATGCATCTGAATGTGCTGTACCACATAATAATTCATATTATTTGTCAGGTAATGCCACTTAAATGCTAAAAATAAAATCTAAACTAGTGAGATAAAGAAACAGAATCACACCTGCAGTTGTTGTGAAGGGAGGAACGATCTCAAATCAGAACTCTTCAGGGGGTTTTTGTGCCAGACCATAAACGTGCTTTTTAATGGTCATTTTAACGTGAGAGTCTGTTGGGATTGACTCTCGTTTGGATCCACCCTCAAGTGTCCATTTGAGGAACTGCCGGTCTTGGCATCTCTGCATACCCGGAGGCTTCTGCTTGATTTCGCACATTAATTTTGTTTCAATTGGTCCAAGCTTGACCTAAAGTGGGTACCTCTTCTCTGTGGGTGGAACGGTGTTGGATTCATATTGATTGCTGTTTATAGCACCGGGCTTGTCGGGGGGTTGTCTCTGTTGTTTTTGTTGTTGCATTGGGCGCTGTGTTGTGTTGGCAGCGACAGCTTGTTAACGTCTAACTCGTCATCTCCTCCTCCTCTTTCGTGCCAACTGGCTGCTCTTCCCCGCTCACCTACAGTACATCACAACAGAACCCCACGCATCCATCTGTAAAACTGCCCCACCCCATTCATCTTTTTGCACGCCAACCCAAATGAAAGACATAGAGACATGCAGTAGAAACGCGAGATAAAGGAGGAAAGAGACATCTTTAAGAGGCATGACGATCACAGGGCACATGATAAATGAATAGGGAAAACAGACAAGTAGCATAGATTGTTGCAGAGTTTTGTCTCCACTAATGTGATGCCTAGAAGGACAATTGTTCAAGCGCAAGAGAAGATGAATGAGAAAGATGCAAAATTTTATTTAGTTAAGACAAGGTAACTCAATCTTGCTGTACTTCAAAAGCGATCGGAAAGCACAGCGACATGAAATAATGGTGCATTATCTAGAGAATGCAGCATCCCACTATTAAAGCATAATACTGTAAGTTACATTGAACAGAAGTAATACCAGCTACAGAGGATCCACTTATTTACTAGATGAAATGTCTTTCAGATGCCCTCTAAGCAAGCTGCTCTGCTTCTCTGTGGATTATTGGAGCAAAAAACACTTGAAATCAGGTCATGCCTTTTTTTCCTCATGAAAAGAAAAAGAAATTCTGGAAAATAGTCTCTAATGTACAGCAAAAAAAATAAAGATAAAATTCACTAAAACCATGCTTTTTAAAGTTTTTATAATTCCCTAAACAGAAGCATCATCAGTACTGACAGACGGTATGATCATACCATATAATATAAAGAACAGTAACATTTAAAAATTGATTTTATCCTCACCTGTGTAAAAGCTTGCACAGTGATGGGGAAACTGTTTTTTTAAGTAGTGAACTTAAAAATAAATGTACGCCTGGGGATCTTTGAGTTTTAGTTTATCCTTCACGTACACTGTACAGTGAAGTCATTTCATTACATCGACAAATCCTGCCATAAACACAAAATGGCAAAGATTTTATTGACCATAATTCCCAGTTATACTGTGACAGTGTCTCTAATATACTTTATATTTTCTGTGCTTGGCTTTTGACACTACCGAGGGACACATACTGAAGTAAATGGTAAAGTTCAGCCTGCCAGGTTGAATTTGTTGTTTTGACCTTTGTGATGAAGACAAAGAGACAGACAACGGAGATATGGAGGAGCAGGTGGAGCTGCTGTTTTGGAGTGTTTAGTCGAGCTTCTCCGCTATCCACATTGTGATGCCCTCTGGGGACTGGTTAAAAATAAGCAATTACTCTGACACCCCACTAGAGACTGCTGTGTGCCGTTCATCTCCCCCCCCCTCTACTACTGGGATCACAGCAGTCATGACAAAGCCCGGCTAAATAAGCTGAAATCCTAGATATGGGAATTCCTTTCTGATCTGTGTCACAGTTTTCGCTTGACTTCAAATGAACATGGCGTCTTTGTGTTTGTGATACTTTTTCAGCATGCGCGTTTTCTGATCCGACTGTCCTAATAGATGAGGGGTTTTGTTAACACAAAAGCAGACGACTTGAAAATGTGATTTGAAGATGAAAGAGGCGTGTTTAATTTTTTTCTTTTTCTTTAACTTAGCCCTTTAAAAGCCGTTTCCTACCAGACATCTGGAGCAAAACCCACCTCCTACCTCCTATCTTCTGATTTTCTATTTGTCTTCTCTCTGATCCAGTTGACAGAGAGCAGTTTGTACTGTGACACATGATGATCCGTATCATAACACAGATTCATGTGCCATGTTGTCTCAGCAACTTGTAATCTCCGCTACCCTGCTTGTGCCACATCTGTCGCTAGCTACGTCTCACACCATAATGCTTGTGCAACCTTTAACCATATGCTTGTTGGACAAATGTGTGTGTGTGCGCGCGTGTGTTTGGGGGTTAGCTAACTGCTGACGGCTTTGCAGAACAGCTGACCTGTTGCCAAGGTAACCGATCTGCAGTGACAGTCGCTGTCAAACTCATAGCGGCTAAGTACTGGTTGTTTTGATTGATCCTTTATATTTCTTTTCCAGTTTCTTGTAGGTAAGTTTTGTGTGTGTTTTGTTCCTCCAATTAAAAAAAATTCTGGCAGCGGCATTCCAATTAAACTGTCAGGATAATTCCCATCAGAGAGGAAAATTGCTTCTGTTTATTGTCACAATTTGAAGGAAATCAGCAATTCTGTGACTGTGACTGCATGCCTGCCCCTCCAGGTAGAAGACATGAAAAGCTAATTGTAGCTTCTATCTAGGAGCCAGAAAACACTTTAGCAGAGACAAAGATGACTGTGGTAAAGGTCTAGCTTATCCTTAGGCTGTTAGGGCCTCATCATTGATCCTTTTGGCTTCACATGGTGCCAACACGATGCCCTACAGCTTCTTGTTCCCATAAGAGTGCCTAACAATTTCATTAGACCACCTGTCTTAAATAAACAAGAAATAACAAAACCTGTTATACACTGTTATTTATTAGGCAATAACAAAATATTAATATTTTTACAACCAAATTTAAGACAAAGGACTTATTTGAGCAAATCTGCATTAAAAAACGCCACTGTATCAGAAAGTACCCTATGTTTTCATGTGTGCCGTTTGAGAAAAATGAAGAATAGCAAATAGATTTGTTATCAAGTTGAGCACATTGACATTTACAAATGATAATGTTGCCGATTGAAAGGCAGCAAGGCATGCATTTGTTTCGGTGCCAATTCACATTTTTCTCAGTTTCACTGTACTCACATTTAATCCTGTTTGATTTGTGGAGCTGAATGCTTTAACTCCCCCCCCCCCCCCCCCCCCCCTCAATTTTCAGGCATCTCTCTATTGCTCTTTCTACATCTCTTCATGCCATTTAATCAGCTGATGTAAGTAATGAATGAATTCCAGTACATAATGTAATCCACCACTTTGATTGATGACCCATGGTCAGAGCCTAACTAATCTGACAACAGATGTGTTCCTGTGGGAGATTGCTCGTTAGGTTAGCCTGTTGGCTCTGTCTGGAATGAAAATGCTAATACTACAAGAGGCTTGGCAGCAGGTCTGTTGGGAGGGGTGACGGCAACTACATGTCAGAACCGGCTCAGTAATCCTGCCCTATAAAAATAAGTAACCTTACCAGAGCTGTGGTGACAAGATTTAGTGTAAATTACACATCATTACATGATCATTTGGAAAACTTAGACACACAGCCTCAGCTTTGCAAATTAGGTTTTGGCTTTCATTCCAGTAAATTGATATTAGAATAGGCATAATCTTATTAATGATGTTATTTTGGGGCCGACTGTTTAATTAGATACAATAACAAGAAGAAACAGTAGTAAGTGCTTGCAGTTACCCTGCTTGCCTATGCAGTGCTGTGTTTCTTTAGCAGTGGAATGCGTCATTTGTTAGCGTTTATTCAGTGTAAATAAATTAATAAGGGTTGTAGCTGTGTGGAGAGGGTACACTCCATGAGGTTTCTGGGCGTGCAGATATCTGATGACCTCTCCTGGACTGCAAATACTACAGCGGTGGTTAAAAAGGCCCAGCAGCGTCTCCACTTTCTGAGAGTGCTCAGGAGGAACAACCTGGAGGAGAGGCTGCTGGTGACATTTTACAGAGCCACCATAGAGAGCATCCTAACGTATGGCATAACAACATGGTATGCAGGGTGCTCAGCTGCAGACAGGAAAGTACTGCAGAAGGTCATCAACACAGCCCAGAAGATCACTGGCTGCTCTCTGCCCAGCCTGGAGGTCACTGCAAACTCTCGGTACCTCAGCAGAGCTGGCAATATCATCAAGGACCACTCTCACCCCAGCAACCAACTGTTTGAACTATTACCGTCAGGCCGACGGTACAGGTCACATAAAACCAGGACAAACAGATTCAGGGATAGCTTCTTTCCCAGAGCTATCACCGTAGTAAATAAGCACAAAAACAATTGAACCTATTCCATACCGTCACTGTCATTATATTATGCTGCTATTCATACTGTCATTATATTAATGCTGCTATCCTGTATATATTGTACATACTATTGTTTGAGTACTTACGATTGTTTTTTTTGTACTTTTTATATTTTACATTTATATTTATTATTGAAACTTGCACCAAGGGAGTGGCACTCCAATTTCGTTGTACTCTGTACAATGACAATAAAGGCTATTCTATTCTATTCTATTCTATTCTATTCTATTCTATTCTAGTCAACTGTAAGTCATTAAAAGATCACACTCATTGTTACTGGAGAAGGTATATTAGCTCTATTCAAACAATATCATGGGTAAATTCCTTTGTCTTTGTCACCTCAGCATGCATTTTCTTTGTTACCTTTTAAGAGCTTTCAACAATCTGGTAATTTATTTAATTTAATATTATTCATCCTGTCTGATCACTGCAGAGAAGAAGAATGATTTCTCGCCCGAGGAAAGAATACCCTCAACACTTCCATCATGTACAAGCATTTTTATGTTAGTCGTCTTTTATTTCACAACTCTTTTCATTGTGTACCTGCTGGTTTTACCCAAAGGAGCATTTTAGAAGTTGAAAGCTGGTTCTTGCGGTATCTTTGAAGAGCCATTCCACATCTCTCACTTTTACCGAGATTCAGTTTGACACCTCGGGTGTCTTACCGAGACTGTTGACATACCTGCAGATGGATGTTTTGAAATCAGCCTGATGCTGCCAGCCTGTGGAGCAAAGAAACAGGAAAGCACGCTGACCTGTCCAAAGCAAACTTAATGAACCATCAGTCTGTACTATAACAAGAAATTCACTTCTTCTGCTTGAATCTATTTCTAAAAATGTATGTGCTTCTAACACTACTTCCTATAATTGTGCTTGTGGGTGGCCCTCAGAGATTACAAAGGTGTATTTACATAAGAGTGCACGCCAGTGAATCCAGCATTCCCCTCCTATATTGCCACGAAGGAGGGGAAAAATACATCAAAATTGATGCAGCAGAACGCTACCTATCGTGCAACTAGACCACCAACAGCTTACATAGCCTTTCTAGCTTCTCAGCCTCAGATTTTTTTAAGTTATAGGGTTTAGACCCCTCTGTGTTTTTCAGTGGTACTCCCACAAACATTTGAAAAGACTTTTACGAGTAATATGGGTGGCGCTCTCCTTTAACGCTGGGATAATAGATTTTTTTGGCCGCTGGCAGCAGGGAGAGAAGCTGACAGAACTACCACTCAGACATTACATTATTTTTACATCCAGGATGCCAGGAGAATATGAAAGTTGAGATCAGAGGAAAATGATGTGCAATATAAAATAGGAGCTCTGTAGAGCAGTAGGGTTGGGTGGTCATTCTTAGTTATTACACCAGTTATTTGCTTCATTATTATATATACCATGATTATAGTGGTCTTTATGTATGTTTTAATAGCTTTTTACAGTCCGCATTGTCTAAAGTAGGAGCATAATACGGGAACACATAGAAGCACAGCTGTAAAAAGCTTTATAGCTCTCTTAGTACTGCTCTCATCCCGTCTTGCCCCCTCTGTCATTATAACCCTGCTCATCTTATGAATATGTAAACATTCAGGTTATCAACACAGATAGCGAAGGCTTCTTAAATCTTCCTTTTATAACCTCAGATTTTCATTGCTGCCTCAGCTACTCGACCAGATTTCACATCATCAGTCATGTTATAGTTAGGGTGTGCTGCATTATAAACTCTAGCAAGCATCTGGATATGTGGATATGTGACTGTGTGTGTGCAGGTGTGTCCTGCTGTTAATAAAACAGGGCCTGTGGGGCAGATAATGACCCATTAGACCTAACCAATTTAAGATAGAGTTATTGTCAGCCATTATGGTGCTTCCTTTGTTATCTGCGACCTCTAGCAACGTTTCACTTCCCGCTTTCTAATTTTTAACTATGGCTCCCCCTGTCCTTCAGACATGGTTGTGCAATGCAGCAGCTTGAATGCTTTTAGTGGGAGCACCTCTTTTTTTCAAGCGGTTCATGTGTGTTCTTAGAGAGTTTTATTTATTGATATGAGAGCAAGATAAGAGGACAGCTGGCAGATCCTGATTGGATGAGTGTTGTCATCCATTTGCCTTTGCCAGAGTTGGCCTGTTTGCAAGATAAACAGTCATGTTGAAACCCTCAGGAAAACTTTGGATTTTGCCTCTGTCCCCTTTCTCTCTCCCGAAATAGTTTGTTTCTCTACAATCACATTAACTTTTATAAAGCTCCATCCTTTATGTTTTTGTTTGGTGGTTTGGTGTTCAGTTTTACTTTTTTCAAGGCGTGATTTATTATGCCACTATATCTCGAGGTTTTTCATTTCCATCTTTATTTCCTTCCATGTTCTTAGCTGCTTATCCAGTTCAGGGTCGCAGGAGGAGTGGAGCCTATCCCAGATGCCATAGGGTGAAAGATTACCAGTCCATCACAGGGCTAATATAAAGAAACAGACAACATTTCATGCTCGCTGCTGCACCTGAAGCCAATTTAGGCACACGGAGTGGATCTAATTTGAGGACCTTTCTTTGGACTCCACTTGAATCAGTGCATGCAATAAGAAAACACGCCAAATCCCCAGAAAAAGGCCTGAGGGGACCAGTGGGTTCAAACCTAGAACCTGGTTTCTTAAAGTTGAGACATTTTGGCTTTTATTGTGATAGAACAGCAAAGAGAAGAATGTGAGAAAGACCAGGGGAAGACTTGCAGTGACTGTCTTTGAGGCCGATTCACACCCAGGCAACTGCATTATAGCCTTTTAGCATTTGGGTCACCTGCTACTAGTCGGTAAACTAAATTGGCACCCAGTTATGAATTTAAGAAAAGGAAAATGCAGCCGTGGAAAATAACTGATTGTTTTAAATCCTTAAAAGGAAATTCAGTATTCCGCATGCAGTGACGTCCATTGTTTCAAAGTTCAGTGTGCTGCATTCGTCTAATGAAAACAAGAAAAAACAGTTGGATAAGGCCACAGGCGATGCTGTTTTTTTATGCTTTGTTTTGTTGCTCCTTTCATTACTTGACTCAAAGGCTCAGCAGTGTATTGCATCATGCTATTTTAGAGGGACAAGGCAAAAACTCCATTTGGTATTTAACTGTTCAGGTGCCACTTAGAGAGTGTAGTAAGCGAGAGAAAAGTGTATACAGGACCTTTTCTACCAAACCAGATGTGGTCCACACAATTCCTGTTGTTTGCTCTCTGCATACAGTAGAGTCAGGTCATTGTGGTTATACATTAACACTCCTCCTTAAATCAGTAGAAAAGAAAATAGACCTGGATTTTAGCGTTTCAACTGGAGTCCACATTCCTGATGTCTGAAGAAACTTACCTGAACCATTTACTCCTCTGTTACTGAAACTGTACTCTGATCTCCATGTGGGCAGGATCAGTCAGGAAGACACATTTGCAACAGCGATCAATGAGGAATCTTATTAGCTATAATAATGCATCATCATTTACAGGATGGACCCATGCAGATACTTTAAAAGGTGGTCTGCAGATTTCTACACCATCTACCAGTTTGTGCCAAGCTCTGCTATGTGTGTGCAGCTGATTGTGCCCAGTGTTTATACACTGTATATGTGGCAACGGGCCAATCTCATTATATCGCCCTGCCAGAGGTTGTATTGTCAGCAGCAGCTTGTTTAAGATGTTATGATGACTCGGGCATCTCTGTCATTCATACTGAGAGTGTACAATGTCCTCTTTGGGTTTTTTTATTGTTGTTTTTTTCTAGCGTTCTACTCGAGATGTAATGTGTCTCTAAACCCAGACTATCAGTTGTCACCATAATATTATCAATTTCATTTCACTGTTAGTTTTTATATGTATCTCTATCTCCTCTCCGGTGGTTTGGACCCTTCGAAGGTTACTGAGCGTGGCACATTCAGTGAAGAGGCGGCCTCATACTGCTGTGACTAAAATGGTTGTAGGATTTCATTTGCTTCATTTGGCAGCAGTGCAGCCGGGGGATTTTTATAACAAGTTCAATCACAGTCCGTGTTGACTGGACTCATTGGTATAGGGTTGCTATTTACTCCTTAATTTACAGATTTGATTCACTGGAATTAAAATATGTAATTTTCTAATCGCACTCTGGTTTGATAAGAAGTAGAAAATCTTTTCCCAAAGTGTCTCTTTATGGCCTATAAGGATAAGTTTAAGGATCGTTTTGGTGATGTACACACTTTAAATCAAACTTTGTAACTGCAACCAGACATACTGTGTGGTGGATTTACTTAAAATTGTTGTTTGGCTGTTGTAAATGAGCTAAAACACTGTTGAGATTCGAGGTTAGGTTGCAGCTCTTTGAAGTATCTCTCGCCAAACGTATTTTTCATCAGCTCTCTCTTAACTCTAACACGCCTGCCTGTCTCCATCTGGCAACTTATTGTAGAGCTCCCCAGTGAGGTAAATGTAGCAGCACTGATGTAATGTAGTGTGTTTGGAGTGTCTTCCTCACACCCAGTGGCAATACCATGCTGCCTGACCGGGTTCGACAACAGGCTGTAATTAAGAGGCTTTCTCACCTGCTGCTGGACTGCTGTTATTTTTGAAAGAAAAAAAAAAGACAGCCAGCTTTTACCAGAACGATAAGTGAAACAAAGATATGCAATACGCTAGCTACCACCACCTGTTTCTCCCCAGGTCTCTCCTCCCCTTCCAGAATGTCTTTGTCACACTTATATTCCATCTCTCGCATTCATCCTCCAGTTGAGTACACACACATTTGTCGTTTGCAGCCACAGACGGCCCCGGAGATGTTTCAGAGGAGCCGTAGCGTGCTCTAATTGCTCGATTGTGTGCCTTTGTGTATTAACAGGTGTTTTGCTGGATCCACATTACTGCTGCAATTTTAACTTGGCTGCCTCTGTAGTATTCCCAAGTTTGACACGGAAACAAAGTTAGAGGCTGCTGGGTTTGTGGGTGGGAGAGAGGCACAGATAATAGATAGACAGTGGAGGGCAAAAGGTGAAAAGATGGGCGTGTTGCTTTGTATTGTACATGTTTTAATGATCAAGTAGGCGTCCCCCCCATCGCTTTGTGTGGCGCAACAGATTACAGTTGTCTCTGTCAGTTATATGTGAGGCTGTCTGGAGCCTTATGATTGCCTTGGCCTGTTATTCCATCCAGCAGCTCAGACAGGCAGGCTGACCTTCTCCTGATGGCTTGCTCTCTCTGCCCAGCCGTCACTTTCACCCCTTTTAACTCTCCTCTCCTGGCACAGCAGTGCCTCTGAGCTTTTAGAGATTACCTTAATGGAGAGAAAAAACTGAATAGCACATGCCTGCTGGGTTATATGTGTGTGTGTGTGTTTTAACCCAGAGCCTGATCGCTCTAAGTGTATAGCAGACGCAAACAGTGAGAGAGCAAGAGAAGAGAGAAGGGGGGGTTATTTTTACAAGTTCATAGTCATTTTTTGGCGCTGTATTCAATGAAACTCAAATGGTTGCCTTCATATCAGCTACGGTAGATTTCAAGATGTGTGACAGCTTGCAATCACTGTGACACAAGTCACTTGTTGCAGTTGGAAAATCAGTAGCGACTGCATTTTACCTCATCTTAACCTTACCTGACTTTTAACCACCCTTGTTCTATCTTTGATAATGCAGCTCACAGTACTCTTTTTACGGCTTATTCATTATGGAGATATAGCCTCTTTCTTGAGTTGTGACCTGCAGGGTTTATAATGTCCTGATTGTTGGGTTTTCATGAGGTTATAGTTAATCCTGACATGCCCTTCTTTCCTTCTGGTTGTTTGTTTTAAGTGTTCCCACTGGAGTGCACCGAGTTAAAATTGCTAACAGCTTTAGGCTTTGCAAATTTCCTTTTGCCTTTAGCCTCAACAGACGAGCCGGATTTGCAATTTGCAGTTTTTTACCTACTTCTGCTTAATTTTACATCTTCCCCACTTTTTCACAGGTTTAATAATCAACTAGTCTGTCCTGCCGCAGCCGGCATTCCGCAAAGAGCTTTGCCTTGGTAGCAGTAAATTAGATTGCCTTTACAGGGAAGTGCTCGCCTTGTTTTCCCAACCGTCTGCATAGGGAGGACATTGAGTTATAAAAATAAATACTTACTTCAAAAATCAAAAGAAGTTTCACTTCTAAAAAATATTTTTGATAGCAACAACAGGGCCAGAGGGCCAATTAGAAGAGATGATTGAGTTTTTCTTAGCTATTGCTACACTTACTCGTTAATTTATTCCCTCTTGCCACTTCTGCTTCTTGCTGTCTGATAATGCACAGTCGAGACTATTGAAAAACACTAGAAAAAAGCATGTGCCAGAGTTTTCAGACACAAAGTAACTTAGAAAATACTTCATACTTTAACTATTTCACATTTCACAGATAGGAAAAATAGCTTTCTTTCCTCCTGAATCTTACTGCCACCTAAATAAGTAGACAAGCAATCCCTCAGTTAGTTACTGATTAACTTGTTTAGCTAGATGATAGCATTTTAGCTTCTTTAGTGTTTCACCAGAGTACTTTTGAAAACTAAAGATATCACCTTTAACTGTTGGAAATGATAACAGAAATATTCATTTTTTTCTGACATTGTGCAGACCAAATGATTATTGATTAAAGGAGAAATGCTCCACATTTATCAATAACTGCATCTCCAAAATACTGTTTAACTGCAAGCATCATGGTTTTTTTTTATGTCAAAAGAATGTTTATTCATATTTGTATCCTCTCAAACAATGCTTATTCAGAAGCCTTAAATTGCACCTGCATATGGCACAATATGTGCAGACTCAAGTGTTTTGAAGTGCCTGTGAAATTAGATTTAGCTATTAAGGAATCCAGAGCTCTGATTATTTGCACCTTGCAGCTCTCTTATCATGCTGTGGGACTTAAAACTTCTCATACACCCCCTGCTCTCTCTGACCCACATGTTTAACATCCCGAAAATATAAAGCTGCACAGGCTGCCTCTTCCAAATCCAGCAAAAAGCGAATCCAAACCCCTTCTCCTGATTCTCCATACCATATGTCTTTGCATATGATGAGTAGCAAGTTCTCTTCCTGAGCTGAAACTCCAGCTCAGTGGGTGGCTGTAAGAACACGTTTTCGTATACAGTCCAGAATTTGGTTGTAGTGATAGAGATTAATATTATGCATGTATGTCTCTTAATAGTTTTTGTGGGTGGTTTGGCAAATACCTCATCAGAAACTGAAATTGCCTACATTTAAAGATAGATGAGAAACGTTAAGGAGGATGAGGTGATTATGGGGGGGAAATGACTAGTATGAGCCCTGTTTTTTAAGCAACTTTCTTTTTATGCATAATCTGTAATTTGTAGAAAAATCTTCACTGATGGAAGATGGTTTCAGACTTCATGCATTTTGCATAAACCGGGAGAAACATCACTGGAGTTGGACTGTGCAATCAGGCTGCATTTGTTGTTAGTTGTTTTTTGTTGGGATTTTTTGGACTGTATTATAGTATCTATTTTTCCAGGATTGTAATTTCTTCTCCTCTGTTTGTCTTGTGTTATCTCTCTGAGCTTGCCGCAGCAGGCTCTTTTTATTTAGACAGGTTAATGCACTTGACTGTGGCCTCTATCTTGGTAATGCAGCTCAGGCCTCATTGGGCTCACAGATCTTATCAGTTCTCATTGCAGGTTCCTGTTGTCATTCAAGTCCTCTGTTTTTTAGCTGACCAACATCCTGCAACTTTTCCCGGAGGCGCTTTGTAGTTGCAATTTGGTGCGCTGCAGACCCAGACTTTGTGACAGAAAGTGCTTTCTTGTTATATAGTGTACACTAGAAATCCTCCCCCAACCCATCTTTTTATGTGTGTTTAAATGATGCTGCCATTGCGTGGGCTTTTACAGATTGTTTTGGCTGTCAGGGTTATTGTCTGCCAGCTTATGTGGAAATATATTGGCTGAGAATGACGAAAGTAAAGATGAATAACCTGTTTCCATTTTCTATTCTTACGCTCCTGCCCACACAACTTTTACTCCCGCTGTTTTTAAGATGGAGGGCTTTGTGTACAGCTTTGCAAAGAATATCCACAAACTGCAGTTTGGAAAGTTTTTGGGTTGGATTTGAAACGAGTGTTACAAAGAAATACTGAGTTATTCATTTTGGCTGACGTTTGCAAGCCATTTGACTTCTGCTATGACATAAAATCTTACTAAAACATATGCACAGCCACATAGCATATTGGTCTGAATACAGACCTGATATTAAAGAATTTCCAATTATCTGACATCTGTTGAACTCATTTTGAAGATAGGAAACATTTCTACACTCATCTTGTTTCCCTGAGATACATAAGCCTAAGGAAACTCCTCTGTAGTTGACAGATTCTTGATAATCAGACGTGAAAACATGCCTAGCAAAGGAGTATCATAAAATTATCCCCACTTTTTAAACTTAATTTCCAGGAGAAAGAAAGAAAATCATATACAGGCCAGTTTAGTTGCTTACGCCATCATTCTAGAGAACAACCGTGTAGTGATAATGTCCTAAATGTTTTTTTCCAGGCATTAACCAGCACTGATGCATTATTGTTGTTAAGAGGTTTGAATTATTTAGCTAACAGTTAATAAGGGCTTGCCACCAGTGCTTGTATTTTGCTGTAGATTTAGCCCTCGTTACCCTTAAAACGTTTTCCCATGTGTTGTCTTAACTTCAAGTAAAAATACTATTACTATATATCTAATTATAGTAGATATACTATATATCTACTGTATTTTAATACTGGCTGTAATGATGGCACTCGAAGAGCCAAATGTTTTTTGAGGGGGTATTCACTGTGAAAAGTTTCACAGTCAGTCTATAGGACTCTATAAAACTCTTGGCTGTACTATAAATGTTTGCTGATGTTTCGTTCTCTTCTTAGTTTTATGCCTGTCTATAGGCAGCCTAGTGTACTCAGCTTTTCACTGTCAACGCTGCTACTCAGTTGCATAATAAGCCATACTACATAGGCACAGCTTTGCCAGCCATTGTAATGGGGCCCTTGAGTCAGGTCCTTGTTAGCTGATGCACAATAAGCTCCAGCCTAATGAGGTGTAAACCAGAGATCTGGGAAACTGAGAGGGGGCCAAATGAGTATGGCCGTCAGCCTTGGTGTGCAGTGGAGAGCTCAATGCTAATGCTATTAGCTCGGAGGTCAGTCCATTTTGCCTTTTGCCTGTTCAGTTTATCAGCACTTCATAACGTGCGGGGTGGGAGGGCGGGGTGTTGAGACAGCAGTTCACACTTAAGTGCAGAATCTTTCGGCGAACGAAGAGAGTGAGAAATGGGTTCACAATGAATGCACGGTTTGATTGCAGCTGCCATGGAGTGATCACAGACCTTCGGCTCTTAACAGACTCCTTCTGTGTTAAGGTTTCTCCACCAGAGAGCGTCGGAGCCTCCATCTGGCCGGCTTTCTCGTCACTTGTGCGTTCATTAACAGTCCATTTGTTGCTTCTGCCCCGAGGAGCCTCCCTCCGCTGCTCACTTGTTCAGCTCGTGCTAATGTTGCTGATGTGAATTTAATGTACATATGGTGCACTTCATTCAGCCCTATTAAGCCTCAGCACTTTTCATGCTTTTACTTTAAATAATATTAGTTTTTATTATCGAGTTGAAAAGAAAAATGCTTGTCTACCTGCTGACGTTTAATATTTTGTTAGAGTTAAATGTGTTGGAGTTTTAGGAAACATTATTTCTGTGTAAAATTCATGATTGTAGTCATTCACCATTCTGCAAGTTACCGTCAGACACTATTAGCATTCATAGAAAGCCATTTCACCATATGTGAACCCTTATGAATACATCACAATGCATATATAATGCATTAACTTATCGTAATTCAGACGAAGTGCTATCATTTCTTGATAGCCCTTTTCTGACGGTCATGTGTTCTGGTGTGTTTGGTTGCACATCTGTGCACAAACACATATATTAACCTTTGGCATGTTTCTCTTCTAGCCAACGCTGGGGCCTGTTTTCCTAAGCAAGGTAACTTACTGGTTGAAAGGTTCTCTGCTCTTTATCGCACCATCATTCATTCATGATTCAAGTCACACAATTATTTGTGTGTGTGTGTGTGTGTGTGTATGTGTGTAATCGCACTGTCTTCTTCCAACTGTCTCCTTTTCTGTCCTTTTCTTTCCTTCCACCTTGGGCTGTGTTGTCTGTCAGTTAGAGAGCTGACAAAAGGCCAAGGGCTGTCAGTTTGAAGCACCTCCTTAAAAATGGACAGCCGGATCAGTACCTTTCAGCAGAGACAGTAAGAATATGTAGAGAAAATGTCTCACGGGGTTATGGGATGGAGGGCATGCTCACACAGATCGACAGGAGTTGGTGAGGAAGGACAAGAACAGTGAGAGAAATGAAAATGCTGTTCTCTTCATGTTCCCATGTGACTTTCAATCACCTCAATTTTCAGCAGTTTGTTTTTCACTGTTTCTCCAAGAAAACAATGAAAGCCACTTAAGATGACAAGCAGGCATATCACAATGGAATATCCAGCAAAACAAATTCAGTTTGAGCTTCTTCCTTTGATGTACCGCAGAAGCATTTTACTTTTCTCATTTTTCTTCCCTCAGCATTTGAAATCAATAATTCTGCAAGGAACTGCTCTGTCCTGGTGGCAAATAGTCTAACATCCCATCCCATTTCTCTCTCTCTTTCTCTCTCGCTCTCTCTTGTACCTTATATTTCCACTCTCCTTCTCTGCTTCATTTGTTTCCACCTATGTGTGCCTGCTGTGTGTATGTACGTCTCCACCTTAAAATCTTTCTGCATGCTTGTGTGGATGATGATTCACCTCTCTCCTGCATACTTCCCACCCTTCTTTCCTCCCTTTCTCCCTTTCCTTTGTCCTCCCTTTCCTCGTCTCTTAGATCCCGAGCGTGTTGGCGGTCACATGATCTCAAGAGATGACCTGGAATATCCACGGGAATACCGGACGCTGGGGAACAATGCTCGGCGCTTCTCCAATGTTGGTCTGGTGCATACGTCTGAGCACCGGCACACAGTCAGTGCGGCGCAGAGCCTGGAGGCCCTGACCAACCTGCACAAAGCTGACATGGAACGCAAGAGGGACGCCTTCATGGATCACCTGAAGAGCAAGTACCAACAACAGCAGCAGCAGCAGCAGCAGCAGCTTCAGCATCCACACCACAGCCCTCACCACAACCCACCGTCGCCCTCACCCTCCCACGCCAGCATGAGGGGTACATCAGAGCGATCTGCAAGAGAACAAGTAATTAATATTAATTTATTAGTTAATGTACTTGCGACTGTTTCTATTTTTCACTTTGTTGCCATTTCCAGAGATACTTCCAAAAGACAACTCAAGCTTGAAATGACTAATTTATTACAGCAGCAGAGCTAGAATTTGGTATCTTAGCCCAGAGAACATCTCTTCCCCCACAAATATCACACACGCAGAAATTTGGGAGTGATAGGGGAGCCAACAGGTGGGTGCAGGGCTCCAGCAGCACTGATTTGTTATAGGGAGAGAAAAGTATAAATACACCATCAAATGGGGACAGTGTTATTGATATACGACAGCAGGACGTGAGTCATGTTACGTTTGTATGACGTAGCGCAGCTCAAGTTGCTTGCCTTGAACCAGCTTGCAGGGTTTTACTCCATTTATGGTGCTTTTTTGGCAGGTGCTGCTTTTAATTCAGGACATACTACTGTTTTCTCAGTGGGTGACATCACCAAAAAACAAAACAAAAAAAAAACCATGCTGTCTGTACACACAGAATGCCCCATTACTTAGGTGGAGTTAAATGGATTATTAAATGGTAAAAAAACAAGCATCTTGCTGGTGATATCAACAGTGAAACGAGCACGCAGTTTGACACCGACCTAGATAGAAAAGACGTGAAAGAGGTGCGTCAGGTAGTTTTGTAGGTGTAACAGGTGTCATTATAAAATGCTTTGTTTTGTTTTACTTCTTGAAGAAGTAGCAAAACTTTACATAGAGTTAAAGATGAGAGATGTCCTCTCAAATTAGCACAAAATGTTGAAACCCTGATTAAAAAAATACAAAGATCAAAGAACCGAGCCGGAGGTGCTGCAACAGGATGCTACTCAGCATGGTGCCGCCTTCAGAAGAGGGGTTCAGACCAGAGCAGGGGTTCTGCTAAGGTGCGGACACATCGAAATAATCTTTCTCCTCTGCTCTCCTCGCTTTTTGTTTTCCCCTTTCTAAATGTGCTTCATGCTTTGACCAGTTTCATGGCTCTCTGTCTCACACACACTACGCAGAAACATGCTCTCTGTGTTCCAGTGCAGCTGCTGTGTTAAAACCGGGTAGATTTAGTGTAATGATGTGACAAGAAAAGCACATCAGGGGCGAAGGGAAAGAATCAAAGAGAGTGACGGAGTGAGCGAGCGAGCGGGAGGGTGGTTGAACGGCAGGTGGAGTCCGTAGTTGCCTTGGTAACCTCTCCCATGTATGGTAGGTGGGGATATCGCATTGCAAAGGTCAGGTTGTGTAGAGAGGGATGAATTGTGCAATGAATCCAGAAGAGACAGGGGAATAATAAGCTCAAGGTAGGTGTTTTTCTCAAATTAAGTGTCAGCCTGTGGAGTGGACAGATCCATAGGTGACAGGGCATTTTCACTCAGGGAAGGAAGCAGCAGAGCCCAGGATTTCTTGTCATCTTGTGGTTTTGCAGAGCATGGACAGCAAGGAAGGAGGGAGGGTGGGAGGAGGAGCTGGAGAGGAGCGCAGCAGCCTGTGAAGCAGCCCACTGCTCAATTAGCCAGCACCAGCAGGACCCAGCCACCCATCTGCGAAGGAGTTAATCGGCTGGTGTTGTAATGAATTAAATAAAGAGTTTCCGCCGCATGTGCAACTGTAGAGCGAGACAGTGAGAGAGGGAGATTGAGTGAAAGAGAGGGAGGTGGGTAAGAGAAGCTCAGGGAGGGAGAGACAGGCGAAAGCACGATGAGGATTCACTGTACCTGACGAACAGCCTGGGATGACTGGAGTGGTGGACAGGCACAGGTGCACTGCAGGTGAGATGAGACTGGAAACTGGAGGCTGCCGCAGAGAGTTTGTGTGTTTGTGTGTTTCTGGGAGGGCATGTGCTCGCTGGGATTAGAGTGCATACCTGTTGTGCTTGTTGTGGTTGTATAGACGGCGTGCATATGCTCACAAAGCAAGCTACACGGGGGCTGATGTATAAGCTGTTCACAGCGTCCTTTGTGTCTCTGTTTGAGCAGTAATTTGCTGATTAATGTGTGCGTTTTTAAGAGAGAGAGACGGAGAAGCTGCTGTGATGTTTAGACACAACACCGGACTGGAGGAGGATCGAGGGAGAAAGAGTAAGAAGGGTTGATTTGAGGGGGGCGGGGGTGCAGAGAGGATGACGACATGAGAAAGAGACAGAGGTGGAGGAGGGGTGGAGCGAGTGCAGCCTGTTTTACATGCAGGTCAGGTAATGCAGCGCTCCACTCTGCGAGACTAAGTCCTTCTGTTAGATTTCTGTGGTTAACCCCAGTAAGTGCACAAACACAAGCTTATGCGTAAATATATAGATGTCTTAACTTTGCAGTGAAAAATGCATTTAACCCTCCAGCCCTAAGTTCAAACATCTATCAGTAACTTTGTCTAAGTGGGGCTTGCAGCCTATTTAATTCAAGTGGAAGTTAAAAAATGACAATGTGTAGATTTGAGCTAAGTAGCAGAGCTACAGTCAAGAGTTACTCTGTCATCTGTTCATCTGGGATTAGAGTGATAACGACTGGCACTATAGGCTAAGGTGTTGAATATGATTTCTTCCCAGAAGATGTTCTTTAATGGCAGTGATTATTGCCTGGATGGAGAACTGCTAAAGAGAAATAATCTACATTGAAATAAGCCCTCTCCAGTTTGCTCTCTCTCACATTCACATTCGAATATTTGCAAATCAAAGTCCAAGTGAAGTGTATCTGCAGCTGTCAGAGCAGAGCAACGGTTAAAGAACAATAAAAATGTGTTTACTTTAGTGTGAGTTAGCCTCATTAAAGCAACAAACAGAGAAACACTGGGAAGAGACAGACACACAAGACCACAAATCACTTCTGCACCATTAAAGCCAAGCCTCTGAGTCATTCAGCTTTGTGGGAAAATAAAATCATTAAGGTTGTCAGAACAAATGAACAGCAATTATTTATGATGCACCGGTGCTGCCCCTGAGCTCCTGTCAGTTCGACAAATTGTCAAGGACAAAACTCAGTGGCTACAGTTAATAAATGATGGACTCATGATCAGGTATTGAAGGTCAGTTTAAGTCCAGTCCTGAAGGATTGTGTATTGGCATATCCCCAAAAGCGACCCACTTTATCACTGACCTTCAATCTCTAACTGAGAGTCTGCTTTTTGACCAGATGATTTACAAATCCAGTGTGTTCCTGTGAACAACGAGAACTTTTTAAAATCATCCACAAAGAGTTTTCTCTTTATTATCACCAATGTTGGTTAATTTAATCCTGTGGACTTTGAAGATGAGTGGTTTTCTATGGACAGCAACAATATAAGGCATTAGAGTTTGGCAGGGGACATCACACCAAAGAGTCATTTTCTCTAGCAACTGCTTTGACATGTTGGTAGAAATTTATATACCACGGGGAAAAAGAAGCGTGGGTAGAGATTAAGCGCCATATAAATTTGCGTCCCACTTGTCTCAGAGCCAGTGAGCCTAAGCACAGTCATACACATTTAAAATTATACTTAGAACAACTCCACTCTACACTAGCAAAACATTACTTGGAGAATAAAATAACAAAATGGCACACAATGCTTTGAGTGAGATTTAAAGGTTTCAGTCTTTCATTTTTTAGGTGGTTAGTTTGTTACTGTTGTTCGGCCCATATCACAGGATTATTAAACCATTTTTGTATTGTATACTGTGTAAGCTCCAAGCAGGTTTTGTTTATATAGTGGAGATGCAGTATAAAAAAAGAAGAGACAAGCACAGATGAACTCAAAGACAGCAGCCACTTCACGAAACCTGAATAATTTTAGAGCAGCCTTCTAAAGCTGTTGTCTATCATATATAACAAAACACAGATTTGTAATGAATGGCGCAGATATTCTGAGCTATGGATATTTTTCCCTTTTTGGGATGTTCTGGTAGGTTGGTGCAGTCGATCCCAAGACTAATGCTGAGTCCAAACTACATGCTGATTTAAAGATAAGATAAGATAACTCTTTATTGTCATTGTACAGTCATACATAGTACAATAGTATGATGAACTTGGAAAACTGTCGCACGTTGGCACTATATGCAACACAACACAACAACACACAGTAACTTAACTTAGTAATAAAATGAAGAATAAGTCTTTGTGTATTGCACACTGTTATTATTGCACATTAATTATTGTTGCACGTTGTTTTTTATAAATATTATTATTGTTATTGTTGTTCCCCCCCCAAAAAAAAGTCCAGGGAGGTAGTCAATCAGGTCAGCTGTTTGCACTGATTAGGGCCATTGCCCTGTTGTAAAAGCTGTCCTTGAGTCTATTGAGTCTATCGGGACCTCAGCAGCCTGAACCTCCTGCCAGACGTCAGGAAAAGCAAGATTTAAAATATGTTGCAAAAGTCTCAAAATACTTCCAAAACATATTAAATGGACTTTTATTATTCAAGAGAAGTGTACAATCAGTGCAGCGTAGATATCAGGGAAACATGGAAATGTATTTTGATATTTAGCTCCCCCCTCTCCAGCCTGTTTGTGTGTATATACAGTATCTTCTGTCTAAAAAAAATCAATTAAATTTTGCTATTCTGGCAACTTTTTATTTTTAGGTAACCATATAGACATGATTTCCGTGAGTGCTGTAGATGTGGCTGCTTCCAGCTGCTCCTTTATTCACAAGGGACCCACTCGGCACGTTTGATTTGGCAGATTTTTTTTTACGCTGGATGCACTTCCTGACACACCCTCAAAAGGATTTGTCTCCTCCTGGGATGGGATCTTTTGCTTGTTAGATGGCGTGAACCGCTACACCATCGAGCCATCATGTGTGCTATTGATGCAAAAAGTCAAAGTACTGGGAAAAATAATAATAATTCATCATTAGAATAATAAAATTTTAGTAGAATAGCTCTAGAAGTAAAAAGCATTTATTGTCTTTTTAGTGCATTTGTGATTTTTATTTTTTTTTAATTCTTTTTGTTGGTGTGGCGTTCAAGATTCACACTTTAATTCAAAACTGATAATATAAAATAATTATCTGTTCATTTATGTAAAGTAGCTACAAAACATTTAAAGTTTTCCTCTCCTGTTTTCATCAGAGCCATAAAACACCTTGTATACTGACTGAAAAGAGCTGCAAAGGGGGTTTCAGCACACAGTAGTTTACTGCTGCTACCTTCTTGCCCAGGAAACTTTACTGCTTTGTATTAATTTAATTATAGCACTTCATTCTGTGTCAAGGCCAAGCAAACAGTTGCATCTCGATACGAAAAGAGAAGACGGAAGGAAATGGAGTGACAGAAACACCTGAGCTGAAAAAGAGTGAGGGAACACTAAGTGAAAGCTTGGGTTGCAATAAGTTAGTAATCACTGGCCCTGATTCTCGTGTTTACAGAAATAATCTGGCTTTTGTTGAGACTGTATTAGAATGGGAGGCGGGTAATGAAAAACCACCAACTATCATAAATCAAAACTTGTCGCTTAAAAAAAAAAGAAAAAGAAAAAAATTCATCTGCCAGGAGACTAATGTGGGTTCTGGAGAACGGGGACTGAATGGACTGAAAATTGCCTGCAGATAAGAATAAGAACAAGAATAACAGTTTGGATTAGAATTAAAATTCATGGACTTTTGCAATCTTTTTTTTTTTTTAATTTCCATGTCAGTTTAAGGTATTTTGGAGCCATCAGTGGATTGGCCTGGATTTGACTGTGGGGTAATTATGGCTTTATAGAAAGCCAGAGACCTCTGCCAAAATGCGAGCGCCTTTTAGTATGTGGCAGAGCAGCAGGAAGGGCAAATGGACAGATTAGAAATACAGCATGCACTGGCAAAAATAAGCAGGTGAGATTTCGAGGTTCTGATGAAAAGAGCGCAGCTGGTGGATTGGGAATGGATGAGACAGGAGACGGCAAGCGGGAGGCAGAGTGCTCGGTTGCCTGTGGTGGTGAAGTCTGGGAGAGAGGCCAGCGTTGCCGCTACAGAGTGGGTTGCTTGCTTGATTCGATTTCACTCTTTTCATTTCCTCACCTTCACCAGTTACAGCCAACAACGCAATCTTGTTTTAGGTACGCTGGAACCCAGTGCTTGCAAAACACAGAGACCACTTGCATTAACACCAATCATTTAATACTTCAGAGAGCCCTATTAGATGAGGCTGTCAGTAATATTAATGAGTTCAAATGACGCTTTCTGGAGGAAAATGCAAAACTTTTTGTGGCCTGCAGCGTGACTCTGTCTTGTAACTAGTTTACTTTGCTCTGCGCAATATTCTGTTTATATTTAACTTAAGCTATAAGCAGAGACATAAATATCTAACTATTCTCTCTGTCTCCCTTCCTGAAACTTCACAGCAACAGCCCAACTACTGGAGCTTTAAGGTCAGTGCTGCTAGTTCAAGTGTCCCTGTGTGTTTGTCATTTTTCCTGTCCGTTGTGTGTGTTAGTGTGTCCATTTGAATGTGTCTATGTGTGCTTTGTGCTGTGGCATCACTTTCAACCCTCAGGCATCACTAGCCTATCTCCATGCTACTTTGGCTTCAGTATCCAACTCGCTTGACATCTCTTGGCTCTCTGTGCACTGTGTGTGTGCATGTGTGTGAGACTTTTGTCTCTTTATGGGTGTGTGTGTGTGGGTGTGTGTGGTGGCAGAGGTGTCAGGGGGTGGCAACAGCTTAAACTTCTCCCGCTCCATTTAATCTGCAGAAGATGAATCTCTCTGGATTTATGATACCTCAGTCAGCTGGCATTAATGGATAGCAGCCATGTGACACTGCTGACGTATTACTGAGTGAGACATTAAGAATGCATTTCAGATGTGCTACTCAAGCATTACTGAAATAATGCTTTGGCATTAGCACAGAAGCTTGAGTCATGGCTAAAGATGCTAAATGTATTTTATCCACAGGTTTATAAAGGAAAAACATGGGTTATATACACTGGAGAACAGGCAGTGATATTGACTGTATAAATCACTTACGCTGAATTGCTGGCTTGCATGCAAGGTTGTGTGTATCACTTTCTGACTTTATAGATCATAGTGGTAGGCAGGGAGTTGTACTATCTAAATAGAAGAGGTTAAAGAAGGTATTGATATGTGTGAGGGAAGAGCCCAGGGCTTGTCTGAGTTGTACTCTGACCTCAGTCTGTGCTCTCAGCATCATTTGGACCAGGTGGAAATGTCACTAAATATCAATGGCTAAATGCCCTGACCCTTGGGGAAGGGTAAGCAATTTATCCCCTATTCCCACAACTAATTTATTCTGAATAACATGAATTTAGAGTTCTGTCTGTCACATAAATGTGCCACACAAGTAAACGATTTTGAACTCTGCAGGACATACAGGTGGGCTGCCAAAGCTCGGGGGTGTTTGAGGAAGAAAAATAGCATTTGAAACAATCAATTGAACCAATTATGACTTTTGAGAAATGAAATAACAAGACTGAAAGATTTTCTGCAGAAATACTGAGAATGCTATTCATCTGCCTCCAACCCTTTGTCCTCCTTCACTATATCCATGAATCTTCCTCTTTTCCTGCTTGGAAGCTCCACATTCAACATCCTTTATCCATTTGTTACCCAACATATCCACTATCTCTCCTCTGCACATGTGCAAATCATGTCAACCTGAGCTAGCCCTCTGATATACTCATTTCTAATCTTATCCATCCTGCTCATTCCCAATGAAAATGTTAAAATGATGTCAAAATAATAATAATTGAAACTAATAATTATATTTGCATTTGAAAATGTGGGTTCTTGATTAGCAATGAAGGCCATGACATGCTCATCGGTATTCCCCAAAGTCAAGTTGACCTTTAGGGATGTTTAGTTTTTTTCCAACCGTTAATGAGAAACTGAAAGCTGCGTTATACAAACTGTGAAGTGTTTAGAAGAAAAGCTTTAGAAAAAAACTAAAATTAATCAACTCTTCTTTAGTCAAAGTAGTTCATGATTAACATTTTCTTTATCAGTGATTTACTAGAGATTGTTTTCATTTCTTTGCATTTATTAGTGCAAGTTGCTTTTTTGTTATTCACGTATTGTTGTTTTGCAGCTTTGCACTAAATTAGGTTGTTTTAATAACACAGTAGTGAGAAAGAGAGAATTTATTGATTTGTTCCAGAGATGCAGCAGCATTAATATAGTGTCAAATGAAATAAGCAAAATACTCCAAGTGATCATAAATCTAAAGATATCATATATTTAGATTTTAACACAGAGGCTGTTGTTGACATCTTTTACTGTATGTCGGCGCCTCATCTTGTTCAATTTTCTCCATTTTGCACTAGAGCTTCTGAAAGCCATGTCCTGCTCCCTCATGCTATCATCTCTAATCTAAGGCTAATTCTCCCTGAATTACCCTCCCTGCTCAAATTAAACCCCCAAATGGAAGTAGTATAAGGACTGCATACACTCATGGTTTCATCTTTGGCATAAATATGTTTTCCAGGGATCTTATTGGATTGTAGCATGCTAAATATAGACACATTTTTAAGTCTAATTAACAAGTTGTGGGTGACGCATGACTGAACATATCCCTGAAATGAAACTGTCAAAGTTTTAAAACTGCTGTTTCTCTCAGCCAGAAACCCACCTAACACTCTCAGTTATAATATGGTGTCTTGAGGAACACTGCGTTATTATCACTATCTTTTATAAGCAAACCTATTGCAACAACTTACAATTTATAGCAATTTTACAAAGCATTTTGTTCCATGCATTGATGATTCCTGGTATTCTAAAGAGAAAGGACTCTGAGAGTATTGGGGGACTGTGTGAAAAGATGAAAAGCTATAATAACGGAAAAAAGCAAGTAGAGCCAAATGGATGTGAGAGATGGATCGATTTAGGGGGCTGTTTTCTCTCCATTTTCTAAAAGTGAGAGCTGTGAACTTTTTTTTGTGTGGGAAAAGAGCCAGGTTGTGGGTGGAGGAAAAACATTAAAAATGCTCAAGATGTAGACAGAAACAACACGAGAGATGTACCTGGATGTGGCTTTGGCCTCAGAGACTGAGGGGGAAGCAGATATGTTCACACAAAGCAGTCGAGTAAGAATTAAAGGAGGACACATGAGTGACAGGGGATAAAAGGTGGGAAATGAGGACATATCACTGGAGGCTAAGACACACAGAAGCATCCAGGGAAGATAAAGATATTATTAGGAGGGGCGAACAAAATAAGCTGGTGGGGGGAAAAAAGTATGAGATGTGGACAAGGTGTGAGGTTTGCAATTTAAAGATTTTACACCTCGGGAACCAAAGGCTTCACTCACATCAAGCTGTGTTTGGCATTTTTATATATAGTAATTTTCAAATCCAACAGAATTTAATGTCACTTAAGAGGAGAATTACTGCTCTTGCAGAAAAGATTAGAAAGAGGCTGGCAGCAACCATCATGTAATAAGCCAGCCTCTGGTTTTAGACTGTTACAGCAGTGTTCAGCCATTTTCTTGTCTTGTTGGATGCTCAGCTGTATCGTAGCCAATGCCGACACCTCGCACATGAACTCCTCTTAACTTAAGCTTGTGCATCACACGGTTCATATTTATTCACATTCTACATGTTATGTTATGAGCAAGAGGAAAATAGGAATATATAAGGACACAGAGAGTTCAAGTTCAAAATATACTCCAGAATTTTTAAAACAAGCTCACTTCACTTTTATGGCCAGATCACTGAACCTTCAGGCAGTTAGTTAATCAGGCATCAACCACCTCAAACTGAGCACAATATCAGAAAACAAGTTCAGGGTTTAAATTAAATGTAATCTTCACAGAGAGATAACTTTGCAGATGCATTCAATTTTTGATCGCCCCAGAAGTATAATTACAGTATGCCTGATTAAAACATTCTGTGACTGAAGTGAAGTTCACCATTTTTATTGAAGAAGAGATAAAAAATCTGACAACTAGTTTGCAGTCTAAATAAGACGACCCTGAAGTACAAGATGGAGTTTGATGAGAAATGCTCCCCCAAACATAGAAAGCCATATACCAAGGCTACAAGGCTTTTGACCTTAAAGCAGAGTAGACCATTGTGTGTGTGTGTCTGTGTGTATGCACGCATGCTAGTGTCTACAAGCAAGAAACAAGAAAAGACATGGTGGGAGGTTGCAATGAGTTTAATGCAGTTTGTAGCCTTAGGTTGCCTTGTCCCACTTTCCACTCTATTCACATGTAAGATCATCCTGTTCTCCTCTTGTTCCTCTCTTCTGCAATGCCCTTATAGCAGTGTGGAGATTGCAACAGTAATTGAGTGCTGTTGGAAAAATTCTAAAAGAAAAGGTTGAGGTGTAGGGAAGGGGGTGGACGGTGGGAGGGTGTGGAGGAAAAATGAGGAGGTAAAACCAGTTTTCCTCAAAGGCTGTGAACACCGTGATGTAACGCTGGCATTTCTAGCAGCACCAGATGCATGACCAGATGGTGCATTCACATATATTATTTACAATGCAAAATTACCGCAGTGAGACATTTTCAGTTTACATATCACATAAACCACCAATATGGAAGTCAATGTTTGGGGACTGTTGTAATAAGACGATCTGAGTAAAACCACATGTAACAACAGCGGCAGTAATCTTATACCCAGTCATACATGGGGATTTCATTGTCTTGTTTTTGCAGCATGTTGAAAGGAGTTGCGGAGAGAATAAAGGGTGAATAAGGAGGTAAATTTGGGTTTAAAAAGATGACAGGAAAGCTAGTTCAGACATACAGGATCATACTCTCCCATTTCCATTTCCTAGAAAGCTCAGTGGGTTATTTCGCTTTTAAATTATATTCTAACAAGGACAGCTAGAATGAGTCAAGCTGTAGTTCAGAGTTGCTCATATTCCCATTCATAGAAAAAGCTGCATTTCTTTGCCAAATCAGCTCCTGGGTGTTACTTTTACTGAGTAATATTTCATTTAGACGGCTGGTTCAGCACCTGTTCTGTGTTGGCTAAACACCTGAATTTGTTAAGCACAGAGTCCAAAAACTGCTTTTTATCATCCTCCTTCTTTATTGGCATTTAGAACGTCAAGTGTAGTCTACAAATAGTCTAGCAAAAATTAACATTAAAAAATGTAATAGTTAGGAAATATGCTAGAGTTAGTTGAGAAGATTGCTATCCGTCTCATGTATGTAAAGTATATATGAAAACATCACTATCAGTAGCACACCTCACTACGCTGGTTCATTCTAAAAAGTAACAAAAATCTACAAATCAGTACCTTTTAGCTCAGTAAGTAACCTTTTTACTGTTTAGCCTGTAAAGTGTAAAAATTACAACTGGTTATTTTGCCTATTTTGACGTAAGGTCATGTATAAATAACTCCAGCCTACATAGTAGTCTGGCAAGTGCACGAAGCCCAAGAATTATACTGCTGTTACCTCAGAGCTGGGATGACTGTTCACCAGTGTTGCCAGTCTGCTAATCATAGCTTCTTAGTTAAGCAGAAGACTCACATCAAACAGCTTGTATAACACCGAAAGCACGTTTCAACATTTCAATCACAACTTTTGCTTCCTAAAACAGTGGAAACGTAAATAAAATCTCCAGGGTTTATTTTGATCCCCCAACCCTCCTCACCCCTTAATGTCCCTATGTAGGATGGTCTGGCCAGAATGAGGCAAGCTACAGTGTGGGCTCCTCCTCCTCCTCTGTGATGCTGTTGGCTGTGTTCCTCGGTGTGGTCACAGCTTAGATAAATGACCCTATTAGAAAACATGGTGTGGGTTATCTGTCAGCATCGCAGTTTCTCAGTGCACTCAGACACTGTCTGCCGCTACCATCACTGGTTTGGTTCACTGTGTATGATTGCGTGATTGAATTATGTATGATGGCGGCAAAAGGAATGTAAGGTTACATTATAAAAAATGGTCGTTGGGATTTTTAGTCTTGCTGCAGGTTTGTAACTCGTCTTGTAAACATACACGTGAATGCATGCAGCAGCTAATTAAAAGACCAAATTACCAATGACTGCAGTACCTAACATGATATAAGGTCCCATATATTGCTGTTTGGTTATTCCATTTCCTACTGGAATAATTACTCGATTCCCAGAAGTTTAATAAGTAAAAAAGATTTATCTCATTGAGTTGCATGAGTACTGCAACGTTTATTATCATTTGCATCTACATATTAAGGATATCTACTAAAGCTAAAGCTAGGCTGGTGTTCACTTGGAAGTGTTGGACAAATTGAACTATGATCGTCGGTGCAAAATTCTGTAGCAATCGATCTAAAAGCTGAGTATGCACCGAGGTGGTCGATCGACTATCTGACAGGGTGACATTGCCATCCATTGAACTGTGCCACCTGCAAGGCTAAAAAAAATTAATCTTGTGCTACATTCATTTTGCCCACTGTGACAGTATATTGTCACATGCTGCCTTTTGGTAAAAACAAAACCCACCCTTTTGAAATTCTCTGTCTGGGATATTGAGATGGATTTCTTCCCTGCTATTTTTTCATTTTACTGATTAAGTAGTTAATTGATTATTTTGAAAAAAAAATCCATATTGAAAGTATTCTCTGTTTGCATCTTTCATTTCTTGTTCAGCATGCTTTCCTGGCTTATTACCCAATTAACAAAACCATAAATGGATGTACAGTGGTTGTGTATTCTGTGCAGTGCTGTGTGTTTATGAATGAATTCAAACAATCCACTGCTGAGACTTAATGAGCGCAGATATGGCCCTCCATATTGCTTCTGTCAGTATCCCATTAATTAAATACCACATTAATGGAAGGAGCAGTAGATCCATGCTGCTGCTTGACTTAGGCAGCGAAAGGAAGACAGGGAAATTCTTAGAAAGGACTGTTCTAAGCGAGCAGAACGACTGTTGTGCTCGTGGTTCAAGGAGGATGAGACAGGAATGGCTCCTGTGCTGTGGCCAAAGATGCATTTGCTTTTGCCGTCCAAACAATGAGCAGACAGCATTCTGGGAGCTCATTACAGCAGCCTCTGAGCTGGAGGAGACTCTGCAGTGGTGGGGGATCAGAGAGACAGTTCAGTGAGCTCAGCCCCAGCTGCGCTAACAGTCTTTCAGTGAGAGACGCCTGGGCATAGGCCAGCAGGATAAACCCACAGTGACAGCCTGGGATTTGCATGAGCTTCTCCTCCCATCCCACAAGCATTCATTTAAAGTTCGTAGCTGCAAACGGACAAGTTTGTATGAGAGCGTGTGGGAGGTGTGCAAAGTCTCACTAACTTTTTCTGAGTTTCTGCTTAATACGTCTCCTTACAAGTGATTCATAAAGGCTGATGTCCTGGCATTCTGTGCCAACTGAGTACAGCTATATAATGTTTTGTTGCTGCACCATTCAACTAATGTCAGAGACTGTGACGCCAGTAATTCTTTGTAAATGGCTGCTAGCTTAACCATTGTCAGGGCTTCAATAATCTTGTTAGGTGTTTCATTGTGTGGTGTCTCACTGTGTGCCTGCTTTCTGTTTTCGAGTTGTTCTTACACCACTAGCCCCGTCCAATCCATTCTTTCCACTTCAGTTTCACTTCACAGTGAATTAATCTGTCCCTTTTCTCTCTGTAGAGCCGCAGTCCACGCCACTCCCAGTCTACCCAGTCTGGTCTTGCCGACCAGGCTGCCAAGCTCTCTTTTGCCTCCGCTGAATCCTTGGAGACTATGTCAGAAGCCGACATCCCCATTGGGTTTAACCGGATGAACCGATTTCGCCAGAGTCTGCCGCTGTCCCGCTCAGCCAGCCAGAATAAGCTACGATCTCCAGGTTAAAATCACTGCATACCAGCTGGACTCAAGGCAGCTTTCTCTTTACCTCATGTAGCTGGTGAAGGGAACCACTGTGCTTACAAGGAATTGAAGGAATTGTGTTTTATTCACACTGAATTTACAGTCTTTAGTCTAATTGACCTGCTATAAAAATGTACAGAACACTCAAACCTGATAAAGTATGACTTTGTTTTTCAGTGTCGATGCAGTACGCTCCCTGTGAGCTCAAAAATGTCTTGTAGTTTTTAGAATGCAACAAAAAAACATAGATATTTTTTTCTTAGGATAGGTATTTTAGTGACATTTCATTTAACTGTAACAGAGTTCATACTGTACTGGATTAAGTATATCCTTGTGTGCAAGCAGAACATTCGAGGACAGTTTTATATTAAAAGGGCCTTGGGAGTGTAGAGAGGATTAATGTGAAGGTGGTGCAGATTCATGAAGAGCAAGGTGTGGAGTTACCTTGCGCAGGTAAAAGAAGTGGGTGTAAAATTAAAGAGCTATACCTGATTAGGGCATTCCTGAATAAGAAGTTCAAGCAAAAGTGGCACACCAGGCTTGCCTGTCTCCCCTGTCTCTACACTAACTACTGTCTTTGTTTTCTTCTCTTCCCAACTTGTCTGCAGTATTAACTGACACTTAATTTTGCCTGACTTTTAACTCTTGGTCTTTCTTTGCTTTGTTTGTTCTTTTTTGTTTGTCCCATGGTGTATGACTTTTTGTTTGTCCCATGGTGTATGAAGATGAATTTTCAGGTTAGTCAGGCGTCAAACACATCTTTATTTATATGATCGTTGCAGAATCTGCTGAAAGCTTTTTATGAAGTTGGGATGTTTTGGAGTTTAATTATTCATAGGTGGGGCAACTAATACTCAAAAAGAAAACCTTGCAAAAAATTCAGCCTGTGCATGCATCTTTGTGCATTATCTGTGAATTCTCAACTAGCTCTCACAATCCTAATCTAACATTAAGAAAATAAGAGTGGGTTTGGTACTCATTTAGCCATTAATCATGTTGACATCTGATGAGAAAAGTTATCTAGATTTCGTATCTCAAGAGTCAGAACATTTGTATCATTTCAGCTGCAGCCAACAAAATGTCTCTGCTAGTTCTCTCCATCCACTAAAGCCAGCATCTTCTGACTCAGCCACCTTCTCCTTCATCGCTTTCTATTAGGCGTGCTGTTTCTGCAATATGGAGATGAGACGCGTCGGGTGCACATCACCCATGAGCTCACCAGCCTGGATACGCTGCATGCTCTCATCGTGCACATGTTCCCTCAGAAGTTGACAGCAGGTATGCTGAAGTCACCCAACACAGCCATCCTGATCAAGGACGAGGCCCGTAATGTCTTCTACGAGCTGGAGGATGTCAGAGACATTCAGGATCGCAGCATCATCAAGATTTACCGCAAAGAACCCATCTATGCTTCTTATCCCGCTGCCGCACACCTGGCCAACGGGGACTTGAGGGTAAGCAGAATGGAACTGGGAGGTGAAAAGGCCAGCCTGTTTTCTGCTATTTCACAGAACAAAATTCTTGTCTGATCTCTGGCAAGTTTGACAACTGAACTGTCAATGAAAACTATAATTGGGTGCCTTTTTGGTAAGGTAATAGTGCCTTGTTTTATTATTTTTATTATTTTAGTGGTTACTTTGACTATTACAGGCTATTACAGTATATTCGGGTTAGTAATTTAACAGGTATTCCTCCTGGAAATGTATTTTCTTATCTTCAAGTAGGCCATCTGTTGCTGTGCAGACACCAGAGAACAATGTTCCTGTGTGAAATGAGCATATTTTAACATTCAAAGCTATTTCTGCTTCAGTAAAGATCAAGGGAGCCTGAGGGAGATCTTTTTTTAGTTTTTTTTTTATACAAAACTCTGCTTACAATCTGCATTATTCACAAAATACTAAGAATACAACTCTTGTTAACCATGCAAACAGAGAATGAAAAATGATTTCAGTGCATGTACTGTGCTTGTTTACGTAAACATTTTATACAAGAAGTTGACATGGAAAAAGAGGGGAAGGGGTGGCCAACGAGTATGTGTACACCACAAAAACATCAACAAGTATCCACATAGGCCTAAAGACCAGCTGGTGACCACCTGGCAACCAGTTGGCAACAGTTGATTAGGAAAAATAAGTATTCCTTAGTGGTTGCCAGTGGTTGTTCACAGTCACTGTGAAATCTATTGCTAAAGCCCCAATCTTGCAGGCTGGAGGTAGTTTTTACTGCACTTTTTAAAGTTTCAGTACCTCTCAGTGGTTAGTTAGTGTTTGCGATTCTTGGTACATCCAGTTTCTTCCACTGAAAATCAGAAACCACTTGTCAACTGGTCAGGGAATACAGGGTTTGGCTTAGTTTTAATGCCATGGTTTTTCAGTGTATATAAATAAATTTATCCCTGGTTACAAAGGCTAAACATCACAGATTACTCTGTCTTTGTCTAATATATTCTCTGCAATAAACTGTTTGCTATGATGCTGAGAATGAATGAAAACAGGAATGACTTAAGTTAGAAAAGTAGATATGCGACTAGGAAAAGCAGACTATTTGACAGTTAAAAGGTTCAGAAATTAGAAAAATCACAACAGGAGTAAATTAGCAGCAGGGGAACACAGCCAGAGGTGAAGTTAAAGATAGCACTGGGGCATGTTTAACAATAATATACTAGACAAAATGCAGGGAAGAAGAGCTCAGTGAAGAAACGTTCAGAGCTTTTCAGGTTGAATGAGCTTTTGCATCATGTTATCATCCTGCTGTAGATAAAGATACAGATTTAAGACTACATGGTCTTGTTTTGCCTCGCAGATTCTTTCCATTTAGAATAGACACAATCAATTTTATTCCTTTTATCATTAGTCTAATAAACAAAATCACAGGCAGCATCTCTGATCTCTTCCATTGGACCAATAATTTGTCTCGTTGTTTAACAAATTTATCATCATATTTTGGCATCTGCAGATCCTGACACCTTGTCTGGTGTCAGCCAGATCCAAGTCATAGCCATAGTCATTATAAGCATGGGAATCACAGCACACTCATCTGTTGGTCTCCATGGTAACTCTCATCCCTCTTTGTTCATTTCAGAGGGAAATGGTCTACTCTTCCCGCGACTCCTCCCCAACTCGCCGCCTAAATACCCTTCCTTCCTCCACCGCCTCAGCATCCTCTGGGTCTCCTTCTCGCTCACGCCTCTCCTACAGCGGGGGCCGTGCTCCATCCTTCGGTGGATCCCATCCCCAACATGATCAGCCCCGACACCCACACCATCCCTCAGCCGGCCATGGTGCCAACGCAGGTCTTTCCCCTTCACCTAGTGCCATCCTGGAGCGCCGCGATGTCAAGCCTGATGAAGAGGTTTCTGCTAAAAACATGGCACTGATGAAAAATGAGGGGCTATATGCCGATCCCTACAGCTTGATGCACGAAGGCCGCCTCAGCATCGCTTCCACCCAGTCATTAGCTGCGATCGGAGACCCCTTTAGCTTCCCTGTTTCCGCTGGCCTGTACCGACGTGGCTCTGTGCGCTCCCTCAGCACCTACTCAGCTGCTGCTCTCCAGGGAGACCTGGAAGACTCGCTCTACAAGCCTGGAGGTTCACTATACTCAGACACATACTCTTCTGCCACTCTGGGCATGGGATTTCGCATGCCACCGTCATCCCCACAGAAAATCCCTGACATGCAGCTGAGGGACAGGGACTCTTATTCCAGCACACCCAGAGCCTCACCTGTCAGACAGAGTTTCCGCAAGGACTCTGCCTCTTCTTCTGTGTTTGTGGAGAGCCCGAAATCCAGGCCCAGCTCCAGTTCTGATCCTCTGTGTATAACAGCTGGACCTGGAGAGGGCAGCCGCACCACATCTGGTTTTGGGTCTTCGTTATCTGGGCAAGATTCTGACAGTAGCAGGTCAGTAAGAATCAGTGTGAATGTTTTCCTGTTTTTATTCATGTATTTTATTGTATCTTCTGATGCAGTGTGCATCAGGGGAAAAAAGCAAACAAACAAAAACAAAACCCTCAAAGTTACATATTTTCTCTGCCTGATAAAATTTTACAGATATTATTAATTCATGTTTAACAATCTTCTATTCAAATTTGCATATTTCACACCCCTAAGAACAAATATTTTTCTGTTTGCAAAGAATTCCAAGTGTTTTTTCAGCTCTTCGTTTGTGTTGAGTTCAGGGTTTTGTTTCACAGATGTGCTGTTTGTTATTTTCGCAGGGATCATCGCCTGGAGCGTATGGAGGCCATGGAGAAGCAGATAGCCAGTCTGACTGGCCTCGTCCAGAGTGTGCTGACCAGAGCACCAGACAGTGACAGCACGTAAGACTCTCCATTACAGCCCATTAACCCTCTGAAAGTCACAGATACAGCATTAGTTTGGACACAAAAACAGGATGATCGACAGGATTATTATCTATTATGAGAGCCATTAGAAGCTCCATAGCTGTGAAGTGGTGCATTACCTTGTGTGAGCACAGCACAAATTCAGAGCACTAAACATTAGCCACAGGGCACAATGCTGATCAGTGCACTGATAAATACAGACATCTCCTAGAGTCTTTCAGTAGATTTTGATTCCTTACACTGACCATTGTTATCAGGGCACTTTACTCTCACATATGCAGTAGACTTCATTAAAAAGGTGACAACTTGTTAATGTAATCAGTCTGATAGTATCCAGCACTGGTGCTTCTAGTGTTAGCACTGTAATTGCCTTGCCCTGTGGCCGTTGATCCTCAGATGTGGCCTGCTGCGTCTCTGCATGATGGCGGGCTGCCCTCCAGACCAAGGGACGGAGTTTTCACGGCCATTACCTTTCTCTTCCAGCGAGAAGACCGAAACCAACAGTGATGGCTCCGCCACTGGAAGTGAGTAAAGCAGCGTAATTGTTACCTGTGAACCCAACCGTTACTAAAGCACTTCCTTTCCTGTGCTGTTTAGAATACTTTTATGGCTCGATTTCCCTGCTCCCTGTGCACGCACCCGAATGTACACAAACTAGCAATGGCGGTGACTTCCTGGTTTAAGACTAATATATGCCAACTTGGTAACTTTCTTACAAGAGGGCGGATAAGAGGTTAAGTTAAGAAATGTAGCATTGGTAATTGTTTGTTTGGAACTTTTAGTTCTACTCCAGCATTGTTCAAACAATGTGTTAGCTATCAAACTGCATGTGAATATGTAGTTATACAGTCTGACCCTGGAACTTAAACATGTTTATCTACATAAACAGTAATAGTGTCCTGTCCCAAGCAGAATTCAAAGAATTTTATTTCATTTTTGCTCTAGTGGGAATGTATATTGACATGTTAATGGGCCAAATATAGTGCATAATACACTGAGTCAGATGAAATATCTTTAATAAATCAGTGGTATGATAGGTTATATGGTAATACTTCCATGTATCGTAAATAGCGATCCTACACTGGCTGTGCATTTTTTATTATAAGCATTGCAAATCTAACAGCAGATTTAGCTTATGAAGTCATAATAATTCTCATGGACAGTTTTTCTTCTAGCTATCCAAAACTAACTGCATTACGCAGGAAAACTTGCCAGTGTTCATTTTAATTGAACCAAGTGAGTTCAGTGTTAAAGTCTCTTTGGACACTCTCTGAGACATTACATTTCCACCTCCTTCATAGTTCTTTTTTCTTTTTCTCTTTGACTGTCTTTGCTTTTCTGTCGCTTCTTAAGTGGAAGAGTTTAATTTAAAATGTCTAATATATCATTTGATAATCAAAATTAAGCATCAAATCAAGCATCAAATCGGGTTAATAGAATTGTTAAAGCTCGGTCAGATGAGAAAATTACTCTTTGGTTCTTTTGAGATTGTACCGCAAAGTTTTTTTTGCATTGCTAAGTACAAATACAGGAAAGCAGAGGCGAAATGCTAGACGGATCTGTCAGAGATTGAAAAATATACCTGGTGACAGCTCGTGAAATGTGTTAAATAAACTGAGATGCCAAATTGTAAACATAACCTCCAGAAAGAGGAAATAAGACAGCTTTGAAGTCTTTGGAAGGTTTATTCCTTCACTTGTGACTGTCTCTGCTGGCGGCATGTAAATTCAATTTTGTGTTCAAAGGTATTTTTCAAAATATCAGATATTCTATATAAGAAATAAATATTTAATCATAGAATTTGTTAAATACTGACAGGAGCTTTTCAGCTTTTGTACCCCGATAGGTACACTGGATGCATCCCTTTGATACTGTACAGTCATTCCTGTCTCTCCATAATTTTATAACCCTGTTGTCTTTGAAGCTTCCTCATGCATTGGATCACTGCCATAAGACTTATGCCATCATCACAGCCATTGTCTCTGCTATAGTCAATAAAATGTTCTCCGGGATCACCATTCTGTAAATCTAAACTTTCCTCTCCCTCTTTGTCTCTCTGCTACTCATTAATTTCTTGGTAACTGGCTCACTCTTTCTATATTCCAGCCGGACGACAGAAGAAGAAAGGTAGTTTCCATCTCCTACTCTATCACCCTTTTACTCCTTCCAGACATTTCTCATTGCTCCCTGACCTCTGTATGGGTGTGTGGTGTTGCTGGGTAGCTGGCAGTGTATATTCTCCTATTTATCTCCTGGTTGGTTTCCCAGAACGCAGACTCCCCTCGTTCTGTCTGTCTCTACTTTTTAAATTTCTGCTTGGTTATTCCTTTGCGAATTTCAGAGGTTTGTTCTGGCACACAGTGGAAAACTCTTTTGTGAGGGTGTGTGAATATGTGGTAGAATATCTGGTGGGTCAATGACCATACTCACAAAGGCCTATGTTCAGATAAGAGCATGGTTATCCCTGTGTGTCACTGCTGAATAGACTAATTGCACTTCTCTATGGGTTACTAATAGCATGAGCTCATATTTCTCCCACTGGGCAATTAGAGTTTTGTGAATATGGGACTTTTTTGTATTCACACACTATATCCTCTGTGTGTGTGCGCCCAGAGTTTCTGTATATGTAATTTTTTTGGCCTTTATGGCAAGTGTGTATTTGTGTTATTGTTTTACTGTGTGATGCTGGCTGGCTGCAACTCTCACCGGAGCATAACCCAACAAACTAACCGCTTTGTTTCCCAACGACCTCCCGGTGACCCCCGTTTCCTGCTCTGTGATTGGCAGCAAATACACCGTCGGCACCTCTAGCTCTGATGCCGCCGCCACCTTCTAACTCAATCCAGGTGAACAGCGTTGGTCGCTTGCAGATGCAGCTCCATCTTCACGGTCTGCAGCAAAACGCCAGCGACCTGCGCAAACAGCTCAACCAGCTACGCAAGATCCAGGTATTTAATATCCACGATTAAATGTTTTTAATTGGTTTGTCCTTTCAGATTAGAAAACTGGTTATTGTCTAGCTCTACGAACACCGTTTGTTTTCCTAAATATACCTTTGATATTTGAGTTTATATTTAATGTTTCCTGTCTCATCTAAATGATTATCGTAGCTGCCAATGGCACTCTGTGTTTGTGAACCGAGCTCTCTGTGGTTGTGTAATGAATCCCACTATGTAAGAACTACATAAAATTTATCTGGACACATCTAGTCCTCCTCCCTATGGAGGAAAATAATGTTTTCTTTCATCTTTTTTGTTAGTTATATTGTTGTTATTGCACAGCAGAAAAACAAATGCATATAAATATGTAATAAGGATAAAAAGAAACAGACATCTGATATTAATGCGATATTTTGAAATGTAAATTCACTGTGACAGTGGTATAACTCATCAAAACAAATTGTAAAAGGTGAACAATTATTAACACCCCCACCTCTACCCTAATAACATGCAAATGGTTATTTGTATTTGTATGTGTTGCTAATGGCTTTGCAAATGTACGCTCTAAAAAAATCAGCAGCAGCATGCCTCGCCTGAGACACTTTACTGATGACTCTGCATATTACACAGTCTTGTGAGCAGTTGTTATTAACAAGTTTCTACTGAAGAAGTAGTCCTTAGGAAGAGTGTTGACAGCATGCTGAGTAGATTATTTAGAGAAACCAGGACACTGTTTCTGGGTTGAGATAAACCCATTTTTTACTGAAGCGAACTGGCATTATCTTGATCAGCGTGAATGATGTGCTAGTAGCATTTGTTTGGAGCATCCTTTTCCGTTTCGCTCCTTAGACCTGTCGAGATAGATGCAGAATTAGACAGAAAGCCACAAGAAGAGTTAACCAAAATGTGGAAATTAAGTCCTTTCTGTCTGAGTTTCATTTATCTCCGCTTGAAGTGGTGCCATGGTTACTGCAGGAGGAATTAGAAAGAGATGAGATAAATGCTCTCACTTTCAGAGGAGTGAAGTTTCTTGCAGGAAAAGGAGTGAAAAATTGAGTAATGGAAGTGAGAGATGATAGGCATGTGGTGCTTTTATTTGTTCCGTAAGAGCAGTTGCAAGGCTGCTTTCAACTAGCGAAACAGTGAGATGGCGAGCCAAACACCAATGGTTGTGATGCACCGAAGAGAGAACAGTTTGCTGTTTGCGTGTCAGTGTGCCCAAGTGTGACCTCTGCACCTGGGCCTATATTGCCGCCCGTGCCGATGGCCAACAGCTTTAATTTTACATGTGAATGAATTATGCAAGAGGGTAAAGTAGAGACAGGCAACTGAGCAAGACAGAGGCAGCAGAGCATGCTATTTCTCTTGATGCATTAAACATTTTTCTTTAATGTGTTACTGTACTCCTTGCTTTTGGACTCATGCATCTACATCACTGCTGCTGGCAGTATATCAGGGAATACTGGGTAATTATAAATGTTAGCGATATTGTTGTCTTGCTTCACTTCCTGGAACAAAAGAATAATCAATTATTAATTTTTTCTTGCTTACTGGGTGATTTCATCTTGGGGAGTTGTGTTACATGCATAGTCCTGTAGAATATTCCTTTCATAACACTGAAAGCAAGTGGAGTTCATGCTTGGTGCATCTGTTTCATTTTCCTCAGGGTATTTCAGCCCTCTGTGTTTAGAACAATATTGTGTGCACATGCTAATGCAAATACAGACAGCAGAAAGTGAAGTATTGGCTGCATCTCAGAGTGGTTTTAAGAACATATTGTTCATTACATCATGAAGGCTAAAACTCACTAATATTGACTGGAAAATTAATATACATTAAAGGACAGAGTTAAGTGTTCTTCTCATGTGGAAGGTCATGGAGTAAAGATGCCAGAGAACCTGACCCCTCAAGGACAAGGTAGAAAAAGGTGTGCAGTTGTTGCAAATCACTGAAGTTTTCATTGTAAAGCCTTAGTCAGCTCCAGTTCTCCTCCTTAATGCGATAGTATTTTGTGATAAATGAAATAGCAGCTTTCATAATGCCAGCAAGCAATGCTCCAAAGACCAAGAAGGCTAACATTCCCACAGCTAATTTCCAAATATTTGCTGAGTGTACGTGTATTTCTGTGATGTTGTTTTTTAACGTGTGGCTTTTTTTTTCATGCAGCTAGAGAACCAGGATTCAGTGCGAACGCTGCTGAAGCGGACAGAGGCGGAGCTGAACGTGCGTGTGACTGATGCCCTGAGGAAACAGGAGGATCCTCTCCAGAGGCAGCGCCTCCTGGTGGAGGAAGAAAGACTCAAATATCTCAACGAGGAGGAGCTCATCATTCAGCAACTCCAGTCAGTTACAGTACACGATTTGTTTCTTGGCAGTGCAGTGTATAACAGTTGTTGAGCAGTACACGCTTGATGATAGAAACCAGTGATAATTTTAAAAAAAAGGGGGTTTCCAAATATAGAAGAATCTATGAATGCAATCTGTGCTGTAGGTGAATACTGGTTGACATTTGTGTAGTTTAAGATGCGTTTTAACTTGTATTTTATAATTATATCAGACATAGCAAAATTCATGTCTCTTTTACGACACACTGATAGGATAAAGCTGTCGCTATAATTAAGCCCGGCACAGAGCAAGATGCTTATTAAGATCTGAGTTACACGACTGTCCAACAACTAATTAAACTGACTGCAAAATGAGAGCAAAGAGCTACCTTGAGATTTAATAATCAGATAACCTGCTTCAGTCTTGTATGTGGAAATTTGCTGGATCGCTCTGTGAGTCGAAGAAGACTTATTGAATGTCACTCGTTTCTGCACTTGGATTTTAGAATAATTAGTTGAACTGTTAGATGATCCCTGCTAATCGATGTCTGGTACTTTTCCTGGCTAGTGGCAGCCAATTATTTTGATTAATTATACACTGAATTTTTATTCATCATATGTCTTGAGGACCAGACTAGATCAACTCAACATTAGCGCTTAACGAATTTATATTTGCGTAGTTTACGTTTTCTTGAAGGCATCATATTATATAGCTATTTTAAAAGTTTCTTACTTCAGTTGCTGCATGAAACTTTCGAAAACTAATCTGTACCTCGTCCAGTTCAGCTTGCCCAAACTGTTGATCTAGTTCCCAGTTGATTGAGAGACAGTTTATTGGCAAAAGCATGGCTGAAACATGAATATCACGATTTTGAGATAAATATTCAGTCGAATCTAAGTGTGGTGGAGGAATCCCTGGTGTTCAGCCTTCTGTCTGTTCCATCTCAGCGACCTGGAGAAGTCGGTGGAGGAGATCCAGAAGGAGTCGTCTGTCAACCACAAGCTGGTGACAGTGCAGGAGCTGGAGGAGAAGGCCACTCTTCTGAGAAAGCTGGGAGAAACACTCACGGAGCTGAAAAGTGAGTCATTCTGGTGGATTCACTGTACACTGGCGCAAAAAGGAAAACACAGCCCTTTATGCTGGCAGACCATTTATAACGCCCTAGTTACTCATCAATGCACTGACTAACTTGTAGTCATGAACAGCCAATCTGTAGCACTTAATCACCCTAAGATTACTCATTGTCTCAATGAACTCAGTGACCATTTACCTAAATTGAAAAAGGTTATGGTTGCCTACCACAAAACATTTTGGACAAATGTAATAGATATTTTTTGTGTGATCACAGTTGGCTCCCTGTATTAATCTGTTGCTTTCCCCTAAAGATCAATTTCCAGGTCTGCAGAGCAAGATGCGGGTGGTGCTCCGGGTGGAGGTGGAAGCTGTCAAGTTCCTGAAGGAAGAGCCACACAGACTTGATGCCCTGTTAAAACGATGCAAGACTATAACTGATACCCTTGCTACCATGCGCAAGTATGACCTAGCACAACAATACCTACTTGGTTGTTTGTATTCCAGTAAAAAAACAACATTAAAGTCTAATAGCTGTCTTTACACTGAGTTTGAGATTTTAATAATCCTTTAAATACTGACAAGGAAGCACTTGTCCAGTAAATTCTTAAGCTCTTAAGTATGATCTGAAAGCTGTTAAATATGCCGAACACTGACTGACCTGTATCCACTTGTAATCAATTCCAGTCAGCCCAGTTTTTCCATTTGCACCTCTGCCAAAGGCATAATGTTTTCACCCCTATGTGCTGGTGTGTCAGCAGAACATTATGGATTTTCATAAATGAGGCAGTGAGAGAGGCCTTTGACCAAGAAAATTTATTAGATAATGTTGTTGATCCAGATCAGAAACTTTCATGCTTAAACATTTGCTGTTTTAAGTCAGAGTTCTGAGTTCATTAAGAGATATAGAAGTGATTTAAATCCATCAAGTGTGAAGAAAAGCAGTATTTAAATGTGTAGTCAAGCTTCCAGTATTGTTGTACTTAATTGGCATTATTGAATGTCACACTGATGAATGTCCTTTTTAGTCACATGAGTAACAGTTTTAATTTTGCGGTTAGTATAGACTAGAGGACGTTGAAGGACTTTTTCCTTCAGCATGCCATTGTCTATCTCCTAATCAGCCCTGTGTCCAAAAAGCGCCTCACTCTCAGGCTTAATTAATCTCAGTGATAAAAGAGCTCATCTAATGTTGCTCTTTTCTTTCATCTTTTGGGTAGCAGTAAGTTGGCAAATGCATTCAGCAGCAGTGGAAGTTTTTATCCTTCAGCGTTTAGTGTTTGGGGTCTTTTTTTAGCATTTGCAATTCTTTTTCATTTCGAGATCTGTATAATACATGTTTGTTGTTTGTGTTACATTTAAAAATGTTGATTAATTAATTCTTCTTCTGTCTTGCTAGACAAGCAAATGAGGGAGTATGGAAGAAGCAAGAAGACTTCACTAGTTCATCATCCAAGCACAACGAGGACTTGCGAAAGTTTGCAGACTTTGAAATCCCCACCATCAATGATCTTGGGGGAGGCAACAGCTTGTCCAATTGGAGCCCTCACACCAGCCTCAGCCGTGGACATGGCAACCCATCCGGCCTTCACAAGGATAATCATCCTCCTGTTCCCCACAAGGGCAAAGCTCTGGAAGAGCTTGAGCGTCGTGCTGCTGCTGACAAAGCTTTGTCCATGGAGGTCCGACTGGTAGGGATTATTTCTGTTGTTTATTTACGTGTTTTTCACCATCTGCTGTAAATACTTTGTGATGCAAACCAATAAACCAGTGAGGCATGACTATAGTTTTGTGTTCATACACTGCTCACATCCACCTCTCAACTTCACAGGCAGCAGAGCGGGACTGGGAGGAGAAGCGGGCCAGTCTAACCCAGTACAGTGCTCAGGACATCAACCGTTTGTTGGAAGAGACCCAGGCTGAACTAATGAAGGCTATTCCAGATTTGGATTTTGCTGCCAAGCAGATTAAGCCCTCCTCCAACACACCATCAACACAGACCCCCCAGAGTGGGGCAGCGACCCCAGACCACCGTGCCAACAAGCCCCAGCACAAGCTTTCTGGGAAAGAGGGAGGGTCCAGGCGTGGCTCTGGTGAGATGAGGCTCAGGCTGCATTAGTATGATAGATCAGAGTTTTGTTTCATGGCATCCTTTTTTTTTTTTAAATGAATCTAATTTTTAATTCTTCAATAAACAATCCCTGTTATGTAATCGGTTTATTAAACTGCATGTTAAAAACATACGGTTGTGCTTACATTATAGTAATTTAGGGCTTTTAATTGTTTCTTTAAACTGTTCTTTTTCCAGGGTTGATTGATTGAAGAGTATACATCTTTAATGACTTAAAGAATTTAATTTGAATGTATTTTGACCCTCACACAGGGTCAGAATTAAATATACATACTCAGTTATATACAAACACTCCACTAATACTTGTTAATTTTCCTTTTAAAGGTTAAAAGTTGCAGTTCAACTTTATGCTTGTTGTAGCCATCAACAAGTATGTAAAGCATACCATATGGTGTAATTCTGGCTGGATATTTGGCCATCCCTCTTCAAATTTCAAATTTCAAATTCAAATTTTATTTGTCACGTACACAGTCATACACAGTACGATATGTAGTGAAATGCTTGGACAACTGCTCGTGACCTAAAGAAAACAAAAAAGGAAAGGCTATGAATAAGATAGGAAATAAATATGAAAAATTAAAAAGGGTAAATTTAACTAGGAAGGAATAAAATATAAATTAAGGTTAAAAATGAAATAACTGTACAACACAAATTAGAATGAAGGGTAAATTTAACTGGGAAGAATAAGATAAAATATATAAATTAAAGTTGAAAATAAAATAACTGTACAACAAAATACACAATACACAATATAGAACTATATAAGAATGTATGAAGAAATCTAAATCTAAATAAATATATACACAATAACAGCAGCTGTACAAGTATTAACCGGAAATGAAGAATATAGTGACCAGTGTTGTGCAAAACCAAAGTCCAGAAAGTCCAGTGTGTGTGTAAGAACCATATGTGTGGGTCAGTACTGTGTGGTGGTGTGATTGAGAGACCGTATCGCCTGCGGGAAGAAGCTCCTCCTCAGTCTCTCTGTGTTGGTCTTCAGGGAGCGGAATCGCTTTCCTGACCTCAACAGAGAGAACAGTCTGTTGTTGGGATGGCTGAGGTCCTTCACGATCTTCCTGGCCTTGGTCCAGCACCGCCTGCTGTAGATTGAGTGCAGGTCAGGGAGCTCGGAGCGGATGGTGCGCTCAGCTGACCGCACAACCCTCTGTAGAGCTCGTCTGTCCTGCATGGTGCTGTTCCCGAACCAGGTTAAGATGTTTCCCGCCAGGATGCTCTCTATGGTGCACGAGTAAAAGTTCCTGAGCACCTTGGAGGGCAGTTGGAAGTCTCTCAAGCGTCTGAGGTGGTAGAGACGCTGACGGGCCTTTTTCACCACGGTGTTGATGTGACAGGACCATGACAGGTCCTGCGTGATGTGAACTCCGAGGTATTTGAAGCTGTCCACTCTCTCCACTGGGCACTCGTTGATGACGGGGGTCTGGTAGTTCCTCTCCTGCTTAGTGTTGAAGTCCACTATCAGCTCCTTTGTCTTACTGACGTTTAGAAGGAGGTTGTTCCTCTGGCACCAGTTCTCCAGATTCCTAATCTCCTTCAGGTAGGCCGTCTCGTTGTTATCAGAGATCAGGCCCACCACGACGGTGTCGTCAGCAAACTTGATGATGGTGGTGGAGCTGGTAGTGGCCACACAGTCATATGTGTACAGAGAGTACAGCAGGGGGCTCAGAACACACCCCTGGGGGGCTCCAGTGCTGAGAGTGGTGGAGGCTGAGACATGTCCGCCCATCCTTACTGCCTGTGGTCTGCCAGTTAGGAAGTTGGAGATCCACTGACACATAGATGAGCTGAGTCCCAGATGCTCCAGCTTGGTGGTGAGTGTGGAGGGAATTATGGTGTTAAATGCAGAGCTGTAGTCTATGAAGAGCATTTTAACATAATTCCCCCTTCTAGTGTCCAAGTGAGTGAGTGATGTGTGGAGGAGATGAGAGATGGCATCGTCTGTGGAACGATTTGGACGGTAAGCGAACTGTAGTGGGTCCAGTGTGTCTGGTAGTGAAGAAATGATGAAGTCTCTGACCAGGCGTTCAAAGCACTTCATCACTACTGAGGTGAGGGCTACAGGGCGATAGTCATTGAGAGAAGCAGGGTGGGGTTTCTTCGGGACAGGAACAATGATGGACTCTTTGAAGCATGTGGGGATCACCGACTGAGATAAAGAGATGTTGAATATCTCAGTGAACACAGGAGCTGAACACCTCTTGGTACAACTGATAGAGTTTATTTCAAATGTTGTTGTTTTTTTCTTGCCACAGACCTGGCTTAAAATTTTCAATTTCCATTTCTTTGAGTTTAGAGATTTGGGAAAGCCATTCCAGAAGCTTAATGTTTTATCCACTACAAAACCAGTTTTGATGCACGTTTGAGGTCATCGTCCTGTTGGAACACCCAGTTGTCTCTAGCTGTGGATTTGTGCAATGTGCTGGTACCACTGGAAGCAAAACAGCTCCAGAGCATGATGCTACCACCACCAAGCTTTACAGTTGATACAGTGATCATATTTTTAAAAGCCTCACCTTTACTCCTCCATACATAAGCTGAATTGGATTTATTGGCATGATATTGTTTTTAAATGTGTTGTGTTAATAATGTAATAATTCTTTCTAATGACATGTTACTGTGTTTTCAGATGAGCTGACAGTACCTCGGTATCGCACAGAGAAACCCTCCAAGTCCCCTCCACCTCCACCGCCTAGACGCAGTTTCCCCTCATCTCCCGGTGTGACCACTCGCAGTGGGGAGCCACTAATTCCTGGAAAAAGCATAAAGGTAACTGAAAAAAATAGTGCATTTAACAATTCCAGTGTTTTAATTCTCAAATCTACAAGTCATCATATTAAAATTCCCCTATTGATATATTTAAGACAAAATTGCAAGCTTCTCACACCAGCTTTGGACAAGTTCTTACCCCTTTTTGTTCTTGTGGCCCTAGAAGGCTGAATCTGAAGAGACAGAGGGACAGAAACCTCACATAAAACTGAGGAGGACCGTGTCCGAAAACCCTCGTCCGTCATCAACACCTCCCACACTGGCTTCTGAAGACAAAGAGGAGGGAGAGGGGGAGAAAATTGCTGCCGAATTGGAGGTAAAGAAAACACAAGGTTAATAATATCCCCAATAGTCCGTTGTTCATTAAAAAAAACCAAAAGGAATGTTTTTAGTATTCATGTTACGTCCACAATTTGGAGCAAGTCTTTGTGTGCACACAGGCAGACAATGTCTGTTCAGATATGCTCACCCTCATTACCACATGTTCAAGCAGCAGGTGCCATATGTCCCCAGCCCCTGGCACTGTGAGAGCCCAAAGATCACATACTGCTCACTCACACACATCATCACCCAGGGCTCACAGATCACAGCCAGACAGATGGATCCTGATAGCTGCTTGGACTGTGTTAGAGATGACCTGCTGAAACTGAATAGAGTAAAGACTCAACAGTAATTGAGTTCGATCATTCAGCTGCTGCTGTGTTTTTATTTTGCAGATAATGACAGTTTGTAACTTTCTTTTTTCCTCCTCAGCTATTTGAGAGAGCCCCACACAGGCTCTCTATGCCAGCTCCCCTTTCCCTGCTAGTTAGCCCATGCAGTATAAAAAGTTTACACCCATCCAGACTGGACCTGTGGCCCCCTGAGGCCTCAGGCTGTGAGGTAACCCTTTGGCTTACCCTGAGTTATCTACCTATTAAGTTTCCATCTCTTTACTTCTACACCTGCTACCACACACAAGAATTATTAACTACAACACCAGTTCCAAAAACTTGGGACACTGTATAAAATGCAAATAAAAACTAAAACTTTAAGGTAAAAATAAAAAGGAATTTGGAATTTGATGGCAGCAACATGTCTCAGAAGTTGGGACAGGGCAATGTTTGCAACTATGTAAGCTTATATATGTGGGAACTGAGTAGACTGGTTGCTTGAATATTGATGCCATGGGTCTTCTTTGTGGTATTTGTACAATATCTGAACTGCAAGCAGGCAAGTTCAGCACACGGACTCTATGAGCCTTACTGTTGAAATAAATGCAGTATCAAAGTAAGAGTGTGTGAACATTAGGTAAAAAGTGTTTAGGCTTACATGCCTCATTCCACACATGTATATGTGTGGAATGAGGCATGTAAGAAAATGCTTTAAGTGCTCAAACTGAATAGAGCACAATAAGTAGTATTGGTGCGTTAAAAATCAGTATTACACTTTCCAGATGTGCAAACTGCTGAATCCATGGCAATAATGCACCATTATACCATCGGAGATGCAGGCTTTTGAACAAAACTCTGATAACAAGCCAGATGATTTCTCTTTTCTTTAGTCCAGAGGATCCGGCACCATGTTCTCCAAATCCAATTTCAAATTTCGATTTGTTTGACCACAGAACAGTTTTCTACTTTGCCTCAATCGATTTTAAATTAGCTTAGGCCAAACGATAGTGGCATTTTCTTTTGGAGCATGTTCACATTTGGCTTCTTCTTTGCATCATAGAGTTTCCGCTTGTTTGCTGTGGATAGCACAGCGAACTGTATTCACAGAGAATGCCACCTGAGGGCATCCAATATTGATTTTTGGCCTTGTGCACAGAGATTTCTCCAGGTTGTCTAAATCCTTTGATGATATACTGTAAAGGCTGAGCTATATAAAGACTTTCATTTTATTTTCAGGAACATGTTCCACATTTTTTAGATCCAGGTTTATGTAGATTGGCAAACCTCAGCCCTCCTTTGTTTCTGAGAAGGTCTGCATCTCTAAGATGCTCTTTCTGGCTTTTCTTGCACCTTTTTATTTCAGGTTAAATAATTTTGAGAAAAATACATTGGTTTTATGAATTGCAAATCATTGCTTTCT